>NC_042616.1:36532856-36834257 GCF_901001135.1 Rhinatrema bivittatum | reverse complement strand
GCTTTGCATTTGACTTTGGCATACTGTTTACCTGCAGATGCTCCCCTCCCCAGAGAGTTTTATGCTTTGTTAAGCTTGCTGTTTGTGCCTTATGCTTTGATTTTACTTGCCATTCTTGAAAACGAGCTTAGATGCAAGATTTTGCTTCCTGGAGTGAGCACTTACAGGAAGCTGAGCAATGTGTAAGCAACTCCCTGGACTGGGAATCTACAGTTAAACTGTTCACTAAAGTTTGGATGTATTGTGCCAGTTTACAGTTCAGCTGTAAGTGGCTGCCATGAGAGCTCACTGGAAATTAAACTCCTGGGTCTGATGTGGTGTAAACTCACATTTCTGGTGGCCAAAGTTATTCTATTGCTGTGTCCAGTGTGGTAGAAGCAGCTATACCCTACCACACTGGGCACAGCAATAGTATAACAAGGCCACTACAAATGTGAGCTAAGTTTACGCCTGCTCTGATCTAGGCCTTAAATCTCCAGTGTTTGGAAAATGTTTCTTAAATTGCCTGCCCTTTAATGCACTTCCCTGCGTAGCTGGGGAACAGTTAATACCTTCTTTTACATGGGATTTGTATGCACCCACACTAAGTACACCAGGGGTTTCTTAGTGTGGGGGGATTTTCAACACTAAAACCAATATTGCATACCTGAGAGAGGTTAGCACTGGAAAAACCCATGCTAAACCCTACTACTCAAGTTTATCGTGGTTTATTACATCAACTGCAAATTAGGACTTCCGCAAAGGCAACTGCCTATGGTGCCAAATTTTGAAAGTGCCATTAGTCGTACTCCTAGCTCCAAACTCCGCACTGAAAGAAGCTCATTGACTGGTGGAGATCCAGGGGGTGCCTCATCCTGGGCTGAAACAGCAAATCAGCATTGGAGGAAGGGAGAAGGCTCAGCGTGCAATTTTTTCACTACAGTGGGGGGTGGGGGGCAGCAGGAGTTTGTTCCCTACACTAACCATCCCTTGCACTTTGGGCAGGTTAGCATGGGGAAAATTGAGATACCCAACAATCAGCTTTGACATGGTTGTGCTATACTTGATGTATCCATGTTAATGCTGCAAAACTGTGCAGCACTTTAGCTATGATTCAAGGTCATTATCTCCCATCACTTTCTATTTTCAATGTATATATAATGTTGGAGGAGGTAATAAGTTCATTCTACTAGTTCTTCCCCTTTGCAGGAACTGGGTACTGTCACTGACTGGGGACCTTCCCAAAGTACAGCACAGAATACGATTTGACTATCATTCTAAGAGGGGGTTGTATCAGGGAAAAAAATCTCACATAGTACTCAAAGGTCTCTCTAATATCAAAGCAGGCAGTCCTCAGGATCCCTAAAGTATTGCTCCTAGACCTTTTTAAGAGGAGTCTTATAGTCAGGCAGAATCCCTGCAGCTCTCAGGCCTGTGGGAGGCTTTCCCTCTGCAGTGAGGACAAAGCAACAGCTGCTTCCTCCTTGGTAGCCTGGGTCTGAAGACTAGTGCAGAATTCCTGTGACTGGTCTTCATCTGAGGCTCAGCTTCCCCAACTGGGAGAGGAGATCAGTTCAGTCTCTCACAGCTCCTAATAGCCCAGCTGCCATTAGCTGTTGCTGTCATCACCCAGGCAAAAGCCAAGGTAGGGTGTATCCCTGCATGCACTGCACAGCTGTTCTCTGGTTTTCCGTTGACAAGAGGGACTACAGTCATACTACTGGGTGATGTCATCTGATGGTGTCAAGTTAGGTATTGATCTCTTAAGTAGATCTTCTAGAACTTTCCTGAGCATGCGCGGAGTATTCACACCAAAAGCCACTGTGCAGCCTCGCCCATTCTCCTTCAGTCACTTTTCGTCTGCCTTCGCAAATGGTTGGGTACTCCTCTCCTCTGTTTGCCATTGCTATTATTTTCATTCAGTTGTTCTTGGAAGGGCGTTGTCCTTTCAAGCATTGTTTCAAATGCCATAGAAAATGTCCAGCAAGGACATCACTCCCTCTGACTACTTTGTCTTGGCTCGGATCATGACTCATCTTCCTGCAAGTCATGCGGACACATATCTCCCTAGGCTCAATGCTACGGAGACCTCAAGGCAAAAACAAAGTCCAAACTTCAGCTTTCTGATTCTTCTTCCTCTTTCCCAAGGCATCACAAGTCTCGTTGCTCCATCAGAATGGACACCGCTTCATTGCAACAATCCCAGACATTCTCTCCTGTGGTAGATCTCACCAGGAACTATCCAAGTCAAGTGAACCTTCCTCCATTTGTTTTGGCGTTGCTGAGAGTAACCTGGGTCAGCTTCATGGTCGTCCACTTCTCATCACGCAGATCATTCCATGCTGCCAGGTTTCTGTGGAGGCCTATGGCACCAAGGACACAGCATGGAAAGCAGGCAAGTTGGCCGTCAAGGCATCAAAGCCCAGTATGGTTTCTATATCTGGCGCTGATACCAAGACGCGGAACCCTAACAAGCCAAGAAATGGAGCCATTGCCAAGGCGCAGAAACCTGATATGGCTCTTGCTCTTGGCACTGAAGCCAAGCCACACAAACCTGAGATGGCATTATCTCATGGCGCCGATGCCAAGGTGTAGAAGCCAGCCAAGGTGCAATCCAAGGGCACTGCTGCCAAGACATGGAAGCTGTAAAACTGCCAGAATGTGGTGCCAATGCCAAGGTATAGAAGTCAAACAAGGCGCTGATGTCTGCCGTTAATATTGTGACAAAGATTCCCCCCGCTCCTCATTGGCTGCTGCAATCAGCTGCAATTCTTCTGCTTTCCAGAGGGTTGCTGCAGTAAAATCTGATAAGGATTCCAAACACAGATCCGATACTGTTGTTCGCCATGGCGCTGAACCTAAGCCTCGTCAACTGCCTGCAGAGCTTTCTTCCAGTTCACTCACCACAGAGATCCTGGCTACTTTCTCCAGGGAGGCTCTGGTGACAGATGGTCCACTGTCCTTCGCCTTCTCCTCTCTTCTATTGAACCTCTCCTAGACTCTAAATTATATTTTAAAGATTCTCTTCCAGAGTGGGTGGGTCACCCATGAATGCTTTCTTCTTCATCCACTTCCAGTGAAGACACTATGCCCCTGGGTCCAATGGACTTCCTTCATGAAAAAGCTAATGTCTGATTTGCCAGTTCTTCAGGGGATTAGACTTTGACAACCTCTCCTCGACCGTCTGCACCTACCCACTCCCCCTCTCGTTAGGGGAGTCACTGAATTCCCTGTACTCACCAGATTTCTCCAAGGTTCCATCCTCCCCAGATATATCCTCTCTGTCTTTTCCAGTCTGGGGGTACTACTCACCTGGTTGATTCTAATTATTTGATTTTCTCTCCAAGATGTTGGAGTCCAATGGGTTCAGCCTTCTGGGTGGTGAGGAAACCTCAAAGACATACAAAGGTGTGTTCCAGTTCTTCCAGCCACCTAAATATTATCGGGTGGTCCCTGTTTATGATTCCTTCTTGGACCTCCAACAAAGTATGGAATTCCCTGTACACCATGCCCAAGTCACTAAAGCAGTTGATAATAAATACAAAGTACAATTTTTTATCAAACTATCTCCATTTTATACAATATTTGACACTTTGCTTGTATGTTTGCGAACAGATATCTCAGAGGAGCTAGATTTTCAAATGCAACGTGATTGTTACCTTTCGATATATAAGATTACTAAGAATGTAAACCTCCGGGAAATGCAAATCAGGGTGTTTATATAATGTTTTACATTCCCTGGTCCGGGCCCACAAGTTGGGTCTCATTACCTCTAATATTTGTTTAAAGTGTGGTGAACCAAATGCCTCCTTAATACACTGTCTTTGGTCTTGTGTACCTGTGCAAGCCTTTTGGGAAGATGTCCACAAACAGATTTTGTCATGTTTTGGTACGAGCATTCAGTGGTCATGTTCATTTTGTCTTTTAAATAATGATTCTGGAGAGGCATGTTTAAACAAGGACAATGTTTTATTCTGTTCTAAGTCCTATTTAATCGCCAAAAAATGTATTTTACTCAATTGGTTAAATTCTCAGGCCCCTACTCAGGACATGTGGAAATCTCTTATGACTGATCTTTTTCAATTGAAATATGGCTCTACATACTGGCTTCTCTCTTCCAATAAGAAGGTCTTCTTCAAGGACATTTGGTACTCTTTTTATAGATCTTTGCTGAAAACACTTCAAGTCATGTTTCCCTTGGAGACCAAGCAATAAGTCTGTCTTTTGTTCCATGTTGGAATGTCCCTCTGCTCACCTTGTTAAGCAAATTGTATAGGATGTCACGGCAATGGTCCGCAGAGTGGGGTACACCGGAGAGAGTTCCCACGTAGGGAATGCAACAGGAACCGCAGCGTAGTACTCACAGCGACTGAAGGCAGTAGCAAGTCCGGAGAAGTCTTGGGGAGCGAGGCAGGCAGGAATCCATGTGAAGGCCCTCCGAGGAGCAGATAGCCAAGAGACGGCCCCCCGAGGAGCGGGTACCCGATAATCTCCAACACAGAAGTAGGAACCGGAACAGTGTTGCAGAGAGAGTAGATAGTTGTACCAAGTGAACTCGTTGCTATGTCGCAGTCTGTCTGGGCTGGTGAGCTTAAGTATCCAGGTCGAGTGACGTCATCTGGTGGGGATGCCCCCGAGGTTCCCACATTGACATGGTTAAAGCAGGTCGGGGAACGCGCGTGCCTAGGGAACTCCGCGGGTAAGATGGCGGTTGGCAGCGTCCATGCCACTCGAGGAAGCCCGAGAATGGAGGGTGGAAGGCTGGTAGTAGCTGGCAGAGGCCACAAGTTCCCCTAACAGTGCTAAGGCAGCAAACAAAGAGGTGAGCAACAGCGGCCGCAGAGCATAACAAGGTCATTCTGCAAGTCAGATTCCACTAAATTCAATTATTGTGAGATGGATTTATTGAAGGCAAAACGATTACATTCACGTGCAACCACTCTGCCTGGGAAGGACCCTTGTTTCCTCAATGCTACCGGAAAGAAAGTTTTCCATCAGCAAGACTCATCTCATGCATTGCTGTCCATTAGGTACAAATGGCTTCAATCGTTTGCAAAAGTTGGATAACATTTCCCAATGCATCCCCTCTGATGCCTCTTCTGAGGGCCAGTGATTGTTGGCAGACACCTGAGACTGTACTAAACATCTCAACAGATCTTTGTATTCTTGTATAACGTGCTTGACTTTGCGACAACCATTTGCACCAGATGCCTAGCCTGACTCCGGGCTTCCAGCTTATGTGAGGATGTACATGAGAAACTGGCAGATACCCCCTTACTCAGGGGAATCGCTTGTTTGGTGATCAGATGAAGGATGCAGTCACTCATTTAAAGGATCATGTCCAGCTATGCACCCCTTTTCCTTGACTTTTGCCTATTCTCCTAGATATCAGCCTTAATAATACACTGCTCCATGCCAAATTACTACACCACATATAAGTGGCGTTTCCAATCCTATTTACTCATATCATCCTCACCAATCTCCCTGCCTCAATAGTGGGAAAATGATGGGCAGCAGTTTGCACAGCCTCAGCTTTCTACTCATCCTCATCAACCTAGTAGGCCATGAGCCAGGGACCCTGTGACTCAGTCACCTCTGCCTCCACTGTCTAGTTTTTTTACTATTCTTTTCTGCCTCCAAATCCACTTCTGAATCTGCCAGTTGGGGGGAGGATCTTCACTTCTCAGAGGCATGAACTCACATAACTGACCAACAGGTATTCTTCATTATGTCCAAAGGGTACCACCTGGATTTATGTCTACCACCGCCCCCATCTCCGCTAATACTGTGCAATGTTCTACCAGCCCAGCTTCCCATCTTGTAGCAGGAGCTGCATCATCTGCTCCTCATCCATGCAGTGGAACCTGTTCGCCCGGACCAGCGGGGCACCATCTTCTATTCTCAGTTCTTCCTGGTTCCAAACAAAACAGGAGATCTCAGGTCAATCTTGGATCTTTGGCATCTCAATCTGTATCTTTAGCAAGAGAAATTCAAGATGGCCACCCTGCCCATCATTTTCCCACTATTGAGGCAGGGGGATTGTCTCACGGCTCTCAACCTCAAGGACACTTATCATCACATCTTGATCCATCCTTCTCACCAATGATTTCTCCAATTCATCTTACAGGATTATCTCTACCAGTTACAAGTGCTTCCCTATGGACTCTTGTCAGCTCCTCGTGTATTTATGAAGTGCCTTGTTGTAGTAGCTGCCCACCTCCATCATCTCAATATCCTAGTTTTTCCATATTTGGATGACTGGCTCATCTTGAGCATCTCATCAGAGGCTTCACTTTCTGATGCTGGCCATGTTGTCCGAGTTATATACCACTTAGGATTCATCATAAACTTCAGCAAATCCAAGCTCATGCCATTCCAGCATCTCCAGTTCATCGATGTTCTTCTGGACACATCCACCACTATGGCTTTTCTTTGCCCAAGGGGCAATGCACTCCAGTACCTGGTCCTACACCTGATTTAGAGCTCCTCAACTACAGCCAGAATGTTCCTGTGCCTTCTGGGGCACATGGCATCGATGGTTCATATCGTTCTTTTTGCTCATCTCTTCATTCAACTTCATGCTCACTTGAATCAGTTTAGTCATCTCTTACATGCCAGGATTCGTTTACTTGCTCACTTGCTTCCCATTCTGCACTGATGGCTGCTGGATGTAAATCTTCATTCTGGCTGGACCATTCATATGCCAGACATCCAGCTGATTCTCATGACAGACACGTCTCTCTTGGGGCACGCATCTCCTTCACATGTCCAGACAAGGCACCTGGAAAAATGTGGAATGCTGCCTTCACATCAACCTGCTTGAACTGTGAGCCACATTTCTTACTCTCCAAGCCTTCAAGACCTGGGGTGGTCAACAGATTTGTCCAGGTCCAGATGGACAATATGGTGGCCACATATTATGTCAAACAAGGGGAAGCTGGTTCCCTGTACCTCTGGGAGGCTTGGTGCCTGTGGCTTTGGGCCATCCCTTGCAACATCTGGTTATCTGTGGTCTACCTGCTGGGTGCATTGAACGAGGTGGCCAATTCCGTGAGCCACTGATTGGAGCTAATGAGTGATCCTTGCATCCAGAAGTGGTACGCCGCCTCTTTGTAAAGTGGGGAATGCTGGATGTGAATTTGTTCACCTCTCCTGCAAATCATAAGCTGCCCTATTTCTGTTCCAAGCTTCACTCACCTCTGATGTCAGATGTGTAGAGGAGCCTCATTCCAATGGGCTCACAAACATTTCCTCCTTTCCCACTCATTAAGATGGCAATCCTGAAGATTCACAATAAAGCAGCTAGAGTAATTTTCATTGTGCTACACTGGCCCCATTAGCTGTGGTTTCTCTGGCTCCTTTGCCTACCTCTACATCTGCCACATCACCAGGACCTTCTCATGCAACAGGATGGTTTTCTCATTCATCCTAGCCTATCCAAGTTAGCTCTCACCATCTGGATGTTCCAAGGCCCTTGATGGATGATTTGCTACTGCAGACTAAGCTGCAAGTGGTCTTGCTTATAGCCTTGTGGCCTTCTACTTTAGAAATCCTACGCTTACAAGTGGAAGTGTTTTTCTCTCTGATGTGCAGATTGGGGGCTTCTCCCTGCAACCTCCTCCATCTCGCTCTTGTTGTGCTACTTACTCCACCTGTCAGACTCCAGTCTTAAGACCATTTCAGTGATGTGAGGGTTGGCATGGAAGTGAGCCCTTAGTGCTGGGGCATAGTTGATGCTGCCTGGTAGGTGAACCTACATTGCCCACGCCGCCAGCTGCTGAACACGTCCTGAAATGGGATAGGCTGGAGATTCAGCCATAGCAGCTATCTCCCCAGCAGGTTGAGCCGTTGGGTTCTCAGAAGTCGATAGGTCTTAGGTGCATCCCTAGGGTGGTCAGATGAGCAAGAGTATGAGAACACGCCAGGATCTGGAGAGGCAGAAGACTTGGAAAAGCCGGGGAAGTCCAAAGTCAGGTCCAAGCAAGAGGGCAGGTCCAAGTGGCAGGTGTATTACTGGTAAAGAAATTTCCTCAGTCTTGTAACTAAACAATTATCTTTTATTAAGTAAAAGTATGAAATAAGAGACAGTTAAGAATGCGAGAAATAAGTCAATTCTCGGGAGTAGTTTGAGACAGTTCCAACAATGACTTGCCTCAGAATCTACTCAAATTATACATGGCGCCCAGCTTTCTTATATACAATCATTGATGGCAAAGTGCCTTACTATTTTTTTTCTTTTCCGGGACTTCCATATAAGAGATGGAAAAATACTGAATCGTCTCTAAAACTATGGCTATTGTTAAAGTTTGCCAAGTGTCTTATCTGAGATATACTTTTCTGTTCACTGGCTTCTGGCCTTGGACTTATAATGGGTGAATTTATGTAGCCACTGTTTCAGTTTCTTGCTCAAGGTCATGCCTGTTTTTCACTTGTGCTGCATTCTTGCTGAAGAAGTCTTTTTATTATTTATTAATTAATCCAGTCTGTCTTCACAGGCAATCGTGATCAGGTCCAAGCAAGAGGTCAGTATCCGGAAATCAGGCCAAGAATGGATGAAGACACTGGATGAGGCAAGGCAGGACCCAGCAACACAGACAGAATCGGTAACCAAGATGCAGGAGGAACACACACTGAAGATGCAGGAGACCCATTGCTGAGATACCTGATGCTCCTCAGGAGGAGCCTTTTATGGTGGAGGACCAGTGATGTCATCATGGAGTACCAACGTTGGTTTCCTTCAGTGGTCCCTTTAAAGCAGGAAGCATCGGGTGCTTATACACCTAAAGAGGGGGAAGAGGAACAGCGGAATGTCAGTCCATAGTCATCCGTGTTGAGTACTTGTGGCATCAGGGGAAGAGTAAGAGGGTTGTTCGTAAGACTCCAAACATAACAATACTCCCCCTCCAAAGCCTCCTCCCTTGTCTTCTGGGCTTGGGCTTCCTGTGGAATCTCCTGTGGAATTTGTATATTAGCTGGGGAGCTTGGAGGTTGGCTCCCAGGAATTTTCTTTGAGTCCATAGTTTTCCAGGAAATTAGATATTTAATCTAATTCTGGACCTTTTGGAAATCCAAGATTTCCTGGACTTCATATTGGGTATCTTCTTCCATAGGGATTTCAGTGGGCTGGAGGAGTGGTCTTCCCGGTCAAGAAGGGATTGCCGGTTTCAGCAGAGACACGCGAAAGACATTATGGACTCACAGATACTATGGTAACTTCAGCTTGTAAGCCACTGGAGGATAGGGAATTGACCCATGAATCAGAGTGCAAACTACAACAAGGCCATTCTTAAGCATAGGTTATTTGTGCTCAGCCATACCAAATAGCCCAGTTGCAATTGGGGTGCTGGGCGACGTTTCTTGTCCACCTGTTTCTTGAACCACTCTGCCACTTGTTCCAGGCAGTGGTACATCCTCTGCCAGAGATCTTGGAGTTCATGCCCCTTACGTTGGCTGCAGGGCAAGTAACTGTGACTGAAACAGGCTTAAGTGTACAAAGATGAACCTGAATACTGTATAGAACTGCGATGACCCAGTGGAACTGCTCACGTGGTTACTGTGGCAGAATTAGGCCCATGGAAGGAGGGATGCCAAGTTATCCTGCCATTGATTCACATAGGCTCATAGAAAGGCCTTGAGACTCTGATTTACTCGCTGGGTTTGCCCATTGCTCTGGGAGTAAGTGAAATGAAATCCAAGTTAATTCCAAACTTCCTGCACAAGCTTTTACAGAGGCGGACCATGAACGGCAGTAGTGTTTAGTGGAGGATGGCAACTGCAGCTGGGCCTTTTCTTCTTCCCGCACCTGCCCTCCCTGGCCCAGAACAGGAAGCGACGTGAAGTGGGGTGCGCGGGAAGAAGAAAGAGCCATGCCGCATGAAAAAATAGCGGCAGCCCTAAGCAGTAGCGTGGGCCTGAAGCAAAATCAGGAGCAGCCAGAAATTTGCACAGGAAACAGCAGAATTAGCCTCCCGTGGCCGGTGGGATTCTTCGTTCTTGGCTTGCTACCATTTGTGCTCGGGGCGGCAGGAAATGAGAGAGAGAAAAAGACAGACAGCCTGTCTGTAAGTGAGAGAATGTATGTGTGATTGAGAGTGTGCATGTGTGACTGAGAGCCTGTGTGTAAGTGAGAGAATGAGAGTGTGCATGTGTAACTGTGACTGAGAGCCTGTGTGTAAGTGAGAGAATGTGAGTGTGCATGTGTAACTGTGACTGAGAGCCTGTGTGTAAGTGAGAGCATTTGATTGAAATCATCTATGTAAAGTGTGTGAGAGAGAGCATGTGTGTGATTGAGAGAAACTGGTCAGACAGGTGATGTGTGTGTGTGTGTGTGTGTGTGTGTGTGTATAGGAGAGACAATGGAAGTGACTGGTCAGGAAGATGACTGGAGTGTGTGAGAAAGAAAGTGATTATGGGAATGAGAAGCCTGTGCATGTGAGAGAGCTAGCATAGGAGTAAGAAACCTGGGAGTGTGTGACACACAGCATGGGAGTGGGAAGCCTGTGTGTGTGCATGAGAGAGAGAGACTGGTTGGGAGATGATTGGTGTGTGAAAGACAGAAACTGGTCATTGGGGTGTAACTGGTATGTGTGTGTGTGTGTGTATGTGTGTGTGAGACAGAGAGACTGGTCGTGGGCCCTAAGGAAGAGGACCATGAGTACAGTGCTTCAGCCACTTCTGCTTCTGGTGTGTGCTACTGGCCTGCATGGAAGAGGAGTAGGAGAGCTGTTGGAGGGGGTTAGTAAAAGTGGCTTTTTAAGTTTATTTTTCTTGACTGACTGCCATTTTAGTTACTGAATATTATGTGATGTGTCTGCTGTTTTGAAATATTTATTGGTGTTTGGAGAATGTTAAATAATTTTTATGAGTTTTTAATTGTTGGATATTATTCTGTTCATAGTTGTTGTGAAACATTTATTCTGCTTATTAGTATAGTTATACATTTATTTCTCTGTTGGGATCTATAGCTGCTTGGCTAGTTCTGTTTTCCTAATAGGAGGTGTATTGGTGTTTAGGGCCTGATTTAATATTTGTAGTGTTGCCTTTTCATAGGTAGGGTTGTTACTGTTTGAGTGTATTCCATAATACAAGTGTAACTGTGTGCGGATTAGTTTATGCACATTACTGCAGATCCTGGGAGTATGTTAGGTCGATTCTGTGTATGTGACTGAGGTGAGGTATTTTACTATATCAGTCTTATTTGTTGTATTTTCTCAAGAGGACATGCATTGGTGATAAACTGCTGTCTTTTCATAAGTAGTGCTATTGAGCCTAGTAGTTGGAGTTTGTGTTGCTGTTACTGAGATGACACTAGAACCAGAATATATTTTTTGTAAGGTGAGTTGCAGGGAATATTAAATTCTGCTTTACATCCATAATTGTGGGTCAGGGGGGGTTCCTGTAGATGCAAACTGTACTTTTACATTTAGCCCTATGATGGTCATGTGTTCAGTGTGTCACGCATGTAAGAGCCATCAGTCAGGTGTGTCCCGACAGAAAAAAGGTTGAGAACCACTGTGCTAGAGAACAACTAATTCATGACCATCTCAAGGTGACTGGAATTAAAAGTTCCCAGGTATGGAGAACCGGGGATTTTTTCTATCCTTATTAGTTTTAATTATTGAATATTATTTGATGTCTGCTGTTTTTGAAATATTTTATTGGTGTTATATACACATTTTTGAAAATTTCCCTGAGTTAAATTACTGGAGGTTATATTCATCTGCAGTTTTGAAATATATATTTTTAGTATGATTTTCCTATTGTGATTGATGTTTTATAGTTCTTGATTTTATTGTTTGATGTTTTATGAGGAATGATGCTATTTTCTGTTTTTCCATTGCTGCATTACATACAGTCTAACTTGTGATTTCCAGTTCAGTTTGTCTGTGCATTTCTGTGTATATTTTATGGTCCCTTTATTCTGTATTTGGTGACTCACCAAATTGTATGTGTAATTGGGTACCCATGGACCAGTGTGGAGAAAAATCCCCCGGGCCACTATTTTCCCACAATCCGCCCCTGGCTCTGCCTACTGACTCCAGGGGCGAGGGGACAAGAAGGGACGCCTACTGTTCTCTGGGCATATAAAAAGAGAAACATTAAGCCCTGGCTGAGACTGGGGAGAGCCACTAACCCAAAGTAGCAAGCTCCAGATGGACTCCTGTTTTCTCTTGGGGAGCCAGGGCTGGTGCAATGGTATTAGGTATCATAGAATCCAAAACATTTAGGGAATCCCAAGAAATATAACCATGAATTTTCAGTATCTGTCTCAATTAAAAAATCTTAATATCCTTTATTATACATCTCACATAGACATGTTATTAAATTACATTTTATAACAATTAATTACATGTTTTACATTGTAATACACACATATTTCTAATGATAACACCATATTCAACAGTACATTTATATCAAACACTGTATTCCTCACCACACATACACAGTATTAAATAAGTCCAGTCCGGACCAGATCAATTATGCAACTCCAGCCCTAACCCCCTAATATCACACATTCACATGCATTCACCATTCATTCATCCTAAAACCATATACCCCATAAAAATATCCTAATGCCCTTAATATCTACATCCAATGATATACTATAATACTTCAAAATCACAATTGAACATATATCTTGGCAAGAGATTGACTAACTAAATCAATCACCCTGGTTCTTTTCAATCATTATTTTAACATCAAACACCTCCACCTTAAGTTCTTTTCAATAATATTTTAGCGCCAGTCATGGGGTGATATTAAGGGCATTAGGATATTAATGATTATAGGATTATTAAGGATATTAAGATTTTTGAAGTGAGACAGATACTGAAAATTCATGGTTATATTTCTTGGGATTCCCTAAATGTGTTGGATTGTATATTATTGAGGGGATCTAGCAGTGTCCCATAGTGATTGTGCCAGATTAGGTATCATAGGCAAGCCTTACAGCCTTGCACACACTCCTAATCCTACCCTTTCCACAAATAATTAAAAAAATATATGCATTTATAGAAACAGATTTTACATGAAAAAGAATATTCAGTGTTCTAAGGTAAAAATATCACTTAAAATATGTGTATTATTTACATGCACTGTTGTGAAACCAACTGGAAAACTCTGCAAAAAAAAAGACAACTGCAGTCATATGGTATTGGGACTATTGTAAAGCATTTCGGTCCTCATAAAAGCTTCAAATAAACTTAATTACAATATAGTAAACCTCCCATATGAAAAGAGCACTAACTTCCAGCACTCAAACAGTAACAACCCTACCTATGAAAATGCAACACTTCAAATATTACACAGGTGCTAAATCGCCAATACACTTGATATTAGGAAAACAGAACAAGCCAAACTGTTACAGATCCCTAAGAACATAAGAAATTGCCATGCTGGGTCAGACCAGGAGTCCATCAAGCCCAGCATCCTGTTTCCAACAGAGGCCAAACCAGGCCACAAGAACCTGCCAATTACCCAAACACTAAGAAGATCCCAAGCTACTGATGCTAGTAATAGCAGAGGCCATTCCCTAAGTCCCTACACAGAAACTACAAGCTAGCAAAATACCTCACCTCAGTCACACTTGCAGAACACAAACAGACCCTCACCAAATACAGAATAAAGAGACAAAGTAAAACTAGAAACATGCAGACAAAAACTGAACTGGAAACCGGATAACTTAGATAACTGGATATCTTTGAATATTGCGCCCAGGAAGCATAGCCTTACCCACTGATTTTATGGAAATAAATGAAATGAAATAACAAAATAAAAGACTTGATTTGGGAACCAGAACGAATGAATAAAAATTAGCAACTGAATAATAAAAAAAAAAGAAACAAATCAATTTCTCTGTGCTCATGCTATTACGAACTATAACAATGCATCTGCATTGCTAGTGATCTGGTTCTCTTTTATATGTTGATGCATCTGTTATCAATAAATGACTATTTTTTCATGTTTGCTTTAAAGAATACTGAGCCTCTGATCCCAAATGTTGTCATAAGCTGACAGGGCAGCAGCTTCTTCTTTTCCTTTGCATGGCCCGGCTGGCAATGGCCTCTTCACTTCAGACGTGCGGCCTGGCCGACAGCAGCTGCACAGCCTGGCCACAGCTGCCTCTTCTCATCAGCTGCGCAGCCCAGCCGACAGCTGCCTCTTCTCATCAGCTGCGCAGCCCAGCCGACAGCTGCCTCTTCTCATCAGCTGCGCAGCCCAGCCGACAGCTGCCTCTTCTCATCAGCTGCGCAGCCCAGCCGACAGCTGCCTCTTCTCATCAGCTGCGCAGCCCAGCCGACAGCTGCCTCTTCTCATCAGCTGCGCAGCCCAGCCGACAGCTGCCTCTTCTCATCAGCTGCGCAGCCCAGCCGACAGCTGCCTCTTCTCATCAGCTGCGCAGCCCAGCCGACAGCTGCCTCTTCTCATCAGCTGCGCAGCCTGGCCACAGCTGCCTCTTCACTTCAGCCGCGCGGCCCGGCAGACAGGGGCCTCTTCTCTTCAGCCACGTGGCCCAGCTGACAGGGGCCTCTTCTCTTCAGCCACGTGGCCCAGCTGACAGGGGCCTCTTCTCTTCAGCCACGTGGCCCGGCTGACAGGGGCCTCTTCACTTCAGCCGCGCGGCCCGGCTGACAGGGGCCTCTTCTCTTCAGCCACGTGGCCCAGCTGACAGGGGCCTCTTCTCTTCAGCCACGTGGCCCGGCAGACAGGGGCCTCTTCTCTTCAGCCGCGTGGCCCAGCTGACAGGGGCCTCTTCTCTTCAGCTGCATGGCCCGGCAGACAGGGGCCTCTTCTCTTCAGCCGCGCGGCCCGGCAGACAGGGGCCTCTTCTCTTCAGCCGCGCGGCCCGGCAGACAGGGGCCTCTTCTCTTCAGCCGCGCGGCCCGGCAGACAGGGGCCTCTTCTCTTCAGCCGCGCGGCCCGGCAGACAGGGGCCTCTTCTCTTCAGCCACATGGCCCGGCAGACAGGGGCCTCTTCTCTTCAGCCACACGACCCGGCTGACAGGGGCCTCTTCTCTTCAGCTGCATGGCCTGGCAGACAGGGGCCTCCTTCTACTCCCTCAGAGGAATTCTTGGGGCTTAAAAATAGATAAACAGAAGCTGTGGGTGAGACTTGAAGAATGGACCCAGGGCTAATGATGCTCTGACTGCAGGAAGCCCACAGAAGTTAGCCCCGCAAACACGTGACTGGCCTGACCGGCCCACCAGGGAATGCCCGAAGCCCCGATAGGCCAATCCGCCCCTGGCCAGCGCTGAGTTCCAACATTGTGGCCCAAACACTGAAAACAACCTTTTCCTGGAAGCTGAGAGCAAATTACCATATGGCCACTCAGATTAATTTATAGTAGAAAGCCAATCATATGTAACCTGGGCATTATCTCACGTTACCAGTAAGTCCTGGGTGTTTAATAATCAGTCGGATAATTAATGAGAGATTCCATTCAAAATCGGACCCTCCTCCTGTGGAGTCTGGCGTGGACGGCCCACTTGTAATAGTTTATAATGGTGCCCTTGCTACAGCTTAGGAGGCAGTCCTTTTTGGTTAGTACAAAGTACAGGAGGTAGACAGGAGTTTAGTTTTTATTTTACAGGCCCAGCCAGAGGAGCCAAGCAAGCCCTGTTTGGTAATGCTGGCCAGGGTGGAGAGGGTTTCTGCCCAGCCAGGACACAACCTGTCTGGTGGGAGATTCTCTCTGAGTGCATTTTTTTTTTAGACTTTAACCTTTTAAGTAGTAGGAGCCTCACTGGAGCCTGTCTACTGCCTGGGCTTAGGGATTGGGGGAACCCTGGGTCTGGAGCTGTGCCGGTCAGGGAAACCTGCCCCTCCCCCCCTTTATCCTCAGTGAGGTTGGGGTGTCAGTGACCTGCTGTAAGGAGAGCCCAGTGTTATCTTCAGTTTTAAGATTAAGTTCACCAGCCGGGGGAAGTTTGGACTGCCCTTCCTGCGTGACAGGATTCCAAAAAGTCCTGCTCCAAGGGATCCTTCCCATCAGGGATTTGAAAAAAAAAAGCACAAAGGACTGCATAAGAATATAGAAGGCTTGAAGCATCTAACAGTGAGTAAAGGCAAATCCTACCATTCAAAAGGACGCCCATCTGGTGATTCTTCAGACCCTGGGGAGAGCAAAAGTTGTATCTCTCTGTGCAGACACAGTACCCTTATAATTTGCCAGTTAGAAAGAGAGGTTCTGCCCATACAAAGGATGCCTTGCCCACCTGGAGACCCTTTTTCTCCATGCCCTAGAGGGTAAGATTTCCCTATGTCTAGTGCTAGACATTCCTGCACAGATTCAGGAAGAAATTGTAACCAGACATTATACTATGCTGCTGGGGATCAAGAGTTGTGCCATTTGTCAACAGTAACGATAGGGGGGATGAAGAAAAGAGGATTTATATTAAGACAACCAACAAGGACTAAATTGCACAGGCTGGGTAAACAAATAAGCGTGGGAGTAGCTTGCTTATTGCAATTAGGCTTGATATTTCACTTTTATGCAGCTTCAGTACTGCTCTCTACATCAATGGCAGGGGTGGAAGGAAAATTAGAACCAAAAAGTTACCAATAAGGGCCCTGACCTCAGTGGTCAGAGTAACAGATAAGTATGAAAAAAATAAGTATGAAAGCTTGCTGGGCAGACTGGATGGACCGTGTGGTTTTCTTCTGCCGTCACTTCTATGTTTCTATGTAAAGAATAATTTTTGGACACTAACACAGTGACTCCAGTCTTTATTTGGCATCCTAGCACACACCGTTACCTTATTGCACCAACAAAGGAAGTCAGGGAGAGAGAATTAGCCATCCTTTCATCCCCAAGCCTATCGAACCTACATCCTGGGAAGGAAAGAAAGTAGTACAGCCTGCCTGGGTTCCAGCCTTGAAGAGTACAAATAAGTTGATGGCCTCACCCGGCTAGGATTGCACACCGGGGTGGGGTTACATATAGAAATGTTGATATTATGGAACCTAGTTTAGAGGTTGGAAGTGTACAGCTATGAATCCTATATAGTATCTTATCATCAGTAAAACTGTTTGAGAAAGGGAGTTTTATGCTGATGCTTTGTGTAGCACTCTGCCAGTCTCTCTCTCTATTAGTCCTTATTATACAGGGTGGCCCATGGAAAAGTAGCCTGCCTCCAATGCACTGGTAGTGGAGGCAGGCTACTTTTCCATGGGCCCACCCTGTATTATTTTATAGCAGTTAAATATAAAGCTTTTCTCTACAGCTGTTGGCTTTAAGCATCTATTTCAGCGAACCACATCACCCCTATCTCGCCTTTCCACTATGGTATACATGTTTAGATCTTTAGGTCTATCCCCATATGTTTTAGAATGAAGACCACTGACCATTTTAGTAGCTACCTTCTAGACTGACTCCATCTTGTTTTTATCCTTTTGAAGGTGCGATCTCTAGAATTGTACACAGTACAGTGGGCCCTCGGGTTACGAATGTCTCGGGTTACGATCAAATTGGGTTATGACCAACATTCAAGGTTTCGAGTTGTGAACAAATTTTGAGTTACGAACACAATTTTCAGTTAGTTACGACCAAAATTTGGGTTACGACCCGTGTGCCACGGGCGTGCAGTTTTTTTTTTTTTTTCCTGCGAATTGGTTGTAATTGGCCCATTATTGCTGCCTATCGCATTTTTTTTTGTCTTGGAAGGCGGGATTTAAAGAGATTGGATGGGTAGTGTTGCACGTGGGCAGACCCGGCACGGAAATGCAAACAACAGCATCAGGGACAGCATCGGGGGACAGCACTCAGCTGGCAAGGTACAGAACAGTTTCTGGAGGCCATAGATGTTCTTATAAACATTGGTAGGGAGGGGGAAAAGAGTGTCTGGGGTTGGTGTTGTTTTTGGATATACTGTACACCTTTCTAGATTTCTTTTTTCTTTTATTTCTTCTCCCTGCAGAACACCAAAGAAGTGTTAAAATGGCCCCAAAGATAAAGAAATCAATAACTATTGAAAAGAAGAAGGAAATTGTGCAGAAATTTGAGAGTGGGGTTCGAGTGACTGATCTCGCTCTCATATACATCATGTCAAAATCCACCATTTTGACAATCTTACAAAGAAAAGATTTGTACAAGGAAGTTAGTGTGGCTAGAGGTGTCACTCAAATTACCAAGCAACGATCAACAGTGATAGATGAGGTAGAAAGCCTATTGCTAGTATGGATAAATGAAAGGCAGATGGCAGGTGATTGCCTATCTGAATGTCTAATCTGTGAAAAAGCTAGGGCTATAAATGCAGATATCGTAAAGGATAAGCCATTACCAAGTGAACACGGTGAAATATTTTGTGCCAGTAAGGGATGGTTTCACAATTTCCTCTTCTGGAATCAAGGAAATCCTTAAAAAATGGACAGAGCTACAAACATTTGTAGAGAAGACCCACCCAGACAGAGGAAAAGTCAATCATTGCATTCACTTGCTTAATGATAATGTCATGTCATACTACAGAACAGTGTTGAAAAAAAGACAGAAACAGAGAACCTTAGACCAGTTTTTAGTTGAGAAAAGGTTGAGACCAAGTGAGCCAGAAGCAGGTCCTAGTGAGCTTCAGACTCACCCAAGGAGAGAAAGGACACCAGAGAGCCAGATTCCAGACGTTCTTATGGAATGGGACTCTCCTTCTGAACAATAATCACCTTCCATTTTGTCCCCCAATGCTGTTTGCTTCCCCCTCCTCCCTTCCTGCAAACCAAAGATGTCAACTTTTAAATAAATAAATAGATAGATAGATAGATAGATAGATAGATAGAAAGAAACAAACTTGAATTGTTGTTTCTGGTAGGCTAAGCACATTTTATAACCTTTTGGTGAGTGCACTAGGGAAGTATTGGTGTTTCTGGTAATTAACGATCTTATACAACCATTTTTATTATAGAAATGGTTAGGCAAGGGGTGCTTTTCGAAGGTTCGGAACGCATTATTGGTTTTCCCATTGTTTCCTATGGAAAAAATAGTCTTTATTTTTTATTTAACAGTTTTTTATACTGACCTTCATAGTAAATAACCATATCGGATCGGTTTACATTTAACAAGGGTATAACTGGAGTAACAATTCAAATTCAAGTAAACGAAAGATAAACAATAGGTAGGAATAAGTCAAAGTTACAATCAACAGGGAATGAGAACTTGGAAGCTTGCCACAAGCTGGAAAGAAGATAAGGCAGAAAATAAATATAAAGTGATACCATAGAGCGTACGGGTTAAAAGCTTAATGTTGCTTTAACCTGGAAGAATCAGAGTCCATTCGTGAGTATAAATGCCAGAACGGGTAAGGGTGAAGGACAACTAATGATTGTCTGGTGGATCGGCGAAGGCTTGGTGAAAGAGCCAGGTTTTAAGTCTTTTTCTAAAAGTTAAAAGGCAAGGCTCCAATCTGAGGTTTGATGGAATGCTATTCCAGATAGATGGGCCAGCTATCGAAAAAGCTCTGTCTTTGGTCGTCGAGAGGCGTGAGGCTTTAGTGGGGGGAAATTTCAGAGTACCTTTGAGATTATCTCTAGTAGGTCTGTTAGAGGAGTGGAGTTTGAATGGGATTTCCAGGTCGAGTTGAAGATGATGATGGATGGTTTTGTGAATTACAGTGATTGATTTGTATAGAATTCTGAAATTAACTGGTAACCAATGTAGGTTCCTGAGGATGGGTGAGATGTGTTCGCTGCGGCTGGTACTGGTCAGCAATCTCGCTGCCACATTTTGTATCATCTGCAGTGGTTTGGTAGTGGATTTGGGGAGGCCTGTTGTAAGACAGTCTTGTCTTACAACCAGCCCTCTGGAACCAATTAATTTCATAACCCAAGGGCCCACTGTTTTCCAAGTGAGATCTGACCAGGGACCTTTATAGGGGCAATATCACCTCCCTGTATCTGCTGACCATTCCTTTCCCTATGCAGCCAAGAATCTTTCTGGCTTTTATCATTGCTTTATTCACCTTGTTGGCCACATTAAGGCCATCAAATATAATTACCCCCTGAACCCACTCTTCCTTTGTGCTTAGAAGAATTTCACCTCCCACACTGTACCTTTCCTGAGAGTTTTTGCATCCAACATGCATTACTCCTCATTTTTTAGCATTACATCTCAGCTGCCAGATCTAGACCATTCCTCAAGCTTTGCTAGATCCCTCTTCATGTCTTCTACACCTTCCTGACTGTCCGTCCTGTTACAGATTTTGGTATCATTGGCAAAAAGACAAATGTTTCCCATCAATCCTTCCACAACCCACTCTATAACCCTTCATCAATCTGGCTCTGAACAATGTTAAGGCTCTACAAACCAACATGTCAACTTTGCTCAATGGACAAATGTATTCTTGAAATACCAACAATAAAAACAGCAAGTCTTGACCTGACTCGCAGATGTGCGTTCTCAGTTGCTAGCCCGATTCTTTGGAACTCCTTACCTGAAGACATTCGCCTAATACCCAATACTAAAGATTTCAAAAAGGCTTTAAAAACCTATCTTTGTACCATTGCCTACAACATCATTCAGCTGTTTTCCTATGTTCACCTCCTATTATTTTAACCAAGTAATTCTAATTCTAGTCTTTTATCCAGCTGTGTTCTATATGAGCCCGCTACTGTCTAATGTTTTTATTTACAACCCCTCCCCATTTTAACTTTTTTACTCTCACATAAAGATTTTATGTATGATTTATTGTAAACCGCTTAGATGGATTAATTTAATCGTATTAAATGATATTGTTCACAAAATTGTTGAAAAGAACCGGTCCATCCCTGAGACACACCGCTAGTAAAAGGCCCCCCCTCCCCCCACCACTCACAAAAACTCCATTTACCACTACCCCTTTTCACCTCCCACTCAGCCAGTTTCTAACACAGTCAGGTATTCTAGGATCCATACCAAGGGCGCACAATTTATTTATAAGTCTTCTGTGTGGAACTGTGTCAAAAGGCCTTGCTGCAATCCAAGTACACTGTGGGGTAGATTTTCAAAGGGATACGCGCGTAGCCCCCGAAAACCTACCCCAAACCCCCCCCCTGCGCACGCCGAGCCTATTTTACATAGGCTTGGCGGTGCGCGCAAGCCCCGGGACGCGCGTAAGTCCCGGTGCTTGCAAAAAGGGGCGGTCAGGGGCGTGGCCAGGGGGCGCAGTTAGGGATCGGGGGCGTGTCCGGGGGGGGCGTGTGGACGGTCCAGGGGTGTGGCCGAGTGCCCTGACACAGCGGCCTGTGTCTGGGCCTGCCATGCCGGCGTGCGTAAGTTACTACTGCCCGGAGGCAGTAGTAACTTCTCCGATAAAGGTAGGGAGGGGGTCTAGATAGGGCCGGGGGGGGGGGGGTTTAGGTAGGGGAAGGGAAGGGAGAAAAAAGTTCCCTCCGAGGCCGCTCCGATTTCGGAGCGGCCTCGGAGGGAACGGGCAGCGCGCGCAGGGCTCAGCGCACGCAAGTTGCACAAATGTGCACCCCCTTGCGCGCGCCGACCCTGGATTTCATAAGATACGCACGTATCTTATAAAATCCAGCATACTTTTGTTCGCGCCTGGTGCGCGAACATAAGTACGCGCGTATGTTTTTAAAATCTACCTCTATGTCTAGCACTCTCCCTTGATCTTATTCTCTGGTCACCCGATCAACGAAATTGCTCAGATGATTCTGACAAGATTTACCTCTGTTAAAACCCTGCTGCCTCAGAACCTGCAATGCACTGGATTTCAAAAATCGCACTATCCTCTGTTTTAGCAGTGATTCTATTAGTTTGCTCACCACAGAAGTCAGATAACTGGCCTGCCATTTCCAGCCTCCTCCTTACTTCCACTTTTATGAATAGGAACCACATCCACCCTTTCGCAGTCCTTCAGAACTACTCTAGACTCTAAAGAAGCATTGAAAGGTTCAGCTAGTGGAGCTGCCAGGACATCTGTAAGTTCCCTTAGTATCCTCAGATGTATCCCATCTGGCCCCATCACTTTATCTATGTTAAGTTTAGTTGCTCCTCAGGAAAACACTGTTCTGAAAATTGAATTTTACCTCCTTCCAATCTTATTTGTGTTTGTTTTAAGTGGTCCTACTGTAGGTCCTTCCACACTGAACATCAAACATGAATATCTGTTAAGCAATTTTGCTATTTCCTCATCAGTTTCAATATATTCCTTCTCTTCACCTATGAGTCTCACAATGCCACTTTTGCTCTTCCTTCTATTGCTAACATATCTTAAAAAAAAAAAAAGTTTTGGCCTCCCATTTTACTGTATTTACTATTTTCTCTTCAATTTTCATTTTTGCATTCCTGACTACTTTCCCAGCTTCTCTTACTTTTTCAAGATATTCTCACCTCTCTTCCTGGTTCCATACTTTCAACAATGTTGCCTCTCTCTTGGACATTTGCAAAGCGGTCACATGGTTTACTCCTCATACCTTCGCTTTTCACTATTGCCTGGATGGAGAATCCTAAACTGACTATGCCTTTAGTTACTCTGTACTTCAGACAGCCTCCTAATCGTATTCTTTCCTGCGGTACACATCGGGAAAAAAAAAAAAGAATGGCAGGTGGGCTCATCTGACACTGAATTGCGCACGGACTTGTTCTGTATCCCGCTTGTCCACAGAAAAAGTGAAGTTGATCACCTGTAACAGGTGTTTTCCGTGGACAGCAGGACTTTCAGTCACATGTTCCCTCCCTCCTACCCATAAGGTTTTTCTTCTTGTTCATGTTTTGGTGGTTGCTGTTCCTTGCCTGTTCTCACCTTTTTTATTTCGGCTACCAACTATGACTGGGGGCGAATGGGTGAGGCTGTACAGTGATTTTTGGCACGAATACTCTGCACATGCTCAGGAAAGTTCTAGAAGTTAAGCTTTAGCGATCAGTACCTGACTCAGCGCCTTCAGATGACATCACCCAGTAGTGTAACTGAATGTCATGCTGTCCATGGAAAACACCTGTTACAGGTGAGAAACACTGCTCTCCCTCTTTGGCAGAAAAACCAGGGCTGGGTGTTCCCTAGTAACCATATCCTAGCATGCACTGCACAGTTGCTCTCCAGCTCACTCTCTATCAGTAAAGCCAGGGCTGGGTGTTACTTAGTAACCATATCCCAGCTTGCACTGCACAGCTGCTCTCCAGTTCCCTCTAGCAGTAAAGACAGGGCTGGGTGTTCCCTAGTAACCATATCCCAGCATGCACTGCACAATTGTCTCCCGCTCCCTCTAGCAGTAAAGACAGGGCTGGGTGTTCCCTAGTAACCATATCCCAGCATGCACTGCACAATTGTCTCCAGCTCCCTCTAGCAGTAAAGCCAGGGCTGAGTGTTACTTAGTAACCATATCCCAGCATGCACTGTACAGCTTCTCTCCAGCTCCCTATCAGTAAAGCCTATATTTAAAGCCATACAAGTACATACTGGGCGAGGGGCATCAGCTTACTCTCCCAACAAAGATTCAAGAAAACATCTGTGCCCTGCATCCCGCAGGGACACACAAAGTGACCTGAACAGAGGTCACGTCGTCGTGATGTAGCTGTCCGGAAGTGTTCCCAGGCTCTGAGCGTAGGATAGGAGGGGGGGGGAACCACTGTCAGGTATGCTCCCAGATGCTACAAGAGGACTCCTACCGGGAAGGGAGGCCGTGACCCTGGCAGGGAGACTTCGGGGTTGCTCCCGGTTGCCCAAGCGGGACCCCGAGGCTCGTGGCTAACTAGGGGCGGGACCACCTCACTGCTCCCGTACACGCGCTCCGTGGAGGGCATGCGCCACTGCCCGAAAACAAAGTCCTAAATGTGCAAGGTTAGCGAAGGCTGGGGTCCATCGCGAACGGTGCAGAGCACATCTGCTATCGCCCATCTCCAGACGAAGTTGTCCATCTTGTCTGTGGGTCAGCATGAGCATACTTGGCCCTCAACCGGGCCCGCACCAAACCTCGGAAAAAGGCTACACAGTCTTCCAGGGTGCCACCATCCAATGCCAGGGCTGGGTGTTACCTAGTAACCATATCCCAGCATGCACTGCACAGTAGCCTCCAGCTCTCTCTAGCAGTAAAGCCAGGACTGTGTGTTACCTAGTAACCATATCCCAGCATGCACTCCACAGCTGTACGCCAGCTCCCTCTCTAGCAAAGGAGCTTACCCACTACTATTACATATCACTTCTATTGTACTGCACAAAAACCCATAAGAGACATAAGAACATAAGATTGCCAAGCTGGGTAAGACCAAATGTCTGTCAAGTCCAGTATCCTGTTTTCAAAAGTGTCTAATCCAGGTCACAAATACCTGGCAGTGCTGTGATTGAGCTGTTTTAGTGTGCCCTTGGGCCTCAGCCCGACCCCAGGCGAACCCAGGACCGGCTCGAGGGTTGACGGCGTCTTCCAGCGTGGCTGGCGAGCTTACCCTCTGCCAGGCCTGCAAGCTCCCAAGGCCAACATCCGAGGATGTTGGAAGTTGAATGGTCCTCCGACCATTCCGAGTCCTTTCGGACCTGCTGCGAACAGCATGGAGCAGCAGGCCTGGCCTGAGGTAGAGGGCAGTCGAGGACCTTGACACGAAGACAGGACAATGATAGATATATACGGTAACAGGGTTCAGGAGTCAGGCAGGAACTGAAGCAGGCTAGGACTGAGGCAAGTAGGAGCTGAAGCAGAACTGGCTACTGGAACCAGACGGGAACTGTAGCAAGAATCAGGTATTGGAACCAAGCAGGTACTGTAGCAAGAAACAGGTACTGGGGTGGAAGGACATTTGCACAGTCTCTCAGGGCGCCCTACTCAGCCCACCCGCGGGACTAAGTCGCGGACCACCCTGTCCCACTGCGCGCCCTACACAGCCCGAAGGCTGGTCGCGGACCACGAGGAGAGCGGGACATGGGCAGGGAAGGACCAGGCGAGGACAGGCTCTGATGTCGGGACCAATGGCATCCGAAGCTTTGACGGCTGGCAGGAACAGAAGCTCAAGAGCGCAGGGACGAATCCCACCTGCAGGCCACTCCATGGCACAGCAGGCCAGAAGGCTCAGGAGCACAGACGAAGACGCAGGGAAGAACATCCGGGAAGGCAGAAACATCAGGTCGTAGAGGAACATGGCATAACATCAGGACGAAGATCAGGGCAGGTACATCAGGATACCTGAACGGGACATCTGAACGGGACATCTGGACAGGACATCTGGATGAACATGTAGACAGGAACCTCAGGCACGAAGACAAGACGAAGGAACAGGAACTGAACAGGAACTCCATGGAGAAGACAGGAAGGCCTGATGGAGCTCTGGCAGGCAGGAGCCTCCAGAAGGGTGACACTCCGATGCAAGGCGAAGAACAGACTGACGAAGCAGCCCTTTATAGGGCAGAAGCAGGAAGTCCAATTAGAGGTGGGGTCAGCCACACTTCCTTCCACACCCGATGGCGGGTGTGGAAGGGAAATAGAACAAAAAAGTCACTTACAAGGGACAAGTGTAACAGATAAGTATGGGGGAAAAAAAAAGTGAAAGCTTACTGGGCAGACTGGATAGACCGTTTGGTCTTCTTCTGCCGTCAATTCTATGTTTCTATATATGTACCAGCATTTAGTTTTCTGAGAATTCGGTGCAAAGGTATAATCATCAGCCCACATTATTTTTCTATTTTCTATTGCTTTCCGAGCATTTATTTATTTTATTCAAAACTTTCCCAGTGTTTGCTTATTTTCTTAAAAATTTTTCAAAACATGCTCACATTATTTCCATTGTCCATTATTCTAAAAAAAAAAAATCATACATATGTCCAGTCCCAAAAATGATCACATCTGCATCTTATACTTCAGTACCCATATGTATCTTTTATAGTCAAAAAACTGACACAGTACTGTTTCGAGATCACACACATCTTTTCAAAGACTGAGTTCTTTGAACAAGAGAAGATCTGAATAGGGAATGCACTGGAATATAAATAGCAAGTTTGGTTCAAGAAACTTTATCGAGATAAGTGCAGTGTTTGAACAGAAAATGTTCACAATCTGCCATTTAATTAAGTACAGTACCCTTTGCCCTGATGCAGAGATTGCGTAAGGAGTGTGACCTCAAAATGCGGTATTGTGTCAGTTTTAAAACATACATATGGGAATAATGTGAGCACACTTTGAAAAGTTTTGAAGAAAATAAGCAAACACTGGGAAACCTTTGAATAAAATAAATACTGGCAAAGCAATAGAAAATAGAAAAATAAGGTGAGCTGTTGATTATACCTTTGCACTGAATTGTGATAGTACTAAATGCTAGTATGAATGAATTGGTGTTATATGTGAAAGCGCATTAGAGTTAATATTATTCCCGGTTGTGACGCCATTATTTGAAATTTGTAAAAGTTTATCAAGGTGAGTGTTCAGGGGCAGATTCCCGATGATGACCGGCCCAAGGATTCGCCGTCCAGGCTGGCCCAGGAGATACTACGTGGTCTGCCGAGCACAGCAGTGACAGCCGCGCTTGGCAGACCATGTGAATAGAGTGACCGGCCCACTGGGGAATGCCCCATCCCCTGATAGGGCTATCCGCCCCTGTGAGTGTTTATACAACGACTCCGAATGTGAAACAGTCCCTTCTCAGACAAAAATACAGGGTAAAAAAGACTTTGGGAATTTCATCTATTAAGAAAATTAATAAGGCTGTGAGATAATTGGGGATTAATATGCAAAAGCAGCCTTAAAAACTGTGTTTTTCTACTAGATTTAAATAATGAAAGAGGGAACATGATGCACCAACTCAAGAAGTCTATTCTAAGCCTACAGTGCAGCAAGTTGGAAAGCATGGAGTTGGGAGTTGGTGATGGAGAAGAAAAGCATAGATAGAGATGATTTGCCTGCTGAATAGAGATACAAGGAGTGTAGGAAGAGATAAAAAAGGCAAAGTTGAGAAGAGTTGCAGAGTGAAAGGTCTTGTAGGTGTTTACGAGGAGCTTGAACTGTGAGTGGAAATGGATAGGGAGCCAATATAGTGACTTGATAGGAGAGATTAAATGGCTCTAAGACGTGACTTTGGTGAAAGATAAGTTGTGAAGCTGAATTTTGGATGGATTGTACTGGAAAGAGATGATTCAGTGAGAGAGATGCGAGAAGTAGGTTTCTGTAGTCTAAGTGGAAGATGATGAGAGAGTTGATAAGGGTTTTGGTAGTGTGTTAAGAAAGGAAGGGATGTATTATGGTGATGTTATAGAGTAAGAAACAACATATTTTAGCAGTATCTTGCGTATGTGTAGAGAAGGAGCAAGAGGAATTAAAAATGACCCCAGGTTTACAGGGTCAGGGGACTGGGAGGATGACAGTGTTATCCACAGAAATAGAGAAAGAGGGAAGATGGAAAATGATTTTGGGGGAAAAATAAGGAGCTCTGTCTTGGCCATGACGAGTTTAAAGTGGAAGTGGTACATCCAGGCAGCACAGTTAAGCAAGAGGAGATCTGGAACTGGATTCCTGATTACATTTCTGGTCTAGAGAGGTCAGTCTGGGAAGGATCAGCATAAAGATGGTATTGAAAGCCATGCGAGATCAGAGCACCAAGGGAATTCATACAGAGAGATAAGAGGAGAAAGTTCTTCTTCACTCAACGCACAATTAAACTCTGGAATTTGTTGCCAGAGGACATGGTTAGTTCAGTTAGTATAGCTGTGTTTAAAAAAGGATTGGATAAGTTCTTGGAGGAGAAGTCCATTACCTGCTATTAATTAAGTTGACTTAGAAATTAGCCACTGCTATTACTAGCAATGGTTACATGGAATAGACTTAGTTTTTGGGAACTTGCCAGGTTCTTATGGCCTGGATTGGCCACTGTTAGATACAGGATGCTGGGCTTGATGGACCCTTGGTCTGACCCAGTATGGCATGTTCTTATGTTCTTACCCACTCAGACATATATCCACCACTGCTACTTCCATAGCCACAGACAGCCCTCCACCAACCCTGAAGCCATACACTCTGCCATCCCTTTGTGAGCCACACACACACACACCCTGCCACCCCTTCCAGCCAGCCATACACACATACACAATACTCCTTCTATCCAGCCACATACACACCCTGCCACCTCCCACACGTACCTCCATTGTCCTTCCAGCCACCATGGACACACACCCTGTCCCCACCCACTCTTACCTCCATCCCCTTCAGCCATACACACCCTGCCACCCTTGCAACCACACAGACACCCTCCCACCCTAAGAAGAAACATAAAAAATTGCCATGCTGGGTCAGACCAAGGATCCATCAAGCCCAGCATCCTGTTTCCAACAGAGGCCAAACCAGGATACAAGTACCTGGCAAGTACCCAAACACTAAGTAGATCCCATGCTACTGATACAATTAATAGTAGTGGCTATTCCCTAAGTAAACTTGATTAATAGCAGTTAATGGGTTTCTCCAAGAACTTATCTAAAACTTATCCTGCATGTGAAAACAACAAAAGTGGATCCCCTGAGAAAACCATCGGGTGAAACAGGAGTCTCTTGTCGGGAGTGTTTCGAAGAACGAAGTGAATTGAGAGTTATTGAAGGGAGTGTTTTGGAAAGAAAGGAAAAAGAAAAAAATGGGAACATTTTGAGTTTTTGAAGAAGGGAGTAATCTCAAAATATAGTAGTTTAAATGACAGGATAATAAGGGGAAAATTGTAACAACAGTATAGAGGGGAATAATTTCATTAATTTAATTAAAATAAAGCTGCTATTTGATGTATGTTTTAAAGATGTATTACTGACTGTATTGTATTTGTTTGAATGAATGAGGTATGAGTGATAATTAAATATGTAATGTCAATGTTTTTTGTAATAAAGTAAGATATTGTTAAAAAATATAAACAGATATATATTGTATGATTATTCAAGATTGCTCTTGGCCAGGTTCACCACCCAATCCAGCTCCTGCATCAAGGAAATTACCTTGTGTGAGGCCGAAAGGCTGTCTTCTAGATTCTTGGCCCAAATCAGCCAATCGTCTAAGAAGAGGTGAACCAGAATCCCATCCTTTCTCAACTCTGCTGCCACCACCATCCTAACCTTGGAAAGGTTTCTGGATATGGTGGCCAAACCAAAAGGCAGTGCTCAAAACTGATAATGCCGTCCAAAAACTGCGAATGCAGAAATTGTTGATGCTCAAGCTGGATGGGCATTTGAAGTATCCCTCTGACAAGCTCAGAGACAGCAGAAACTCTTCCGACTGAACTGCCATTATCACTAAGCGTAAAGTTTCTATGTGAAAATGAGTCACCTGCACATGACTGTGAGATCTAGGATGGGGAGAAAAGAGCCCTTTGAGATCTAGGATAGGGTGAAAAGAGCCCTCTTACTTGGGTATTTTCTTGTGACGTGAGCACTGGAACTACAGCCTGCAGACTGAGGTGCCTTGACAATATACACTCCACTGCCTGTCTCTTCTGAGGACAGTGGCAGGTAGACACCATGAGTTGAGCAGCCTTTTTGGCTAGGCCCAGCTCTCAGGCTTGTTTGCTGCGTAGTAGGCCGCAGCGACATTTTTGTACTTTTTTTCTTGCACATTAGTCAGCTCTCTTCAGTTATATCGATTCGTGCTTATGCATTCGGCTGTGTGTCCAGTTTATGCACCTAGTTGGGCACATATGCGCATCTGCCTGGGTGCTTAGTTGTACGCACACGCACATTTGCACTTATTTATGCGCATCGTCTGCCCATATCTCCTAAGCTCCCCCGGAGGCGGAAACGAATGTTGGATCGACACACTGAGCAAGGAGACCAGAGGGAAGAGGAATCCCTACAAAACTCCCCTTCTCTTTTTTTTTTTTTTTTAATTACCTGAGCTCAGCCCATCCGGCTGAGTACAAGGCCGGTCTCTGGCTGCGGGGAGAGAGGGCAAGAACCTTCACCAATGTGCTCGGATTCCTGCACCCGCTTGCCTTTCAGCTGTTGTTTTTTGGTTTGTTTTTTTTTACAGCTAAGTCCACGCCGGCTGGACCAAAGCACTCATTTGAGGGAGAGACCCAAAGATATCACCTCAGGAATTCTCGACTAAGGGAGGGACCATAAGGTATCACTACAGGAGAGAGTATGGAATAATTTTCCTTCTTTTCTCCTTTAAAATTTGTAAGCAATCCCCAGTAGAGAAATACATGTCCACCATCTACTGGAGATGGAGAATACCCCTGCAGTGTATTCTCCGTCTCCAGTAGATGGTATGTATGTATGCAGGTTTCCATCAGAAGGTTCCATCTAGAACCCACTGGTTCTAGATCCACCTATCCGTATACTAAGAAATGTGAGATAATAGCTAATTGGGGAGGGGGGGGGGAGTATTTACATGCATTGGATTCTTTTATCAGTCGTCTCTGAGATGTCTATTTAATAGAAAAATCACCAGCTTTGAGAAGTAATAGGCTACCAATATTTTATTCTGCATGGCAAACATTTGGACTATGGCATGGATTGGAAGTGTCTGCATTCCTGGGTGATACCCCTTAATAGAGTACCGGGAAATCCAGTCATGAAGTTCCCTCCTGCTCCAAAGGAAACTGTTTTCAGAAGCACAGTCATGACAGACATGATTTTGGAATGGGTTTTTTTTAACATTTTATTTTAGAAAATCTCTCTCTCTATTCAACTTAATGTGTGTATTCCAAGAGGTGGGTGGATGGTTGGGAAGGGGAAGGGATGTTGTAAAGTTCATTTTTCACTAGCATTGGAGATGTATTTGTTATGCTACTCTTGAATTTGTAAATAACTATTGGACTGCTCCTGTGTCTACATCTTTCTATTAATATGAAACATTCAATAAAAATGATCAGTAAAACAGAAAATAAGCTTATTCATTTACCTAATCCTTGGTAAATGCATTACCACAGGGAATGCACAGAATTACAAATTATGCATGTTATTCACCCCCACAAAAATTCTGGGGCAATTGGAGTATTTAAATGAACTGATTTGCATGCAAAGAGAAGATAATCAGCTCATTAATATACTAATGAAATGCCAGAGCTTGTTGTGGAGCTGGCAAGTCATGATATTTCCTCAAACGTTAACTACACCCCAAGTGATGTTCCTAACGTTCCTCGGGAGTATCGGGATGCTAATGCATGTCCCGATGCTCCTGCTCTGCCAATTTATATGGCCTTTCCACCAGCTGACTCCCCCCAGTCTCTTCGGTAGTGTCCAAAGTTATAAAATAAGTTTAAAGTTGCCAGCCCAGGCTACAACTCCTTGCCAAACTCCACCTCCTTGAAGTATAAAATATTACACCAACCCCTAGACACCCCCCCCCCCCCCCCCGTCTCCACTGAACCTAGTACCTTGAAGTCCTTGGTGTCAGCCCTTTAGGTCTCCAGGTCCGGCCACTTCATGTTGAAAATGGTGAGAGGCAGCCTCAAAAACACTTTTGTCCCTAATATATAATCATTTTTCATGGTGTGGCCATAGTCTGTATCCTAGGAGGGGCTGGTTGGAGGCAGGGGGTAGGGGAAGGAAGTTTAAAGGGTGGAGAAGGAACTCCAAGAAGGCAGGGTTTTATCACTGGGAGACAGGGTTGGCCATCTCAGGAGCCTTAGATTGTAAGCCCTCTGGGAAAGGCATCTGACTACTGTACCTGAATTATTAATTTGCAAAGAGCTTGAATTTGGTAAGGCAAGTGATTATTTTTTACACTTTTAAGATTTCCCTAATGCTGTCACACTTTCTCCAAATTTTTGATGTGTTCTTTGTGTACCCTCTATATTTAATATCAAGATTTATTGAATAAAAATAGCAGTGTATTCTCTCCACTTTATCTCTAGGGGTCCATGTAAGCGTGTACAATCCTGTTAATTTTTTCATCAGTTGTTGTGGTGTATTTTCTGCTGTAGTGGGTCCATGAACAGGAAGATTTTGTGCCATTGCTAACACCATCATTAGCCTAAGTGCCAAAGCTAAGAGTGGGCACCATTTTATTCTGGGCAATGTGTGGCCAGCACGGATTTGTCATTTTGCTTCTTTTCATTTTTAAATAGTAGCAGGCACCTTGTTGACATCTGATGAAGATGTTAAACAATGAGGTCAACATGTGAAGATACTCAGCAAGTCTTCGCTAGAGAATTTTACTCAATTCAACTATTCTCCACCCTTCAGATCACCAGTGCTCTCTCAGGCTATCTAAAAAATCTTCCTTCAGACGAAAGCTTTTCCCACATTCACTGCATGGAAAGGGTCTTTCCCCATTATGAAGCTGAAGGTGCCCTATAAGAGCTACTTTGTCTGAAGCTTTTCTTACATTCCTTGCATGAGAAGACATTTTCTCTTTTATGGTCTCTCCCCTGTGTGGGTTCTCTGATGAATTATTAGGTCTTTCTTCCACATGAAGTTCTTCTCACACTGAATTCATGCAAAGGGACTCTCACCATTATGGATTATTTGGTGTTCCAGAAGATTTCCTTGTAAACCAAACCTTTTTCCACATTCAGTGCATGGAAATGTCCCCTCCCTTGTGTGGCTTCTTTTCTGTATCAGAAGATCTCTCCTTGTGGAAAACCATTTTTCACAGTCCGTGCAAGGAAAGGGTCTCTCTCCTTTATGGGTCCTCTAGTGTCTCAGAAGATTCTCCTACCAAGTAAAGCTTTCCCCAGATTCATTGCATGGAAAAGGTCCCTCTCCAGAGTGGATTCTCCGGTGCTCTACAAGGTTCTCCTTACGACTAAAGCTTTTCCCACATTCAGTGCATGTAAAGGGTCTCTCGCCAGCATGAATTCTTAGGTGTTCTGCAAGCGCTCCCTTCTTCCTGAAGCTTTTCCCACATTCAGTGCATGTAAAGGGTTTCTCTCCAGTGTGAATTCTCAGGTGTTGTGTAAGTGCTCTCTTCTCCCTAAAACTTTTCTCACATTCAGTGCATGGAAAGGGTCTCTCTCCAGTGTGAATTCTCAGGTGTTGTGTAAGCGCTCCCTTCTTCCTGAAGCTTATCCCACATTCAGTGCATGTAAAGGGTTTCTCTCCAGTGTGAATTCTCAGATGTTGTGTAAGTGCTCCCTTCTCCCTAAAGCTTTTCCCACACTCAGTGCATGGAAAGGGTCTTTCCCCAGTATGTATTCGTAGGTGCTGAATAAGATTGCTTTTCTGACTGAAACATTTCCTACATTCCTTGCATGGGAAGAGATTCTCTCCTGTATGGAATCTCTGGTGTATCAGAAGGCATCTCTTCTGAATAAAACTTTTCCCACATTCATTGCATGGAAAGGGTCTTTTCCTGGTATGTATTTGTAGGTGCTGCATAAGATCACTTTTATGACTGAAACTTTCCCTACATTCCTTGCATGAGAATGGTTTGTCTTCTGTATGGATTCTCTGGTGCATCAGAAGTCTCCCCTTCTGAAAAAAGCTTTTCCCACATTCCGAGCATGGAAAGGGTCTCTCTCCAGCATGCAATCTTAGGTGTTGTGTAAGTGCTCCCTTCTCCCTGAAGCTTTTTCTACATTCATTGCATGGAAAGGGTCTTTCTCCAGTGTGAATTCTCAGGTGTTGAGTAAGTGCACCCTTCTGACTGAAGCTTTTCCCACATTCAGTGCATGGAAAGGGTTTCTCTCCAGCATGAATTCTCAGGTGTTGTGTGAGCCCTCCCTTCTCTGTGAAACTTTTGTCACATTTATTGCATGTAAAGGGTCTCTCTCCAGTGTGAATTCTCAAGTGTTGTGTGAGCCCTCCCTTCTCTGTGAAGCTTTTCTCACATTCAGTGCATGTAAAGGGTCTCTCTCCAGTGTGAATTCTCAAGTGGTTTGTTAGATTTCCCTTCTGCCTAAAGCTTTTCCCACATTCAGTGCATGGAAAGGGTCTTTCCCCAGTATGTATTCGTAAGTGCTGAATAAGATTTCTTTTCTGACTGAAAGTTTTCCTACATTCTTTGCATGAGAAGGGTTTTTCTCCTGTATGGATTCTCTGGTGTATCAGAAGTCTCCCCTTGAGAATAAAGCTTTTATCACATTCACTGCAAAGAAATGGTCTCTCCCCTTTGTGGGTTCTTTGATGAATAATTAAGTTTTTCTTCTGAATGAAGTTCTTCTCACATCGAGTACATGCAAAGCATCTCTCACCATTATGAGTTCTCTGATGTATCAGAAGATTCCCCTTCAAAGTAAAGGTTTTCCCACATTCATTGCATGGAAACATCTTCTCTTCTGTGTGGCTTCTCTTAGCCATTACCAGGTCTGTTTTGTGAAGGAAGCATTTCCCATCTTCACAACAGAGAAATTGTTTATCATGGTTAGTATGCATGTTCTCATTTACTGGGAGGGGATCCTTACCACAGTCTGTACATTTATGTGGTCTCTCTCCTCCATGAAATCCATCTTGTGTCTTTAGAGTTCCCTCAAATATGTAGCAGTTTCCACATGCATTGCATATAGACTGTTGCTGTATTGTCTGGTTTCTCTGGTCCTCCACAGAGGGGGAGATATCACCGGTACTGAGCTCAAAGGGAATCACATTCTCAGTGGAGTCTCCTTCTGGGTTTCTCAGCCCTTCTTCTAGTTTATACTGAATCCAACAGTTTTTTCTCCCAGTAACAACATGGGTAGGTGCCCCCTCCATCTCTCTGGGACGGTTTTAGTCACTTCCTCAGGATGTGCCTCCTTGTGTTTTCTCTCATACTCAAGGATCTCTGGATAAGAAAATCAAGTATAGACATTACCTGTTGTGAGGGAGACTCACAGTGAGAATGGTTTTCTCAGCATGGACATGTTTCAGAGCAGCTATTGTCAAGGTCCCCAAACAGGTCCATTGCTCAGGACCTTCCCAATATTCAGACATATCTGTATATATATATATATATATAGCCTAAGAAGAAGCCCAGTTTACATATTTTGCTCATCATGGGCTTCAGACCTATTTGTACTCCTTAAGCAAGCCAAGACTTAAAATAATTTGAGGTTAAAAGCAGGTGCATCCCCTCTTTCTGAAACATTTTGTTAATGACCCAATGTTTAGCACATTGATAAAGAATGCTTCCCAGTTTCATTCAGCACTGACCCAGTGTCCCAGCATGGGGTTAGGGGCACTCTTCCCTCTGATCCAGTACTGACCCAGTGTCCCAGCATGGTGTTAGGAGCACTCTTCCCTCTGATCCAGTAATGACCCAGTGTCCCAGCATGGTGTTAGGGGCACTCTTCCCTCTGAGCCAGTACTGACCCAGTGTCCCAGCATGGTGTTACGGGCACTCTTCCCTCTGATCCAGCACTGACCCAGTGTCCCAGCATGGTGTTAGGGACACTCTTCCCTCTGACCCAGCACTGACCCAGTGTCCCAGCATGGGGTTAGGGGCACTCTTCCCTCTGATCCAGTACTGACCCAGTGTCCCAGCATGGTGTTAGGAGCACTCTTCCCTCTGATCCAGTAATGACCCAGTGTCCCAGCATGGTGTTAGGAGCACTCTTCCCTCTGATCCAGTAATGACCCAGTGTCCCAGCATGGGGTTAGGAGCACTCTTCCCTCTGATCCAGTACTGACCCAGTGTCCCAGCATGGTGTTAGGAGCACTCTTCCCTCTGATCCAGTAATGACCCAGTGTCCCAGCATGGTGTTAGGAGCACTCTTCCCTCTGATCCAGCACTGACCCAGTGTCCCAGCATGGTGTTAGGGGCACTCTTCCCTCTGAGCCAGTACTGACCCAGTGTCCCAGCATGGTGTTACGGGCACTCTTCCCTCTGATCCAGCACTGACCCAGTGTCCCAGCATGGTGTTAGGGACACTCTTCCCTCTGACCCATCACTGACCCAGTGTCCCAGCATGGTGTTAGGGGCACTCTTCCCTCTGATTCAGCACTGACCCAGTGTCCCAGCCTGGTGTTAGGGGCACTCTTCCCTCTGATCCAGTACTGACCCAGTGTCCCAGCATGGTGTTAGGGGCACTCTTCCCTCTGATCCAGCACTGACCCAGTGTCCCAGCATGGTGTTAGGGGCACTCTTCCCTCTGACCCAGCACTGACCCAGTGTCCCAGCATGGTGTTAGGGACACTCTTCCCTCTGACCCAGCACTGACCCAGTGTCCCAGCATGGTATTAGGGGCTCTCTTCCCTCTGATTCAGCACTGACCCAGTGTCCCAGCATGGTGTTAGGGGCTCTCTTCCCTCTGATTCAGCACTGACCCAGTGTCCCAGCATGGTGTTAGGGGCACTCTTCCCTCTGATCCAGTACTGACCCAGTGTCCCAGCATGGTGTTAGGGGCACTCTTCCCTCTGATCCAGCACTGACCCAGTGTCCCAGCATGGTGTTAGGGGCACTCTTCCCTCTGATCCAGCACTGACCCAGTGTCCCAGCATGGTGTTAGGGGCACTCTTCCCTCTGATCCAGCACTGACCCAGTGTCCCAGCATGGTGTTAGGGGCACTCTTCCCTCTGATCCAGCACTGACCCAGTGTCCCAGCATGGTGTTAGGGGCACTCTTCCCTCTGATCCAGCACTGATCCAGTGTCCCAGCATGGTGTTAGGGGCACTCTTCCCTCTGATCCAGCACTGACCCAGTGTCCCAATATGGTATTAAGGGCATCTGCATTTGTCTGCATTTTAATATTGTTGTGTTCTTAATTTAGATTGCTAAAGGAGTAGGGATAGGTAAACTAAATTCCTTTAAATTTATGTGGTATGTTTGAAGTTAATTTGACAATAACCTGCAAGGTTACAAAAATGTATTGATAAGGGCTGGATTAAATAAGTGATTACTTTTTTAGATAAATGCCTGATTGATTTCTGGTGTGAAAATGTCTCTTCTCCTCTTATATAGGATAAGAGTCTATAAATCAAAGAATGTGCTTAGGGGTTGATTAAAGCTAGGGTAGGTGGGAGGGAGGGAAAGAGACAAATAATTTACCTACCTTTGCTTGCTTTTTATCTGGCATGCACACTAAATATGACCTAACCTTCCTTTTTAATTAAGCACATAAACTAAAGATTAATTCACCCAGGGCTTAATTTGTAGGGGAACAGCCTGGAATGGAGCTCCATCACTTCTTTTCAGACTTAAGAGGCAGAGTGGCAGAAGCGTCCTACCCCAGCTCCTCCCCTCCAGGTAGCCTGCAAGGAAGAGGAAGGTGAGCCCAGAGCAGACTGAACAAAGAACATCCACTCAGCCCCATAATCCTGCCCTTCTCCTCCTGCTCTGCAGAGAATAGGAGGGGAGGATGTGATCCTAAAGTAGACACTGCAGCATAAAGGACAGACACATGTTTAGAACGTAAGAAGTTGCAATACTGGGTCAGACCAAGGGTCCATCTGGTCAATACCCAAACATTAACCTCATACCATGCTACTATTGCTGGCAATAAGCAGTGGCTATTCCCTAAGTCAACTTTATTAATAGCAGTTTATGGATTTATCCTCCAGGATCTTGTCCAAACCTTTTTTAAACCAGTTACACTAACTGCCTTAACCACATCTTCTGGCAATGAATTCCAGAGCTTAATGTTGTGTTGAATGAAAAAGCATTTTCTTCATTATTTTTTAAATGTTCTACTTGCTAACTTCATGGAGTGGCCCCAAGTCCTTCTATTATCTGAAAGATTAAATAACCGATTCACATCTATCCTTTTAAAACCTTTCATGATTTTATAGATCTCTATCATATCACCCCTTAGCCATCTTTTCTCCAAGCTGACCAGCCCTACCATCTTTAGTCTTTCCTCATAAGGGAGCTGTTCCATTCCCTTTATCATTTTGATTGCCCTTCTCTGTACCTTCTCCATCGCAATTATACCTTTTCTGAGATGCGGTGACCAGAATTGTACACAGTATTCAAGGTGCGGTCTCACCATGGAGCGATACAGAGGCATTATGACATTCTCCATTTTATTCACCATTCCCTTTCTAATAATTCCCAACATTCTGTTTGAATCCTGTGAGCAGTAGTACTAATTGCTATGACTTTAACCTTAGCTATTAAGCTACTGCTAGTAAGTTTAAAGCTTGAGCTAATTCAATGTCCTTTTTGTTTCTATTACCCAAGGCTTAATTTCTGAAGGAATGATTTAGAACAGTGTTCTGCTATATTTTTTTCAGGACCTGAGGAAACAGAGCAGAGTTGATGGTGCTTTGGGGGTTGAGAACTAGTGGAACCGGTGATGGAAAATATAATAGGATTGCTTTTCCTAAGTCTAGAAAGCTAGGCTAAGTATGTTTTCAGAAAGAAGGCTCCAGTGTGCTACCACTGACCCTACATCATGTGACTGTAAAATAAGTATGGGAAAGGTAGAGGTAAACAACAGATGTACAGGATCTGTTGAGAGGGACTTAAAGTCATAACAGAAAGCAAGCTATATTTTGGAGGACTGAATGCATCTCTCAAAACATGTTTTCAAATATACAGATGAAAAGGATATAAATAACAGAAAGAGGGAGGAACTTCCAGAAGTAACTGAGATATGCCGCATTCCTAGGACCTTTTAAGAACAGTAAAGGAAAATACTTTGCTGTATTATTATTATAACCATTGGCTTTGCTATATCTATGTATTATCTCTGCTGATAGGCTTTCTGAAATTTAACAGAGCACATAGTAAATCTATTTCTGGAATCCAGAGTCATACTGACTCAGGGTGAGAGTAGTGTTTTGTGTCTTGGGGTTCCATATCTCACCAGGGATGTGCCTGGAGGATACTGGGCTTGTGTCTTACCAAACCCATACAGTGAACCTGTAACAAAGGATCACTGGATAAGGAGGAGGAAGAATGTGTTCAGGTATGTGTTTGTGATAGTATGTTTGTTTGTGGGAGAGTTCATATCTCCTCCTGGCCCCACCTCCTTGCACAGAGCATACCTGGCCCTAGCTCTGACTCTCTCCCCACCCCTTCCATCCCACAGTTCCACTTACTATTTGTAAACCATATGCATGTAAACCGTGTTTTTGATTGCTACATTAATAAGACGTGGGGGATCTACCATGGAATATAAAATCGGACTCTTGAGGGTTTTTTTAAAATGTATTTTCATGTCTGTTGCCTCATATCAGATGACTAAGGTGTTGAAAAAGCAGTCATTAAATCCTCAGTATTGAAGTATTATTCCTTGTTTTGAAGTTGTTTGGCAAATAGTGAAATTTATACTTACCAGATAATTTCCTTTCCTTTAGTCCTAGCAGACCAGCCCACACTGCAGGATTCCCCTGCTTGCCAGTAGGTGGAGGTAGAGGACTTATTTCACTTTTTTTTCTTGCTTCATGCTATATATCCTGGGATAGCTGAGAGGTTCTTCAGTAACCTCTTGCCCTAGCCTATTAGGTTGATGTCCTGCACATCTCTTTCTTTTTTTCTAAACTCCTCCCCCTTTTTTTCTTTCGGGAGGGTACTTGGACTGATCTGCTAGGACTAAAGAAAAGGAAATTATCTGTAAGTAAAAATTTCACCTTCCTTTTCGTGCTGCAGACCAGTCCACACCTACGGGATGTACCTGAGCAGAAGCTAGTTCAGGTGGGCTGAGGACTTAGAGGCCCCCCCAACACTACTTTGCTAAACTTCACACCCTTGTCTACCTGCAGGTCTAGCCTGTAATGATTTGTGAAAGTACCCCAGGAGGACCATGTGGCTGCCTACAAATATCCTGTGGTGTTGTAGACCTTCTCTCCTCCCACGAGGTTGTTTGAGCTCTAGTAGAGTAGGCGCACAAGGCACCCGGGGCCTGCTTCTCCTGCGCAACATATGCCGCCACTATTGCTTCCCTAATCCAGTGTGCAATTGAGGGCTTAGAAGGTGCCTGGCCCCTTCACTGGCCCTCTACCAGGACAAACAATCTGTCTGACTTCCTAAATTCACTGGTGATCTTTAAATAATGTAGCAGTGTCCTTCGGATGCCTAGTGGGTGAGGACTGCCCCCTGCCTGTCCCCCCTCAGAGCTGATAAAACAATCTCCTAATTTGCATGAAACTCTGACAGCACCTAAGGTAGGAAGGATGGGACAGGATGAATAACCACCCTGTCCTTGTGAAGTGACAGGCAGGGCTCCCTACAGGACAAAACCTGGATCTCTGAGACCCTTCGGGCTGAGCATATTGCCACTAGAAAGACTGCCTTTAAAGTGAGGTCCTTTAATGTTGACCCGTAAGTGGTTCATACTAAAGAGGGACCTGGGGGACCTATTTTATCAGTAAGAACATAAGAACATGCCATACTGGGTCAGACCAAGGGTCCATCAAGCCCAGCATCCTGTTTCCAACAGTGGCCAATCCAAGTTAAAAGTACCTGGCAAGTACCCAAACATTTCTGTAATAGCAGTTTATGGATTTGCACTCTAGCGGGTAGATTTTATAAAATTGCGCGAACAAAAGTACGTTGGATTTTATAAGATACGCGCGTAGCCGCGCGTATCTTATAAAATCCGGGGTCGGCACGCGCAAGGGGGTGCACATTTGTGCAACTTGCGCACGCTGAGCCCGGCGCGCGCTGCCTGTTCCCTCCAAGGCCGCTCCGAAATCAGAGCGGCCTTGGAGGCCGATACAGTACAGTGCGCTCCATCAGAGCGCACTGTACTGTATCGGCCCACAAGTGAGGAATGGCTGGAGTCTGAGCACCGATGGGGGATGAGTGCATTGCTGTACGTGTGTGTGCATGTTTGGGAGAGAGGGAGAGAGAGTTCATACCTGCACTACAGCCCTCACACAGGTCTCATCTGACCTTGCGCCTGCTCTGCTTCCCCCTCCCCCATTCCCTTTTAGTCTATAAATTAAGCCTTTTAACTTGTTCCACCTTGATATAGTTTTGTGGGCCTTGTAGTACCTTCTTTCTTTTCCTCCTCATTCAGAACTACCCAGAGCTTTAACTATAAAAAAAAATAAAATTATTTAACATCTATAAAATCGCTTCTTCTGGACCAGCTTGTAGAAAGTGATGCATAAGATTACAATAACATATATGTGCAATACATTACATATCTATAAATTAAACCCCCCACCCTCAAAAATAAAGAAAACTGTTTGCAGTCTGGGAACCCTGCATCATTTGCTCTAAATCTGGCCCTCTGGTCTGCTGTGTCCTCCAGGGTTTGTACAGAACTAAGGAAAATCCTTACCCCATCCCCATCCTCCAGTTGGCTATATGCAGCTACTCCAGGGACAGTTCCTACAGCTGTTGAGCTTGTGATTGCCCTCAAGCATGGCTGCTGGAAAGCAACAGCAGCCAACTGAGCATGCTCCGTGCCCTTCTCTCTTAAGTCTTCTTAAAGGAAAACTCACTTTTCAAATGCAGTCCAGCGGTTATGTAAAGTCCATCCGCCCCCAGGAGATGTCATCAGTCTGCACCCAGCAGGAAGAGAAACTACTCATATGCTGGAGACAAAGGGAGACACAAACAGGCCGATGCAATATAGTGCACACGGCTTTACACGCACTCGGCCACATTTTGGACGCGCGTCCGAAATCCCACGTGCAATAAGGGGATTAGCGCATCCGAAACACGCATCCAAACCAGCGCGCAGCTAATAGCGTTCATCACATGTAAATTCATGTGGTTGAGGCTATTAGCTATTACCCCGATGCAAAAAATTGCTGCGTGGCCACGGTGCCCATTCTAACGATGCAAATTTCATGCCTGCCCAGGAGCAGGCGTTAAAAGCATGCAGCACTCAACGCTGATACAAAAAAAACAATAAATCCTGCTTTCTGTGATTCCTTTTATTTGTATTCTAGGGATACTAAATAGGAGGAGCTGCAGAATGCAGAATTATGCCCCTCTCAAGGGCTTAACAAAAGGTCTGGCCCAATCCAAACCCCTGCTGGCAGTGAAAGGACCAATCCCCTTGCGGAAGGCTGTTCTGAAAAGGAATTGGTCCTTTCACTTACAAGTATCAGTGAAAAGGACCAATTAGGAATAGCCCTGCTGTTGGTGGGAAGGGAGCACTAGCCAGCCTGCTCTAGATGCACAGCCACTGCTCCTGGGCACCGGATACAGCGTGCTAGGGGCGCACCACTGTGCCTCCCTTTTACCACAGCAGCTCATTTGTTTATTGCATTGAGTGCCCAGGACAGGTGGATGTGAACACATTCAGAAATCATGCGCCGAATTTGGATGCGTGTTTTTTACGTGCTGATATTGCATCAGCCTGAGGGTTTTTTCTTCCTTTTATTTACAAATTTATAACTGGAAACCACAAACCTTCAGCCCCCAAACTCAGCTTCTGTTTTCTCCCCAAGAGCTGCAAAACAAGAGGCAAACACTCAGCTCTTCCTCAGTCTGAGAAGACAACAGGCCTGGGCTTCCCCATCCAGCAGGAAAAGGGGGCTATTTTTCCAAATACCTGCTCCTTCTACTGTCCCTGACTTTTTGTTTTACTGCAGCAATCCCTGTTTTTTTCACACAATGTTTTCCGGTTGGGGACTTGCTCCTTCTTTCTCTCCCACCCCCTTCCTCACACGTTGCCTTTCCTTTGCAGTGATTTCTGCACGAGATGGGGCTCAGAGGCACAGTGAAGGGGGGGGGGTAAAGGCTGCATGCTAGTAAGCCTTACTCAGGTTAAAGGTAATCGGGGAGGGGGGGGGGCTGAATTTAATTAGCTGTCTCTCACCCTCCTGGCACTTGGCATCCCAACTCAGGCACAATCTGGCATGCAAGGTCATTTGAGTTTTCTTGTAATTTATCCTTTTTGTAACAGGAAAGAACAATAGGGGATTGGATAAGTTCTTGGAGGAGAAGTCCATTACCTACTATTAATTAAGTTGACTTAGACTAGAGAATAGCCACTGCTATTATTAGCAACAGTAGCATGGAATAGACTTAGTTTTTGAGAACTTGCCAGGTTCTTATGGCCTGGATTGGCCACTGTTGGAAACAGGATGCTGGGCTTGATGGACCCTTGGTCTGACCCAGTATGGCATGTTCTTATGTTCTAGTTCACGAATTATTCTTCGGGGACAGCTGCATTCAGGAGCCCTTTATCTGAAAGTTTCCACAGCTCGGGTTTTGTGACCTGCTCAGATTTCACTGGCCTCTGGTCCACAGGTCTGCTGATCTCCCCCAGGGTCTGTGCAGAACTGAGTCAAAACTCTTACCTCACCCTTCTGCCGACTACATACGCAGCTATTGCAGACGCAGTTCATTCCGCTACCGCGCATGTGAGTTGCCCTCAAGCATGGCAGCTGGAAAGCAACAGCAGCCAACTGAGCATGCTCTGTGCCCTTCTCTCGTAAGTCTTAAAGGAAAGCTCATCATTCAGTGCAGTCGAGGGATGATGTAACGTTCACGTGGCTTCAGTGTGATGTCATCAGGCTGCGCCCAGCAGAAAGAGAAACTGCCCTGAGCTGGAGATGGACACAAAGGGATTTTTCTTCTTTCATTGGCAGATTACAGCTGGAAACCTGAAACCTTTAGCCCCAGCTCACAGCTTTTGCTTTTCTCTCTCCCTCCTCCTGTTCCTGTAATAGACCCTGAGCTGCATTGAAAGAGGCAAACACTCAGCTCTTCCCCGACCCGAGAAAGAGCCCTCAATACATTTCTAATTCTGAAAGCAGCAAAAACAGATGAAAATGCCTGCAGGGGCTTCTGCTCGGGTAGGAGATTTCCCACAATGTCCTGCTCTCTCTATGCAATTCCTGTTGCAGCTTTCTAACCTGGGATACTGCAGAGTCAGGCCTGACTTCATTAAAGTCTCGAGGAGACCTGGGGTACAGAAAAGACACTGGGGTCCTCATGAGTGTAAGGAGGGAAATCAGAAATCCCAAGTGAGACTTTGTATCCCAGAATCTGTGTATAACTGGTTTCCAGTTCATATAATCTCGATATAGGACTCTTGCTATCTGACTGTGAATTATTTACACCCAGGAAACTCAAGTCATTGCCATGCTGAGCCCCAGCACAGGGCAGTCTCCTAATGGATGAGATGCAGAAGGTGCTGATTGAGTTTCTGGTTTGTGTTTCAGGTCCCAGTAACCTTTGAGGACATCGCTGTCTATTTCTCTCAGGAGGAGTGGAAGGATTTAAAAAAATGGGAAAAGGAGCTTTACAAGGATGTGATGAAGGAGAATTATCAGCTGCTCAGCTCACTAGGTAAGAAGTGACATTTTATCTTTTTTTTCAGAAAAATATTTTTGGGTGGGGGAAGAATATAATATTATTTGATTATAAATTGATTGAAAGCATCTGTTCCTGAAATACCCAGATCAGTCCAGACAAGTGGGTTTTGCCTCCCTACCAGCAGATGGAGTTAGAGAAACAAAACTTTGAGGCACTGCTACATAATAGAGTGCCACCTGCAGTCCCTTCCGTATTTCTCTGACTCCAGCAGATGGTAGAGGTGCAAACCTGAAGTCTGAGATTAAGAAAGAGAGAGAGAGAGAAATTGAAGTAGGAGAATTTTGGAGGAAGCTCCCTGATGTGTTAGGCTCCTTGGCGGATCATCCCTCAGGTTGAGCCGGGCATCTGGGTGGTTGGAAACCGCTGCCTTGAGCTCACCCGCATCAGGGGACTGGTTCTCTCAGGGCCTCTGTCTGCAAGGCCCTGGAATCAGGGAAGTACGCCTGTGTGTGTTTTTTGCCTTTGTATCTGTGATTTTAAAGCTAAAAAATAAAGAAAAGAAAAAGAAAGGAGCAGAAAGGCAAACAGCTGGTTGCTGGGGGGGGGCGGCAGGTACAGCCATGAGGCAGTGAGGGCTGCAGGCCTCGGCAGACAGAAGGTAATTACTGCGCTGGTCCACATGTGTCCCAGGGGGAGCAGCATTAGTGGCCAAGCCTATAGCGGAGGAGGCGTGGCCGCAGTTGTTGCGGCTGCATTTGTTTTTTCCGTGCGTATCCAGAAGTCCTGCTGAAGCTAGAGAGCAATGGTCTTTTCCGCTGGTGCCTGGCTGAATTTTCTGTGCCTCAGGAAACGGCGTAGCATGGTTAAGAATTTAAAAAAAGGTGTGCGCCAGGGCGGTGACTAAGGCCAGTGGTGTTTGCAGGTTGCGGGGCGGCCATCAGTGCGGGAGCACATGTGGGCTGGAGTGTACTTGAATTCTCACTCCCTCTGTTCTGGTTGCACTTCGGAAGAGAAGGGATCCTCAGCAGGGGTGCACTTCCCACCCTTTGGGGGGGGACATCGGTGTCAGCAGCCGAGGAGTCCAGGGGGCCCGTTGAGGAGGCTGGATCCATGGAGGGCCGCAAGCAGGAGTCGTTTTTAACTAGGGAACCCAGAGATTCCCCTTCCCTGTTTTCTCGTGGGGTTCAGGGGGACTCTGACGACAGCCTGGAGCAGAAGACAGATGGCCTTGAGGGATTTTCACCGAAATGTATCGTCTTGATGCATAAAGCCTTCTGGCGAGGTAGGGGACGAAGGGGATGCGGGTGAGAGTCAGGCCTCCCCTATTCGTGCCAAAGAAGCCTAAGAGGGCCACAGGTGGGACCGGGAACCTGCTGCATCATCTGTGACCGTGTCGGGTGGAGTTGGAGGTGGACTTCAGGGATGGGGGGGACTCCATGGATGATCTGCAGGATGTCCCTTTGGGCCACCAGGGGTGGTTCCAGACGCTGATGTGACTGTGGCACCAGGTGTGGACCTGGATGTAGCTAAAGATGACCCGGATGATCCTCGAGTTGTCCGTTTATTTAAAAAGGTGGAACTATGCCCCCTTATTCCTCAGGTCTTGGAGGAAATGGGGGTTAAAGTGACTCGGGAGGAGTCGGATAGCGAGGGGGTGAGTCCGTTCCTGGATGGATTGAGGCCCCCCCCCCCCCGAGTGCCTTTCCCTTACCTAAGACAATCAGAAAGTTGGGAAGCTATATCCCCTGATGGGGGAGACTTTGGAGATACTGCGGGTACCGAAGATGGATGCTGCGGTGTTGGCGGTCACTTGAAAGACGACCATCCCGGTGGTGGGGGCTGCCGTTTTGAAGGATGTACAGGTTAGAGATTTACCTAAAGCGGATGTTTGAGGTCCATGCGCTGAGTCTTTGGGCTGCCATTTGTGCCAGCCTGATGCAGAGGGCCTGTCTGTGTGGGGTGCAGAAAGCACAGGATCCAGCTTCTACAGGAGATGGTGCCCTGCAGTCAGCTCGTTTAGAGGCTGGGGTGGCTTTGGTTTGCACATCAGCCAGGAGTATGGTCTTGGCGGTGGCGGCCCGCAAGCTTTTGTGGCTGCGCAATTGGTCAGCGGACATATGGTTGAAGACTCAGCTGTGTAGTCTCCTTTCAAAGGGAAGCTTTTCTTCAGGGAGGATTTGGATCAGCTGATGAAGAATTTGGGTGAATCTAAGGGGAACAGGCTGCCTGAGGATAAGCGTGCTTTTAAGAAGGTGTTCCCGCCTCGAACCCAGTTTAGGGATTCGAGGAGATTTCACTCTGGTAGAACTATCTCCAATGTGTCTGTGAAGCCAACAGGCAACCGCCAGCAGTCCTTTTGTGGAGGCTATAAAGACTCCAGGGATGATGCCAACTCCAGGGATGATGCCAACTCAAGGGGTTGGTGGTGGAAAGTCAACACAAGGTATAGAAGCTGTAGGGGGCAGCTTGTCCAGCTTTCTCATGGAGTGGACCAGGATTACCTCAGACCGTTGGGTGCTAGAGGCCATAAGAGATGGCTACACTCAAACTTTTGTGCCCGGTTAGGAAGGCCTTTCTCGAGTCTCACGTGATCTCTCGCAGCAAGCAGGAGGCTGTGTAGTGGACGCTGCAAAGGTTACTGGATCTATGTGCAATAGTGCCCATACCCTGGGAGGTACAAGGGCAGGGCAGGTACTACATTTACTTCATGGTTCCCAAGAAGGAGAGTACCTTCTGTCCAATTCTCGACCTGCAGAAGGTGAACAGGGCCCTTTGGGTGCCATGTTTTCGTGTGGGGACATTGTGCACAGTTGTAGCGGAAGTCCACAAAGGAGAGTTCCTGGCATCCCTAGACTTAATGGAGGCATATCTTAATATTCAGATTCGGATGGACCATCAGTCATTTCTTCGTTTCATAGTGCTGAGTCAGCATTTTCAGTTTCGGGCCCTTCCTTTCAGACTGGCAACGGCGCCGTGAATCTTCACCAAGGTGATGGTGGTAGTGGTAGTGGCTGTGGCCCTATGCAAACAAGGAGTTCTAGTTCATCCGTACCTGGATGATCGGCTCTTTCGAGCACAGTCAGAGAAGGAGTATGAGAGGTAGCTTCAATGATGATGAACACCTTGCAATCACTAGGTTGGGTCATAAATGTGTCAAATAGCCATCTGGGTCCGACCCAGTCTTTGGAGTATCTGGGAGCTCTATTTGATACTAGGAAGGGCAGGGTGTTCTTATCTGAAGACTGAGTGAGGAGGTTGCAGGCACAGGTGACACGCCTGCTTCGTTTTACGTTGCCAACGGCTTGGGATTACTTCAAATGCTCAGTTCCATGGAATCCACATTAGAATTGATTCTATGGGTGTTTGCACACATGAGACCTCTGTAGTACGCTCTGTTGGCCAGGTGGGACCCGATGTCGGGACAATATAATCTGCCATTGCCCTGCTGCGAAAATTCAGGTCTACTCTCTATCGGTGGCTGTCTCAATGCAATCTGATGAAGGGAATGGACCTGAAACCCCCAGCCTGGGTGATGGTCACCATGGCTGCAGATTTGCGTGTTTTCGGACAATGCGACAACAGTGACGTACGTCAGCCATCAAGGCAGGGCGAATAGTCGGGCGGTAGCTCTGGAGGCACAGTGTTTGTGTTTGGTAGAGTGCCATCTTGAGGACATAGCGACTTCACATGTTGCAGGGGCGGAAAACGAACAGGCAGACTTCCTCAGCAGGCAGCAACTGGACCCAAGGGAATGTGAGTTGTCCCACGAGGCTTGGAACTGCATTTGTGCTAGGTGGGGTGTTCCCCAGCTGGGCCTCATAGCGACACAGTTCAGCGCAAAGACAGAGAGGTTTCTCAGTTTCAGAAGAGAGGTCAGTTTGATGGGCCTGGATGCTCTAGTATGTCCTTGGCCGCGGGGATCTTGCTGAACATGTTTCTTCCTTGGCCTCTGGTTGCTCAAATTCTGAGGCGTATAGAGGCACATCCTGGTTCTGTGGTGTTGGTAGCACCCGAGTGGCTGCAGTGTTTATGGTTTGCAGATCTGGTCCATCTGGTGGTGGTCGGATCCCTTCGGCTGACTCATCTATCAAAGGTGCTGCATCAGGGGCCCATATTTTCAGATTGAGAGGATCACTTTTGTCTTTCAGCTTGGCTTTTGAGAGGTGGCGACTGTGCTTGGAAGGTTATTCAGAGCATCTCCATGTTTCTCCAGGCTCGTCGACCTGCCACTTTGGCGTATAATCAGGTCTGGAGGGCGTTTGAGTCTTGGTGACTTCAGAGACGGGTGCATCCCCTGTCAGTGGAGGTTCCTCTCATCTTGGAATTTGTGCAACAGGGCTTGTCTAAGGGTCTTGCCTATAGTTCCATTCACATTCAGGTGTCAACTTTGGGCTCTCTTAGGAGCAAATGGCGAGGGAGGTTCTTGCCCTCGCATCTGGATATGGTTTGTTTCTTAAGAGGTCAAGCATTTGCGACTTATTGTCTGGAAGTCATGCCCAGTTTGGAGCCTTAATTTGGTCTTGCTAGTTTTGTGTGGGGCTATGTTTGAGCCTTTGAGTAGAGTGACACTGAAGGCTTTGACTCTGAAGGCAGTGTTCCTGGTGGCCTTCTGTTCGACCCAACAGGTTTCGGAGTTATAGGCTGTTTCTTGCAAGAATCCCTTTTTGTAGATATCCCATGATGGGGTTTCCTTGCGGACTGTTCCCTCTTTTTGGTCTAAGGTGGTGTCCTCCTTTCATGTTAATCGGTGGACCCAGCTTTTCCAAAGTGGTCTAAGGATTCCCCTAGGGGTAGGGAGCTGCATCTTTTGGATGTGAGAACTCTTGTGTTATCTGGAGCTGTCAAATATTTCCAGTGCTCTGATCACCTTTTTGTCCTGTATGGGGGCAGGAAGAAGGGAGAGAAGGCCTCTAAGGCTACCATTTCCTATTGGTTGAAAGAGGCTATTTGCACGGCCTATATTTGTAAGGGTCATCAAGTTCCAGTGGGGCTGAAGGCGCACTCTACAAGATCGCGAGCCACTTCCTGGGCAGAATGACAGTTGCTGTCACCTCAGGAGATTTGTAGGGCTGTGGGGTGGTCCTCGTTGCATACTTTCACCAGACATTACCGCATGGATGTGAGGGCTCAGGAAGAAGCGTTCTTTGGTGAGAATGTTCTGCTTGTGGGTCTTTTGGGTTCCCGCCCACTCTAGGGGTGCTTTGGTACATCCCACTGCTCTGGACTGATCTGGGTATGTTCAGGAAAGGAAATTTGGTTCTTACCTGCTAATTTTCGTTCCTGTAAAACAAAGGATCAATCCAAAGACCCATCCCATCACTGCCGAAAGTCTGTGTTTTTTGCCAGCCGGTGGCTCAAGTTGGTTTGCCTTTCAGGGTATTTGGGCAGTTGCTGATCATGGTTTGGATTTAGTGTTTGGGAGTGTTTTGGGCTCTAGGTTTTTTTTCCCTGTTAGCCCGAGAGAGAGGTTTTGGGGTTACATCTTGGCTTGGGTACAGGTGAATACTGAGGGGACTGCAGGTGGCACACTCTGTTATGTAGCAGTGCCTCAAAGTTTTGTCTGGACTGATCTGTGGTATTACAGGAACGAAAATTAGCAGGTAAGAACCAATTTTCCTTTATTGCAGCTCACTGTTAACCAGATATTTTCCAGCATAAAAGCTTGAGAGAGAGGAATGAATGACATCCTCGTCATAAAGAGAGAGCGTAAGAGGTTGCGTCAGAAAGAAAATGCTTAAACTGGAAATGAGAACGTCACAAGAGATTTATAGAAAGGGCTAAAAATATGTGGAGGGGAGGGGCTGTGTAGGAGGATAGTGATGGGGCTGAAGGAGGAAGGAGAGAAAGATGGGTGAGAAGGACAGGACTATGGTACAGGAGAAGAGTGAATAAATAGGAGAAGGATGGGAGAAATGCAGGGAGGTAGGAGGAGAGAATGAAGGGAATGTGAGAGAGGGCAGGAAGGGAGGGTTTGATAGAGGACAGTAGAAAGGGTAAAGAGATGGAGGAGAGAAAAAGGAACAGGAACAATTTTTTGGTGGAGGAGAAACAACGGGAAGAGAGAAAGTCATAAAAAAAATAAGGGAACGGATCAGGAAATATAAAGATGGAAGGAAAAGTAAGGGAGAATAAACAGAGTAAAATAAAATGGATGAGGGAGAGGAAGGGAGCAGGCTTGTCACACATACGATCCTCAGATCACGATCCAGCCTGCAGATGGTTTCAGTGTGGCCCACCAGCTGCACTGCTGTCACTGCTTGTTCTCCCCATCTTTTCTCACCTTGTTTGATTGTTCCTGGGGGAGGAGGGGAAGCTACAGATTGTGATTCAGGTGTTTAATTAGGAACATTTCATGGGAAAGGAAAGAGGAGCTTATGGATCTTTGCTCCGGATCTTTTAGGTGCCTTGCAATGCTGCCTGGGCTGTAGCCACTCCTCTTCCTTCGGGTCACAGGTGGCCCAGGCTCAGATCCCCACTCCTGTCACCTGTTTGAAAAAGCAAAGATGCAAGCTGAAGCTGCTGCTGACCATAAGGCACCAGTGGCCAAACCCAGAAGCAGGAGAAGGAAAGGCAACACTGGCAGAGAGATAGGGACACTGCTGCTTCCACTGCTTATCGCTCAGCCACCCATCCCTCAGCTGCCAACAGTAATCCGCAAAATACGGTGGCTGCTAGATCACAGCCACTGGAAGCGCATGACAGAGGCTGGGGCAGGAAGCTAGGATCATGGATTCCCAAATATGGACAGGGAACAGAGGATAATCCCGATTTCCCCCACCTCTGGCTTCTAACTTGCTCTTCTCCTGTCTCCAGTGCCGGCACCACTTCTCACATGGTTCAAACCCATCAGCTGATTGCAGGGGCAGAAATCATTAGAAGCATCGTCTCAGAAGACAGGAAGAAGATGAGCAGGTTAAAAGTGCCAGGCCGCTGCTGGTGCCAGACCAGGAAGCAGGGAGTGCATGAGTAAGGCCTGAAACTGGGGTGGCAAGGGTTGTGGGGGATCAAGCTCGGGGTGCCTGATACTGCAGCATGCTGCGGGGCTCAGGATGTCACCTGCAGGGTAACTCAGGAATATTTAAGGGAAAGGATTTCCTAGGAGAAAACAAAGCTTCCAAAACCCCTGTTTTACCACCACATCATCACGCCAAAGAGAGGGACTGATCTGATTACTGATTACTTCCCAAAAGCATGATAATATGCAATAAGGTTTCAAACTATAGAAAGAATCATTCTTGTATAGCTGCTTTTATTGATTATAGTAGAGCTCCAGGGAGGATACTTTTGTGTTTTCTGTGCTCCTGTTACCATATATAGCGCGTCCTCCTGAAAGTAACCAGTAATATTGTTTGCTAAGCATTGAGTGACTCTGGGAAACCTAATGCAGTGTTCTTACCCCAGGAACAGGCTCTCCATCCATCACCCCTGAGATTATATCCCACATTGACCGAGGGGAAGAGCCTTACATCAGGGATGAGCCGGGATCAGAGGAAGGAGAAACTGGAAAAAGCAGCTGCTCAGGTGAGTCGAGAAGTAATAGGGACTGGTGTGAAAATGCTGAGCTGAAGAGTGGAAGGAGCAGGTGAGAACAGTTAACCACGTGACTGAGTTTGTGTGGAAGGCAGCACAAGGGACCCTGGAGAGTCCCTAGTAATGGCAGCTGTTCAGATCTGGCTGTGATGATAAAATTAAATTAGCAGCTAGGTCTGCCTAGCAGGCTGCAGGCTCTGTAATGACTACAAGTCCTAGGAGAAATGTGGCCAGATTTTTGGGCAACAGCAACACCATTATGTATTTATTTATATTAAATGCATATATTTTGTCCATATATCGAAGAGCCGATCAAGGCAAACCGTAAAAAAAACTCTCATAAAATGATGCAACAGACATCAATAACTACTTAAAATTTAAAAACACACTAAACTGGGGGGAGGAGTCAAGCTGGCGCCCTGACCAGACACGTGTGCCTCAGCTCTCCCTGAACTTTCCCTTCCCCTCTCCCCCTGGAATATTCTGCTCATTTATAACCCCTTTAGTACATTATCAATGATAAAGATAAAGTTGTTTTTAGTTTATACAAAGTTATTCTCCTTCTTTCTACCTTTTCCACCCTACCTATCAGTTCTTTTATGTTATTATATATAATCATATGTTTGTTACTTTGCTCAAAGTTTACACCTTTTTTGCATTAACTATGATATGTTACTCTGTTCATTGTATTTTCCTCCTTTACAGTTCAATGTAAGCCGGCATGATGTGCCTTACGAATGTCGGCAAAGAAAAGCCTATAAATAAATAAATAAATAAATTGCTTGTGGAGTTTGTGGGGAGGAGGAGTGTGATCTGGAGTCAAGGGAGGAAGGAATGAGACGTGGTTGAAGGATAGAGTTCAAGGGTAGGCTTGTTCGAACAGCCAGGTCTTTAGCTTTTTTTGGAAGGTAGCTGTGCAGTGTTCCGGGTGGAGATTACAAGGTGAAGACATTTGCATTACTAACTGCTCTGGGAACTCTAATTTAACCTTGAAAACATCCTGGAGATTAGTTTTTACAACCTTCCTTTTTAATCACAAGGGAAGTAATGAAACATTTATCCACTCAGTGCTGTTCTCTTGAGCATCATAAGTGCCAACTTTAAGCCATCAATAGTGTTCACTTGTATTTTCTATTGGAGGGATTCTTTTAATAAATTTTAAATATTTCAGTCTTTAGCAGTGTGGCTAGAATTACTGGGCAGAGAGGATGCTCTTTTTCTGCCATCATCGGTTAATTTTTTTTTGAATTATATATTTATTGATTTTTCATATTAGACATGTAATAAAACATAATTATTAAACTATACCATAAGATCATTCCATCTCAATCAAAATTCCATTAATATTTATAGTCCAATTTATGATATAATCAACAGAAACTTTTCAATCATTATCTTATAACCAGAGGCAAAATGAAAAATTGGGAGATATAAGAAAAAACATTATCTTGAAATTAACATTGTATTCCTGCTTATAAATTATACTTCACCACTGGGCTGTGAGGGAATTACTTCTACTCTCTTTTGTTCAACAAATGTTTTTAGATGATCGGGGACAAAAAAGATGTATACATCTAGTTGTTTCTTGATCACACATTTGCAGGGATATATCGCAGGGTAAAAGTGAATCCCATCGCAATCAATTCTTGTCTATATAACAAAAACTCTCTTCTTCTTGCCTGTGTTGTAATTGATAAATCGGGGAAAATTTTTACCAAACTTTCATGAAACATGATAGGGTACTTGCCAAAGTATTGTTTCATAACATTATTAAGTTCAATTAAATTAAGAAAAGTTACCACTAGTGTTCCCCTATCTATTATCAAGTTATTAGTACTTTCAAGAAAATTTGTGAGGTTGCCTTGAAAGGGCATTTCCTCTGTTATTAAGTGTGGATCTTTCTTAGGAAGAAAATAGCAATGACTAATAACTGGGATTTCATTTTCTAAAAAATTCACTGCTTCTATCAGAAACCTCCTTAACGTTTCCATCAATGTCTGCCCAGCCACCCTAGGGAAATTGAGCAGACGAAGATTTAATCGTTTGCTATTATTTTCGAAAATTTCAATTCTTCTAGATAGTGAATCTCTATCCTTTGCTACCAAAGCTTGAAATTCTAAATTCTTTTTCTCCCTGTCTTCTAATGATGAAATTCTTTCCTCAGATTTTTTAACTATATCACGGATTTCCATAATATCCTGCTGACCTTTCCCTGCCATTGTGTCCACCTTCCTGTCTAACCCTTTTATATCTGTAGACATTTTAGTCATAATATCCCAAAGCAGTTCCAATGTTACCACAGCAGGGCGTTCGGGAGTCTCTATGGGGCCACCAGCTGAGAGATGATCTTGTATCTCATTTCCAGTCCCTCCTATGATGTTCTCCATATGGGGTTGTGACTCAATTATATTGAGTTCCTCAGGTGAGTCCATTCTGAGACCCTCTGTTACCCTGCACAAAGGTGGTCTATCCAGGTTCGGGCTCAGTGATGCCTCCTCCATGGACTCTGATACTCCTCCCAAAGTACCTGAGCCAGCGGTATCCTTGGCCACTGGGGTTAAAGCAGGTGCTGACAAAAAACGAACTATTTCCTGTTGTATTGGCGACGGAGGGGGAAGGGAGGGAAACACCCTTATTCTCCCCTTCCGTTTTGGCGGCATCTTAAAGAGAGTCTTAAGTTACTTTTACAACAGAAAGTTCGTTCTTGCAACAATGTTAAACAGTTACTTGCCTCTGTGGCAGCAGACACTCCGGCAGGGCTTCACCTCCAAACCTCTCAACACCGAACTAAGCCGCACAAAGCCGCGCGCCCCTTAGGTGGCGCGCCGGCGACGGTGGTGCGCCTAGGAGACGCTGCTCTTATAGCGTCTCTCGGCCCCTCCCGCTGACGTCGGGGTAGCTGCCAGTAAACCAGGAAATGGTAATGGTAATAGGAGCTCTCCGGGTGCTTTTTCTCCGCCGAAATCGCTGCAGCTCAGGTACCTCTGGACGCCGCTCTTATAGCGTCTCTCGGCCCCTCCCGCTGACGTCGGGGTAGCTGCCAGTAAACCAGGAAATGGTAATAGGAGCTCTCCGGGTGCTTTTCCTCCGCCGAAATCGCTGCCATCATCGGTTAATTTACTGTAGAACTGCAGAGACCTTTTACAGCTCCTCTTGAGATCTTTCCAAACACTCAGATGGTTTCTTTTATGAGCAGCAGCAAATTTGAAAGGATCAGGATTTCACCAAGAGACTCAGGGATTTTGCATCAATTGCAAGGTCTCCAAGAAAATATTAAAAAGCTCCAGGTCAGACTGAATACATCTCCAGCCTCTTTCCTTCTTCAGTAAGCCTAGAGGGAACAGGAGAAGAGGGGGGAGTCTGCAGCAGACATTGCAAGCAGCATGTGATGAGAAAGAGGAGAGGAGCTGCAGTCTGTAGTTGAGATGCCAGGACCTGGGACTCCCTCCGCTAAGGGTAGAGTGAGGGTGCCAAGCCAGGGAGCTGTGACTTATAGGGATAGGATTAAAGAGAGAGCTGGGGTCATAGAGAGAAGAAGGGGAATAATGCTAGGCTTATTCCTAAAGGGGAGAATGAGGGAGCATTGAGAGCAGAAGGAGATTTTGCTAGTGGCTGAAAAGGATCAGTGAGTACTGTTTTATTGAGTAAATCTGGGACTTAAAGTTTAGGGGAGAGTGATTTATAGACTCTAATCCCATGAAAGAGGACAAGAGACATTTTCACACCAAAAATAAGTCTTGGAGAAATCCAGTCCTTATTAATAGATTAATCATTGTCCCCTTACAGGTATTATTATTATTAATTTATATTCTGACTTTCAGCCACTTCAAAGTAATTGCCAAATTAACATTAAATATACCACATGCATTTAAAGGACTTTAGTTTACACATCCCTTCACCCTTACTAACCTAAATTAAATAAGTACACAACAATACTAAGATGCAGATGCCCCTAACACCAGGCTGGGACACTGGGTGTGTACTGACTCAGAGGGAAGAGTGCCTTCTAAGATTCTGCTGGGACACTGGGTCAGTGCTGAATGAAAGGGGAAATGCCGTAGTATGGGGTCATTACCAAATTACTGCAAAGAAGAGAAGATGTAACTGCTGTTACCCTCAAGTTCTTTTAAGTCTGGGGTTCCTCAAGGGCTGCAAACAGGTCTGGTGTTCCAGGCGAGCAAAATATTTAAATTAGGCTTCTTGTTAGGCCATATTTATATGCAGATATGTCTGAATATGGGGGAGGTCCTAAGCACCAGATCCATATGTGGACCTTGATAATAGCTACTCTGAGACTTGTCCATGCTTGGAAAACCTTGAACATTGTCACTGTGAGTCTCCCTCATATCAAATAATGTTTGGTTTTTTTTCTTATCCAGAGATCGATGAGTCCAAGAGAGGACATGAGGAGACACATCCTGAGGAACCCACTAAACATCTGGAAGTGACTGAAACTGTACTAGAGCCAGATGGAGGGGATATGTGCCCATGTTGTTACTGGGAGAAAAACTGGTGGATTCAGTATAAAGCAGAGGAAGGACTAAGAAACTCAGCAAGAGACTCCACTGAGAAAGTGATTTCCTATGAGCACAGTTCCTGTGATATCTCCCACACTATGGAGCAGCAGAAAAATCAGAAAATAGAAGAACAGTATCTATTTAATGATTATGGAAACTGCTACATTGATCAGAGAACTCTAAAATCACAAGATAGATTTCATGGAGGAGAGAGACCATATGCATGTACAGATTGTGATAATAACCTCTGTCAGAAGGACCCTGTCCCAGTAAATGAGAAAATCCATACTAACTACAATAGACCATTTCTCTGTAGTGAAGATGGGAAATGCTTACTTCACAAACCAGGCCAGCTAATGTTTAAGAGAAGTCACACAGAAGAGAGGCCATTTCCATGCACCGAATGTGGGAAAAGCTTTACTATAAAGGAAAATCTTCTGATACACCAGAGAACCCATAAAGGTAAAAGACCCTTTGCACGTACTCAATGTGAGAAGAGCTTCATTCATAAAAAAAGCCTACTAATTCATCAGAGAACACACATAGGGGAAAGACCATTTCTTTGCACAGAATGTGGGAAAAGCTTCAATCAGAAGGGAGCACTTACACAGCACCTGAGAATTCACACTGGGGAGAGACCCTTTCCATGCACTGAATGTGGGAAAAGCTTCAGGGAGAAGAAAGCTCTTACACGACATCTGAGAATTCACACTGGAGAGAGACCTTATTCATGCATTGAATGTGGGAAAAGCTTCACACAGAAGGGAGGGCTTATACAACACTTGAGATTTCATGCTGGAGAGAGACCCTTTGCATGTTCTGAATGTGGAAAATGCTTCAGTCAGAAAGGAGCACTTACACGACACCTGAGAATTCATGCTGGAGAGAGACCTTATTCATGCACTGAATGTGGGAAAAGCTTTATTCAGAAGGGCAATCTTCTGATACATCAGAGAATCCATCAAGGAGAGAAGCCTTTTCCATGCAAGGACTGTGACAAAAGCTTTATCAAGAAGAGAGATCTTCTGATACACAAAAGAAGCCACACAAGAGAGAGACCTATACCATGCAATGAATGTTCGAAAAGCTTCAGACAGAAGACCAGTCTTGTAAAGCACCTGAGAATCCACTCTGGAGAAAGACCCTTTTTATGTAATGAATGTGGGAAAAGCTTTACTTTGCTTGGAAATCTTCTGAAACACCAGAAAATCCATAAAAGTGAGAGACCCTTTGCATGCAGTCAGTGTGAGAAGAAATTCTTTCAGAAGAAAAACCTTATAATTCATCTGAGAACCCACACAGGAGAAAGACCATTTATTTGCACTGAATGTGGGAAAAGCTTTATTCAGAAGGGGAGACTTCTGATGCACCAGAGAATCCATACAGGAGAAAAACCCTTCCCATGCAAGGAATGTAGGAAAAGTTTCAGTCAGAAAAGAGATCTTATTCAGCACCTACGAATACATACCGGGGAAAAACCCTTTCCATGCACTGAATGTGGCAAAAGCTTCAGTCAGAAGGGAAGTCTTACAAAACACTTGAGAATTCACACTGGAGAGAGACCCTTTCCATGCACTGAATGTGGGAAAAGTTTCACAGAGAAAGGAGCGCTTACAGAACACCTGAGAATTCATGCTGGAGAGAGACCCTTTCCATGTGCTGAATGTGGGAAAAACTTCAGGAGGAAGGGAGCGCTTACACAACACCTGAGAATTCACACTGGAGAGAGACCCTTTCCATGCACTGAATGTGGGCAAAGCTTCAGGAAGAAGGGAGCGCTTGCAAAACACCTGAAAATTCATGCTGGAGAGAAACCCTTTACATGCACTGAATGTGGAAAAAGTTTCAGGAAAAAGGGATGGCTTAACCAACACCTGAGAGTTCATACTGAAGAGAGACCCGATACATGCACTGAATGTGGGAAAAGCTTTATTCACAAGTGGGAGCCTTCTGATATACCAGAGAACTCATGATGGAGAGAAGCCCTTTTTGGGCAAGGAATGTGGAAAATGCTTTAATTTGAAGGAAGATATTCTAGATCATCTAAGAGAGCACTGGTGATCTGAAGGGTGGAGATTAGTTGAACAGAGTGAAATTCTCTAGTGAAGATTTGCTGGTTAGCTTTACGTGGTGATCTCATTGTATAACATCTTGATAAGATGTTAGCAACGTGATGGCTTGTGGCCTGGTTTTAGCCTCTGTTGGAAACAGGATGCTGGGCTTGATGGACCCTTGGTCTGACCCAGCATGGCAATTTCTTATGGCTACTATTTAAATACATAAAGAATCAAACAGACACACTCATGCTGGCCACACATCGCCCAGAATAAAATGGTGGTCTCTTACCCTCGGCACTAAGGCTAATGCTGGTGTTAGCAATGGTGCAACATCTTGAGGTGAAGACAACACTGCTGGGATAGTTATAGGCCCTGGTGATCCTGTTCATGGACCCAGCACAGCAGGAAACACACCACAGCCACTGATGAACACATTAACAGGACTGAAAATGGTTACATGGACCCCTAGAGATAAAAAGGAGATTGTGTACTGCTATTTTTATGCAACAAACCCAGAATTTAAATCTAGAGGGTGTACAGAGAGCACATTATAAACTGGGAGAGAGTGTGACTCTTACCTTTCCAAATCCAAGCTCAATGCAAATTACTAATTCGGGTGCAGTAGACAGGCCCCTTCCCCAGAGTGCTTACAATCTAAGGGGGGGATTTACTGATCTGTGGTATTTTCCCTGGAGGGAATTCACTGAACTGTAGTGCTTACTACCGCAGCTTAGTAAATCTCACAGGAAAAGAATTCTGCAGCACAGGGGGCCCCGCACAATGGCAGCCCCCACATCTTAGTGGTGACATCATTTAAAGGGGCACTCCCTCTCCGAAGTGTCCAAATCCCCATGGGTCTAGTGAGATCTCTCTTCCAATCTCTGAAATGGCCAAAGTTAAATTAAAAAAAAAAAAAAAAAAAGTTATTTTTCTTTAATTTGATTGCCCTGTCTCTCCCAGTGACAAAAGCTGTCCCCTTGGAGTATAAAAGTTTACCATTTCCACCCTTCCTTCCCTTACCCCCTGCACTCAACTGGTATGTTAAAGGCCCTGGTGTCGGGTGGATTCAGAGCACCCCCTAGGGTACTGGCTTTGGTCACACCATGGAAAAATGATCACATGATAGGGACTAAAGTGTTCTTGAGGCTGCCCCCTTGCCATTTTGGTCATGGAGTGGCTGCACCCAGAGCCCTAGAGGGTGCACCGGGCTCTATTAGACATCAAGGACTTTAAGGTCCTGGTTGATCAGAGGCAGGGGGAAGGTGGTCCAAGGGTTGGGAATTATATTTTATACTCTAAGGGGCTGGGGTTTGGTCCTCTGGGAAGGGCCAAGGCTGGCAACTTTAAAACTTTTTTTTTTGTTCTATAACTTTGGACCCTGCTGAAGGGTGGTGGGAGTCATCAAGTGCGAAGGTCATTGAAGGACGCAGCCCCGGAGCACCGGGACATGAATTGGCGTCCCAGTACTCTCGAGGAAAGTTAGGTACATCTCTTAAGGTGTAGCCAACCTTTGGTTAAATATCATGGCTTCCAGCTTCACCGCAGGCTGCGGTATTTGATCGGTATATTAATGAGGTGATTTCCTTGCCTTTGCATGCAGATCAACTCATTAAACACCCCTGTTGCCCGGGGCTTTTTTTGGAGGATGAACAGCATGTAGCATTTGTAATTCTGTGCATTCTCTGTGGTAACGCATTTACCAAGGCTTATTAAACGCACACGTTGTTTTGTTTTTTAATTATCATTTTAATTGAATTTTCATAATAATACAAAGATGTAGACACAGGAGTAGTCCAATAGTTATACTCCAATTAAAAGTAGCATAACAAACACATCCCAATGCTAGTGCTAAATGAACTTTACAATGCACAACCCCCTTCCCAACTCTTCACCCACCTCTCGCATTACTCACCTACATTATGTTGAATAGAGAGAGATTTTCTAAAATAAAATGTAAAAAAAAAAAAAATAAAGCATTCCAAAATCATGCCTGTGCTTCTGAAAAGTGTTTCCGTTGGAGCAGGAGGGACTCTATTCAGGGGCATCACCCAGGAATGAAAAGCTTTCCAAACCATACCATAGCTCAAAACAGTTACTATGCAGAAAAAATATCGATAACATATTACTTCTCATAACTGGTGATTTTTTTCATCAAATAGACCTCCAAGAGACGAAGGATCACAGAATCCAATGCAAGTGTAAAGGAGTGACCCCAGGATCAGGCTATATGCCTGATCCACCTTAAAACCTAGAGAGAGAGCTCTTTGGGTGGGACCCTCCTGGGCAGGGATAAGAATGTGAGCCCAGCTGAGAATAGACAGGCCCTGTGTCTCCAGGAGAAGGCAGCTCCTATAACATATTCTGACCTAAGGTGAAGCTGTAAGGTCACAGTGGGAGGTAAGCAGTCTACATGCTGTTATGAATTCTGTTACAATAAAGTGGAATATTTTATGAAAGAGGCTGGAGTCAGTGTGAAGTGTGTCTCCAGCCTCAAAGTTACTTGGCTTAGCCCACTTGTCAGAAGTGAGATTTCTGCTCTGCGCAAGTCTCCAAGGGAGGAAAAAGAAAGTACAGAAGAAAAGTTTGTGTATGTTGCCTGTTAAAGAAGCAGTTTGGAGATAGAAGCAGTGCTGCTAGCTGTGTAAAGAGCAGGGAGGAGTCTAAAAGACTTTGACTTAGGGAGGAGCACAGATTCCATACAGTTTAGATTTTTTTCCTTAATACACAGAGTTGTGTCTTGGGGCCTGAAGATAAATATTAGCTGTAGGAGTTTGTTTGCAAGTAAGGAGACGAGCACCACATGCCTAGAGAGGGAATAGTGAATTTTTTTGCTGGACAAGCAGGGTTTTTTTTTTCCCCCTTTTCCATGGCAGAAAGAAAAAAATATAAATAGAAGGAAACATTTCTTGCAGAGTGTATTAGAACAGGGCATGGTCCTGAAGAAAGTGAAGCTGCCATAAAGGAGCCTGTTGACAGTGTTACAGAAAGTCTGGAGTGGAGCCAGTGAAACACACTGCTGAAACAGGTGGTAGCTTGAAAGGAGTGAGCACCCATGTACCTTCATCTGGTAGGAGTTCCCCTCTCTCTCTATCGAGAGCTACAGTGGAGGGAGAACAGAGGTTTCCCAAAAGAACTGAAGAGGTAATCCAACCAGAAATGCCAGCCCAAGGTAGTGGAGCCAGGGAACTAGAAATTCAGGACAGGCAGAGAAGAAAATGCCTACAGCTGGTGGATGAAATAGAGGAAATTCTGGCAGAGATGACTCGCGTGGAGAGTGAGCTGTCACAGCTCACAAAAAGAATGCACTATATTAATGAAGGAAGGGAGACAAAATGCCAACCTGCCAGAATTAAAGTCAGGAAAGGGCTCGTTGCAGCGGGGGAGCAGAGGAAGATGATGTCTGCAAAAGGGGTTGGGGCCAAGGAGAGACCTGTGGACATTGCTACAGAAAAACCTGGCGGGGACCAAGTAAACACTCAGCTGGAACAGGTGGCGGAAGAAAAGTCAGATGTGATGTTTACCAGTCAGGGCAGACCGCAGCGAGCTGCTCCGGTCATTCCCGCAGGACACCAATGTCACGCCACCGTGCTGCCTTCCTATTGGCCCTCCTTAGGCACACCCGTGTAGTGCCAACTGTAAATAATAGGCCCCGTGGTGGGAACGGTGACTCGGGCGCTCTGAGATGATATCAGCATGGCTGGGTTTTTAAACCCAAGCCGTGCTCCAAGCAAACGCCTTAGTGACGGGTCTCCAGTTCTGGAATTTAATGACGGCTTTTTCAGCACCTTCTTCACTGAGGGGTAGATTTAAAAAAAAAAAGCGCGTTCGCGTACTTTTGTTTGCGCACCAGGCGCAAACAAAAGTATGCTGGATTTTATAAGATACGCGTGTAGCCACGCGTATCTTCTAAAATCCTGGATCGGCGCGCGCAAGGCTGCCGATTTTGGGCAGCCGGCGCGCGCCAAGCCGCGCAGCCTGTCACCGTTCCCTCCGAGGCCGCTCTTTCGGATTTCCACACCCATATGCATGACTCTGCACTTCTTGGCATTGAATCTCAGCTGCCATATCTTCGACCACTCTTCCAGTTTCCTTAAATCCCGTCTCATTCTCTTCACTCCTTCCGGCGTGTCCACTCTGTTGCAGATCTTAGTGTCATCCGCAAAAAGACAAACCTTACCTTCTATCCCGTCCGCAATGTCACTCACAAAGATATTGAACAGGACTGGTCCCAACACCGACCCTTGCAGCACACATTGTCTTCTGTCCGTCAACCAGTTTGCAATCCAGGCCACCACCTTGGCACTCACTCCTAAGCTTCTTATTTTATTCACCAGTCTCCTGTGCGGAACCATATCAAAAGCTTTGCTGAAGTCCAAGTAGATGATATTGAGTGCTCTTCCTTGATCCAATTCCTTGGTTACCCAGTCAAAAAAGTCTATCAGATTTGTCTGACAGGATCTTCCCCTGGTGAATCCATGCTGCCTCTGGTCCAGCAATTCTTCCGATTGTAGATAGTTCACTATTCCTTCTTTTAACAGCGACTCCATTACTTTTCCCACCACCAAGGTGAGGCTGGCTAACCAGTCTGTAGTTACCAGCCTCTTCTCTGTTTCCACTCTTGTGAAGCAGGATCACCACTGTTGGGAGGCCATTTTAAACAAATGCTCGCTGGACCTGATGATTCTCATAATTAAAACAGCGAAGAAGAGAGAAGAAAAATTGAAATGTGAATTGGATATACAATTGGACTTTCTGAAAAAACATGATATTTGTTTTGATATTATCCACGAGGATTTTTAAAAAAATGTCGATGTTTTTACAAAAGATCTTAAAAATACTAAGTTTGAGAAATTTAAGCGAGACGAAACTGATTATAGAAATAACCATGTTTATTCGTGGCAACATCCCAACCAAGCGATATATAAAAGGAATGATAATACCAGAAATGGAAAAGAAAAAAACTAATGTAAGAGAAGATAGGAATGACAAAAGATTACCAGCCAGTCCAAATGTAGATAGGAATGCAAAAAGAGTACGCAGTAACAACGAAGCAGATATTGATCCGTCCGCTCCGCTTTTTACAACTGTTGACAAAGATAGACCACACACACGACTCAATGAGATAGGTAAATTCTGGAGACGTGATTCAGATAGAGAAGAAATTATTCCCAAACCATCAACTTCTTTTTTCAGGGGAAGAGGAGAATGGAGAGGGAGAGGGAGGGGGAGAGGAAGGAGACCGAGTTACAACAACCATTACCAAGCACAACAAGATCGGAGAGATTGGAATTAGGAACAACTACAGCTAACTTTACATTGAGTAAAGACAGGATTGTTAACCTTTCATCAAGAATTCTGAGCACAGATGAAGTTAAATTATTAAACAAAGGTTTCTCTTTTATCCCTACTCCTTCATATAATTCATTCCGTACCAGAATAGAACTATACAAATTTATAAGGAAGTTAAAAATTGCGGATTTCTTTTCTAATCAACAACATTCCAATACAGATATGTCAATCGTGCACAAATCCAGTACATGGATCCCGCCAGGTGTGGTGAATCCGGTCATACAGACATATGAAACATTGATTCTACAAGAGATAGGCAAACTTGAAGATGGTGGAATAAAGAAATTCTATAACATTACAAAAAAAGAAAGAGAAGCAATACAAGAATTGAGGAAAGATGATAAAATTGTGATCAAACCTGCAGATAAGGGAGGAGCAATAGTGGTTATGGATACAGTGAAATATGTAGGTGAAATTGAACGGCAACTTTCAGATAATACATGTTATCTTAAATTAGATAATAATCCTACCGCTAGCATCAAAAATGAGATTGACTCCTTACTTTCCCAGGCACGTGACAGAGGCTTTTTAACAAATAAAGAATTAAGATTTCTAACAGTCGATAACCCTATTATGCCTACTCTGTATGTATTACCCAAAATACACAAATCACTTTCAGACCCTCCTGGCAGGCCAATAGTTTCTGCAATTGGTTCGTTACTAGAACCCCTCTCCACCTTCATAGATCAATTTCTTAAAGTAAAGGTAATAGAGACACCTTCTTATATACGTGACTCATCACATTTTATCAACATTTTGGAAACATTCACATCATTAACAGGTGAAATATTGTTGGTGACACTTGATATAGAGGCTTTATACACTAATATCCCGCAGCAAGCGGCCTTGGATATTGTTACTAAGGAATTAGAAATACGTTTGATACACAAAAGGATACCTGACGATTTTTTGATAAGAATAACAGAGATAGCTCTCACAAGAAACTTTTTTAGGTTCAAGAACAAAATTTTTCAGCAAATCAAAGGGGTGGCCATGGGTTCTACGATGGCGCCCTCTATTGCCAATCTGTATGTTGCTAAATTTGAACACGACTATTTAATTGAGCATGAATTTAAAGAAAATGTCATTCTATGGAAGAGATACATAGATGACGTCTTTTTAATATGGAAGGGTGATGTGGACACACTCAAAACATTTTTCACTTGGCTCAATTCCTTAGATCAAAATTTGAGATTTACAATGAACTATAACAACAGCTTGATTCCATTTTTGGATATTCAAGTCAGTTTCACCAATGGGTTGTTCCTTACAGATCTATATAGAAAACCCACAGATACGAACAAAATATTGCATTACAAGAGTTGCCACAATAAGTCATTACTCAGGAATTTACCGTATTCACAATTCTTAAGGTTAAAGAGAATATGTGCAGACGATTCTATTTTCCATCAAAGATCAAAAGAGATGAGAACAAGATTTTTAGAAAAAGAATATCCTATCAAATATATAGAAGACGGATATATGAAAGCAGCAAAACATAAAAGAAAAGATTTATTGACTAAAAAGAATAGAGCTCCCATAGACTGTATGGTTTGTCCACTCACCTATACACATTTTTCACACAGTATCATTTCCATTTTGAAGAAATTTTGGCCAATTGTTCAGGTATTAGCCACATTTAAAGATAAAGGGTTACTAATAGCCAATAAACGGGATAGAAATTTAAAAGATATGTTGGCCCCTTCAGCCTTACCAGGTGCTCCAATTCAAGATAAAAGACCAGCAGGACATCGCCCATGTGGCTCTTGTTCAGTCTGCACAGTGAATCTTAAAACAGACCATTTACTGATACCGAAACAACAGAGAACTATTAAGCTTACTTCTTTCACCAATTGCAAGAGCAGAGGAGTAATATATATTGTCATCTGTCCGTGCAATAAGTTTTATATAGGGAAGACTATTAGAGAACTGAACAAAAGGATTATAGAGCATAAAAGTGCTATCACACGTAATGTTCTGTCCAAACCCTTAGTGGCACATTCTATTGAATACAAACACAAATTTGCTGATTATAAATTTTGTGTACTTCAGAAACCAGTTTTAAATTGGAGAGGAGGCAATTTAGACCAGTTATTGCTAAGACAGGAACAGAAATTCATATATGAACTTGATACTCTCCATCCTAATGGACTTAATGCTGAAATAGATTATTCTGTGTATTTATAAAATTTTCCAATATGAGTTTCACCACATGGTAACACCCTTTTATGATAATTTTTTACCTCACGGTTTTTATGTATTTATCCATCATAATTATTTATTACTGTATATATTTTTTATAATATTTCTTAGTGATTTTATTGTCTGATAACTTTATTAGGTTCAGTCCGTCTTTCAATAGATTTAATGTGTATACTTGATATATATTCATTTTTTATTGCTCTTAGATGTACATTTGATTTTATCAAATTATATATTACATTTCCTGGTGATTGCAGAAACACGAAGACAATGCACATACCATAATTTTTGCAAATATTCAAAAAATGTTTCTACAAATTATTATTTTTTAACACTTTGATGTGTGGGATATGAGTTAAATTTCAAACTCACTCTTCACATATTAATCCTTTTTATGGCTGATTTATTGCTTAGCCACAAGTAGAAACATATTTCCAAGTTCACTTAGACAATGCAATGCCTTGACACTTTTGGCATATATACACACGTTCCTTCAGTCAATAGCCATCTCTATAGCTCCCACACACACACATCACAAATTCATTTTTTAATATAATACACACTACTTCACTTCAATACATTTATTACACTGACTTGTGTCCACAATGTTTTTACTTTCATTGTTTTTATTTTTTGTTTTGACACGCCCCCTCAAATGATTGACAGTTCATTTCTTTTTTCAGTTTTTAATCTTTACAAACAATTTTTCACATTACACATTATAAACTTGTTTATTTCACCTTTTCACACACAATACATTATTTTTTGATGCTTTTTGGGTTCACTAAATTTATTCATCAATGATTGACAGCTTCTCCAATCACTTGGCACCACTCCCGTTTCTAGGGATCTATTGAACAGGCACACAGTGGACTTGCCAGCACATCTCTGAGTTCCCTTAGTATCCTGAGATGAACCTCATCAGGCCCCATGGCTTTGTCCACTTTCAGTTTCCCCAGCTCTTCCCATACATTCTCTACTGTAAATGAAATTACATCTACTCCATTCCCCTCTATTTTCTTATTAACTAGCGACGGTCCTTCTCCAGGGTCTTCTTTAATGAACACAGAACTGAAGTATTCGTTTAATATTTCTGGCATTTCTTTGACTCTCTCCACACATTGATCCTTTTCACCTTTCGATTTCACTATACCACTTTGAACTTTTCTCCTTTCACTGATGTATCTGAAAAATGTTTTGTCACCTCTCTTTACCTCTTTGGCAATCTTTTCTTCCGCTTGACTTTTTGCATCTTGATTACTTTCTTTATCTCCCTCAATTCTACCAGATATTCTTCTTTGTGCTCCCTTTGGGATCCTTTATATTACTTGAACGCTGTTCTTTTAGCCTTTATTTTGTCAGCATCTCCTTGGAGAACCAGATAGGTTTCATTTTTCTTTTGCTTTTCTTTACTTTTCTAACATACAGATTAGTTGCCTTGGTAATTGCTCCTTTTAGTTTGGTCCACTGTTGTTCCACATCTCTCTCATTCTCCCAGCCTTTTAATTCTTCCTCCAGGTAATTCCCCATTTCATCAAAGTCCGTGTTTTTGAACTGCAAAACTCGGGTCCGTGTGCTACTTCTCCGTATCCTTTTTGTGATATTAAACCATACCGTTTGATGATCACTGGTGCTGAGGTGGGTGCCTACCTGGACATCAGAGATATTATCTTCATTAGTGAGCACTAAATTGAGTATAGCTCCCTTCCTTGAGGGTTCCATTACCATTTGTTTGAGCAAAGCTCCTTGTTTATTTATTTAAAAACTTTTCTATACCGTCGCTAAGTTATATACCATAACAACGGTTTACAAATAGGCACATAGACTAAGGTTAGTAAATCTAGGATATCGTACATTCTAACAGGTGCCAATAAAGTTCGGTTACAATTTCATAAATAAAATCATTATTTGAGTAATGTTGGTCAAGTCCAGGTATATTATTGAGTTACTATCTCTTTGAGATATTACTTCTTAAATGTAGGATTGAGTAAATTCATTCTCATCTGCATTACCTTGTACTTTCATTCTCTCTACCCTCCAGACTCTTTAGTGAAGGCTTTTTTAAAGAGCCATGTTTTTAAATTTTTCTTAAAAGTTTTGAGATTATTCTGTAATCAGAGTTCAGGGGCATCTTGTTCCATAGTATGGGCCCAGCCAATGATAAAGCCCTTTCTCTCACTTGGGTTAATTTTGCTGACTTTACTGAAGGGATTGTTAGTAGTGCTTTGTTTGCTGAGCGGAGGTTTCTTTGTGGAACGTGTACTCGTAAGGCTGTGTTTAGCCAGTCTGCTTCTTTATCATATATTAGTTTGTGTATAGTACATAAGGCCTTGTATTTTATCCTGTATTCGATGGGTAAACAATGTAAGTCTGCTAGAGTTTCGGTTATATGGTCCCTCCTCTTTTTTCCCGTCAGTATTCTGGCTGCAGTATTTTGAAGTATCTGGAGTGGTCTTATCGATGTGCTTGGGAGTCCTAGTAAGAGTGCATTGCAGTAGTCAGTGCTGGAAAAGATAAGTGTTTGTAATACTGTTCTGAAGTGGGCGGGTGTGAGTAATGGTTTCAATCTTCTGAGGACCATAAGTTTTGCATAGCCTTCTCTTACTTTTATAGATATGTGTTGCTTCAGGTTGATTTCTGGGTCCATTATTACTCCCAGATTCCTTACTTTTTCGGCTAGCTCAATTTTTTGGTTATTTCTTAGGGTTATCTGTGTTTGAATGATTTAAGTATGTTTTCTCTCAAGGTGAAGGAATTCAGTTTTGTCAATGTTGATAAGCAGTTCCATTTGCAGAGCATCCACTATTTCTCTACTATTGTAAGATTCTGCAGATGGGATTCTCCAGTCTACATCCGGCAAATTAAGGTCTCCAGCAATCACCACTTCTCCCTTCTTTCCCATCTTTTGGATGTCTTCAACCAGATCTCTGTCAAGCTCTTCCTTTTGGTTTGGAGGCCTGTAAACCACTCCAATAAAAATGGATGTCCCATCTTTTTTTAGGTTGATCCATAGTGCTTCTTCATTGCCCCATCTTCCTTTCATCTCAGATGCTTGAATATTGTTTCTGATATAAAGAGCCACTTCTCCCCCTTTCCTATCCTCTCTGTCCTTCCTTAACTAGTTATACCCCGGTATTGCCGTATCCCAATTGTGAGATTCCGTGAAGCACATCTCTGTGACAGCAACAATGTCCAAGTCCGTCTCCACCATTAGAGCTTGCAGATCTGGGATTTTATTGCCCAAACTATGAGCATTTGTGCTCACAGCTTTCCAGCTTTCCTCGTTCAGGTTACTGCTGTTTCTGGACTCCTTTTGTGACTTTACTTTTTGTTATCCACTTCTTCCTTTCCCTTTGCATTTGTGCAAGGGAAAAGATTAGTGCCTTTGATGACAGATTCATCCAGCACAATGAGCTTTTTCCTTTGGTTACTGATCTGGAATTTCTTTATGCATTTTGGTTTCTTCTCGCTTTTCAGATAATACTTCAATCTTTTTCTCAAGAACTTCTTCAGTATTTAATACAGAGAAGGCTTTTTGTACTTGTTGCACTTGAAACAGTGTGTGTCTCTGCATCAGAGGTTCAATTCTACCAGAGCCCTCTGTAATCTTATTGTTTATTGAGTTTATTGAGTTCCTTCACGCCCTGTGTGAGGGGGGGGGGGGGGGTAGACTTGTGGGTTGCATAGCTGTCAAGAACGGATGCCTGTGGGTCGCAGGTCTTATCCTGCCTGATCCCACTGTAAATCTCTTTATCCTTGACTTTTGGTTTTTTTTGTGGTAATGGTGAATTAATTCCTGAATATTGTAAAGAGGATGAGCCTTTCTTCATTGAAGTTAATTGAGCTTTAACTTCAGCCAACTCCTTTTTCAAGGAAGAGAGTTCTGAACAAATGGGGCAAGCCCTAAGTTTTCAGATGGTTTCCCTCAGAATAAAGGCTCCACAATAGTTACATTGGATAGTCCTCATTTTAGTAATTTGATGGTTAAAACCTAAGGAAATACCAATTTACTAATTTATCTTGTTGCCAATTATGAACTTAGGCAGACTATATCAGAAAAACAACCCAGGTCTGGGGCACTGGGTCAGTACTGGATCAGAGGGAAGAGTGCCCCTAACACCATGCTGGGACACTGGGTCAGTGCTGGGTCAGAGGGAAGAGTGTCCCTAACACCATGCTGGGATACTGGGTCAGTGCTGGGTCAGACGGAAGAGTGCCCCTAACACCATGCGGGCCACTGGGTCAGTGCTGGGTCAGAGGAAAGAGTGTCCCTAACACCATGCTGGGACACTGGGTCAGTGCTGGGTCAGAGGGAAGAGTGCCCCTAACACCAGGCTGGGACACTGGGTCAATACTGGATCACAGGGAAGAGTGCCCCTAACATCATGCTGGGACACTGGGTCAGTGCTGGGTCAGAGGGAAGAGTGTCCCTAACACCATGCTGGGATACTGGGTCAGTGCTGGGTCAGAGGAAAGAGTGCCCCTAACACCATGCGGGCCACTGGGTTAGTGCTGGGTCAGAGGAAAGAGTGTCCCTAACACCATGCTGGGACACTGGGTCAGAGGGAAGAGTGCCCCTAACACCAGGCTGGGACACTGGGTCCATACTGGATCACAGGGAAGAGTGCCCCTGACACCATGCTGGGACGCTGGGTCAGAGGGAAGAGTGTCCCTAACACCATGCTGGGATACTGGGTCAGTGCTGGGTCAGAGGAAAGAGTGCCCCTAACACCAGGCTGGGACAGTGGCTCAGTGCTGAATGAAAGGGGGAAGTGATCTTTAAATTCATGCTGAAGCATTGGGTCATTACCAAAATGGTGCAAAGAAGAGAAGATGTAACTGCTGTTACCCTCAAGTTCTTTTAAGTCTGGGATTCCTCAAGGGCTGCAAACAGGTCTGGTGTTCCAGGCGAGCAAAATATGTAAATTAGGCTTCTTGTTAGGCCATATTTATTTGCAGATATGTCTGAATATTGGGGAGCTCATGAGCAACAGATCTGTTTGTGGACCTTGATAACAGCTGTTCTGAGATATGTCCCTGCTGAGAAAACCTTGACTATTGTCACCGAGAGCCTCCTTCACAACAGACAATGTCTGTGTTTTTTATTTTCTTATTCAGAGATTGATGATGACAAGAGGTGGCACATCTTGAGGAACCCACTAAACATCTGGAAGTGACTAATATTGTACCAGGGAGAAATGGAGTGGATACCTTTCCATGTTGTTACTGGGAGAAAAACTGCTGGATTCAGTATAAAGCAGAGGAAGGACTAAGAAACTCAGCAGGAGACTCCACTGAAAATTTGATTCCCTATGAGCAAAGTACCTGTGATATCTCCCACACTATGGAGCAGCATGGAAACGAGAAATTGGAACGGCCTCTTTGTAATGAATGTGGAGAGAAACCACATACATGTACAGACTGTGACAAGAACCTCAGTCAGAAGGATCCTGGCCCAGTAAATGAGAAAATCCACACTGACAACAATAGATCATTTCTCTGTCGTGAAAATGTGAAATCCTTCCTTCACAAACCAGACTTAGTAATGTTTAAGAGAAGCCACACAGAAGAGAGGCAAGTTCCACGCACTGAATGTGAGAAAAGCTTTACTATAAAGGGAAAACCGATACACCAGAGAACTCATAAAGGTAAAAAACCCTTTGCATGTACTCAGTGTGAGAAAAACTTCATTCATAAGAAAAAGCTAATAATTCATAAGAGAACCCACACAGGGGACAGACCATTTATTTGCACGGAATGTGGGAAAAACTTTATTCACAAAAAAAGTCTTACACAACACTTGATAATTCATACTGGAGAGAGACTCTTTCCATGCACTGAATGTGGGAAAAGCTTCATGCAGAAGGGAGCGCTTACACGACACCTGAAAATTCATACTGGAGAGAAACCCTTTGCATGCACTGAATGTAGGAATAGCTTCAGTGAGAAGGCAACGCTTGCACAACACCTGAGAATTCACACTGGAGAGAAACCCTTTACATGCACTGAATGTGGGAAAAGCTTCAGGGAGAAGGGAATGCTTAGATACCACATGAGAATTCACACTGGAGAGAGACTCTTTCCATGCACTGAATGTGGGAAAAGCTTCATGGAGAAGAGAGCGCTTACACGACACCGGAAAATTCATACTGGAGAGAAACCCTTTGCATGCACTGAATGTAGGAATAGCTTCAGTGAGAAGGCAACGCTTACACATCACCTGAGAATTCACACTGGAGAGAGACCCTTTCCATGCACTGAATGTGGGAAAAGCTTCAGGGAGAAGGGAGAGCTTACAAAACACCTGAGAATTCATACTGGTGAGAGACCTTATTCATGCACTGAATGTGGGAAAAGCTTCAGGGAGAAGGGAGAGCTTACAAAACACCTGAGAATTCATACTGGTGAGAGACCTTATTCATGCACTGAATGTGGGAAAAGGTTCAGGAAGAAAGGTGAACTTAAACAACACCTGAGAATTCATGGTGTACAGAGACCCTTTACATGCCCTGAATGTGAAAAAAGCTTCATTAATAAGAGAGCACTTACACGACACCTAATAATTCACACAGGAGAGAGACCCTTTACATGCACTGAATGTGGGAAAACCTTTATACAGAAGGCAAAGCTTACAAAACATCTGAGAATTCATACTGGCGAGAGACCCTTTGCATGCACTGAATGTAGGAAAAGCTTCAGGGAGAAGGGAGTGCTTACACGACACCTGAAAATTCATACTGGAGAGAAACCCTTTGCATGCACTGAATGTAGGAATAGCTTCAGTGAGAAGGCAATGCTTACACAACACCTGAGAATTCACACTGGAGAGAGACCCTTTCCATGCACTGAATGTGGGAAAAGCTTCAGGGAGAAGGGATCACTTAGACAACACCTGAGAATTCACACTGGAGAGAGACCCTTTCCATGCACTGAATGTGGGAAAAGCTTCAGGAAGAAACGCGCACTTAAACAACACGTGATAATTCACACTGGAGAGAGACCATTTACATGCACTGAATGTGGGAAAAGCTTCTTTGGGAAGAGATGGCTTACAAGTTATCTGAGAATTTATGCTGGACAGAGACACTTTTCATGCAGTGAATGTGGGAAAAGCTTCAGGAAGAAGGAAGCCCTTAAACAACACCTGATAATTCACACTGGAGAGAGACCCTTTATATGCACTGAATGTGAGAAAAGCTTCAGCAAAAGGGGAGAGCTTACACAACACCTAATAATTCACACTGGAGAGAAACTCTTTACATGCACTGAATGTGGGAAAAGCTTCAGGAGGAAGGGAACACTTTCACAACACCTAATAATTCACACTGGAGAGAGACCATTTACATGCACTGAATGTGGGAAAAGCTTCAGGCAAAAGGAAGGACTTACACGACACCTGAGAATTCACACTGGAGAGAGACCCTTTACTTGCATTGAATGTGGGAAAAGCTTCTGGGGGGAGGGAAGGCTTACAAATCACCTGAAAATTCACACTGGGGAAAGACCCTTTCCATGCACTGAATGTGGGAAAAGGTTCAGGAAGAAAGGCACACTTAAACAACACGTGAAAATTCACACTGGAGAGAGACCCTTTTCATGCACTGAATGTGGGAAAAGTTTCAGGAAGAAAGCCAACCTTAAACAACACCTAATAATTCACACTGGAGAGAGACATTTTACATGCACTGAATGTGAGAAAAGCTTCACTACGAAGGGAGCACTTACACGACACCTAATAATTCACACAGGAGAGAGACCCTTTCTATGCACTGAATGTGGGAAAAGCTTCAATACGAAGAAAGATCTTACACGACACCTAATAATTCACACGGGAGAGAGACCCTTTACATGCACTGAATGTGGGAAAAGGTTCAGGAAGAAAGGCACACTTAAACAACACGTGAAAATTCACACTGGAGAGAGACCCTTTTCATGCACTGTATGTGGGAAAAGGTTCAGGAAGAAAGCCAACCTTAAACAACACCTAATAATTCACACTGGAGAGAGACATTTTACATGCACTGAATGTGAGAAAAGCTTCACTACGAAGGGAGCACTCACACGACACCTAATAATTCACACAGGAGAGAGACCCTTTCTATGCACTGAATGTGGGAAAAGCTTCAATACGAAGAAAGATCTTACACGACACCTAATAATTCACACGGGAGAGAGACCCTTTCCATGCACTGAATGTGGGAAAAGGTTCAGGAAGAAAGGCACACTTAAACAACACGTGAAAATTCACACTGGAGAGAGACCCTTTTCATGCACTGTATGTGGGAAAAGGTTCAGGAAGAAAGCCAACCTTAAACAACACCTAATAATTCACACTGGAGAGAGACATTTTACATGCACTGAATGTGAGAAAAGCTTCACTACGAAGGGAGCACTCACACGACACCTAATAATTCACACAGGAGAGAGACCCTTTCTATGCACTGAATGTGGGAAAAGCTTCAATACGAAGAAAGATCTTACACGACACCTAATAATTCACACGGGAGAGAGACCCTTTACATGCACTGAATGTAGGAAAACCTTTATTCAGAAGGGAGAGCTTACAGAACACCTGAGAATTCACACTGGAGAGAGACCCTTTACATGTACTGAATGTGGGAAAAGCTTCAGGAGGAAGGGAACTCTTACAAAACACCTGAGAATTCACACTGGAGAGAGACCCTTTCCATGCATTGAATGTGGGAAAACCTTTATTTGGAAGGGGAACCTTCTTCTACACCAAAGGACCCATAAGAGAGAGAAGCCCATTTTGGGCAAGGAATGCTGAAATCATTAAGAGACCTTGTGGCCTCAGACTGCTCTCCCTCTGCATAGTGTCCAAACTCCAGTGGGTCTAGTGATAACTGTCTTCCAGCCTCTCAAATGACCAATGTTTGAAGCATAATTAAAAAAAAAAAAAAAGTTGCTTGCCCTATCTCCCAATGACAATCCCTGCCCCCTTGGACTATAAAAGTTACCGTCCCCACCCTTTAGACCTCCTTCCCCTATCCCCTGCACCCAACTGGTATTTTAAAATCCCTCGTGCACCAACTCAAGGATCGAGAAATTGAGCTGAGGAGTGTCCCGATGGTAAGGCCACAGGTTTTTACACTGGAGACTGTTACAGTCCTGGCCACGAGTGCCGCGACCAGGCCCTTACCTCTGTGTTCCTGGACCTGTTCCCCCTTCGGTTGGCTGGGTTTGCGGTCTGTTCCGCGGCGTCCCCGTGGGGGTGCCGCCGCCGGTGAGCCTCCCATGGACGCCCTGCTCCTAGGCGCACGCGCGCGCAACTTGGATGCCTTTCTAGGCTTGTTCCTGCCATTGGTGACTCCGCCCAAATCCTGACGTCAGACGCCGCGGCCTTGATAAGCCGGCCGCGGACTCTCAGTCTTTGCCTTGCAACGGGGTTCCTCGTGGTTCCCAGTTGCTTCAGGCCCCGGAGTGGGTTACCTTCTTGAACTCGCTCCATTCCTGCCTGCTTGCTACAGTACCTACCTGGTTCCTGCCTGCTTGCTACAGTTCCTGCCTGGTTCCAGTACCCGAGTCTTGCTAAGGTTCTTGCCTGCTTGCCACAGTTCCTGCCTGGTTCCAGTACTCGAGTCTTGCTACAGTTCCTGCCTGGTTCCAGTACCCGAGTCTTGCTACTGTTCCTGTCTGGTTCCAGTTCCTGAATCTTGCTACTGTGCCTGTCTGGTTCCAGTTCCTGAGTCCAACTACCGTAGTCTTTGGTTCCAGTTCACCACTCGCCTAAGTCCCAGCGGCTGGGCCCCTACGGGCTCCTCCCGGGGGGGCTTCGGCTTCCAGGGGTGAAACCTCACCTAAGTCCCAGAGGCTGGGCTCCTACGGGCTCCTCCTGGGGGAGCATCAGCTTCCAGGGTGAAGAGCATCGTCTAAGTCCTGCCTGACATCTGCCTCCCGGCCCGCGCTCTATCAGAGACAGTGAACATCTTTTCCCAGTCTCGTGCAGGTCGGCCCAAGGGTCCACTAAACTGACAAGTCACAACAGGAGACTATATGGGAGACGTTAGTTATGTTAAATGAGAACATTTTATCTCAGTTGAAACCTGTGGTAAAGAAAATGGCTGATTTAGAAAATCAAGTGAGAAGGATACGTGAAGAAAATGTGAAAAAAGAACGAGTGTTGACTGTTTTGAATCAGGACATTGGAAATTTAAATGAGCAACAACGTATGTTGATTAAAGAAAACCAATTTCTTCATAGAAAAATGGAGAATATTGAAAATCTTACTAGAGGGAAAAATCTTAGGTTGATAAATTTCCCTAAAATACCTCTAGTTTCAGCGAGAGACATGTGGAATAGATATGCTACAGAAATCTTAAAGTTTACACAACAAACCATTCCTCCCTTAAAGATTTTCTATATACCATCGATGAAAACAAAAGCCTTTGAGGGACAGGAGTATCATGTCTTATCGCCTTTAAAGTTTCTGAATATTTGGAATCATCTGATACCACGGAAGCTCAACCAGTGACTTTAATTATATCTTTACTTCTAGAATCAGATAAGGATTTGATGATGAAAATGTATTTCAGACATTGTAAGGAGTTATTTCTGAGAATGTCAGTGCAAATATTTCCAGATGTGGCCAAAGAGACCCAAAAAAGAAGGAAACAATTCCTGATTAAGTGACCTAAGTTGCTACAGATGGGTGCTACATTTAGTTTAAAATTTCCTTGTAAATGTAACATAAAATACTGTAATGTTAAATATACATTTCATGACCCTTCACAACTTACTAAGTTTATTACTGATAAAAATTCTTCTATTTCTGAAGATAAAAACCAGTCAGATTCACTACTGCAGTAATTGTTTCTCAGATGTACAGTTAGACAGAATAATCGTGCAGTCAACATTCTGGTAGTATATGGTCAATATGGATGGAGAACCATGCGCAAAAGTCTGCAATTGAGGGAAAAGTTCTCGTATATTTTATCTATATGTGGTCACCCCATGTTTCTTCCTGGTCAATAAGGCTCTTTTTATCAAAAATTACAGCAATGCGGATTGGACACATTTGCAGATCTAATAGACCCGATCACTGCCAAATTGTATATATTTCCTCGATGCCAAGATCTATTTGGATGGAGTCCTCATGATTTTCTTTATTATCTGCAGATAGCAAGTTTTATGTCTAAAAATGTTGAGTCCAGTGCGACTAATGTCACTTCCGGACCATTTCAGAGACTAATGAGATCTTCCAAGCCCGGAAACAATCACTAGCGGCGTTGTATAAACTACTACAGGAGGCGACGGTGTCTACAGGAATGCACATTCTGTCGGATCTTTGGAGTAGAGACTTGGAGATAGCAGTGATAGCGGAAAGATTGCTAGAAGTCACTCACTCCTACCTCAAAGCTATGCCAGTAATATTGGGATGGGAACAATTTCTGAGGATTTTACATAGTCACAATAGCACCTGTTTGTGCATATCAAATGGGAATTGCTTCGATTCCAGGTTGTCCCAAATGCCCGGAAACGGTGGCTATGTTAACTCATGTCTGTGGGCCTGCCCTGCAATACAAGTCTTTTGGGCAAAAACCTGGACACACCTGAAGACAATTCTGGATGGTCTACCTCCCCTGCAGGTGGAACTGGCTATCCTTGGGGTGGATTAACACAGAGGGTCACAGTTACAAATACTCCCTGATTGACTTATAGTTATATCACACAACAGAGAGATCACACATTTACAATATATATAAACATTTATTGATCATCATAACACACTCACCTATATAGACACTTTAAAAACTAAACTAACGCACTCATACCATCATTCATACCCATTACTTATTTAAAACATCTTGCACATGGATAAACAATGTACATAGATTACAATTCATTTAATACCAAAAACTAGAATTCGCACATTCCCAAAAGGTAAATCTAAATCATAAATTTGATTCAAAAAATCCGGGTGTTTGACTACTTCTCAATGAATGCCCATTAGACCATCTCTCAACATACGTCTGATGTTGAGAAGACGTATGTTGAGAGATGGTCTAATGGGCATTCATTGAGAAGTAGTCAAACACCCGGATTTTTTGAATCAAATTTATGATTTAGATTTACCTTTTGGGAATGTGCGAATTCTAGTTTTTGGTATTAAATGAATTGTAATCTATGTACATTGTTTATCCATGTGCAAGATGTTTTAAATAAGTAATGGGTATGAATGATGGTATGAGTGCGTTAGTTTAGTTTTTAAAGTGTCTATATAGGTGAGTGTGTTATCATGATCAATAAATGTTTATATATATTGTAAATGTGTGATCTCTCTGTTGCGTGATATAACTATCCTTGGGGTGGGACAGAATGACTTGGAAGGAGGAACGAGACCGGAGCCTCTTTATCCACAAGGCACTGGGTCTGGCAAGGAAATGTGTGTTAGCAAAATGGGTACAACAGACTCCCCAACTTTAGAGTTTTGGTTATCTGAGATATGTACTTTGCTGCAATAAGACTATCGTACCTGGACTATGTCAGAGCATCGCAAAAAAAGGAGCGTTAGTCTACATATGGGGCCCATACCTCCAACAGCTCTCGGCAGACTGGCAGAATAAGTATGTAGAAGATCCGGATATAAAGACTGGACATTCCCACTCGGATACTTACAAGCCGGGGTCTTCCCATACTCATAATCAATAAGTCTGTTCTTTTAACGCCACTTCTTTATTACTGTGCTCCTATGATTACCTCTATCTATCTATTATCTTCAAGTCATATAAGTACAATTGTCTGTATCCTCTTCTAAGGTGGGTGGGAGGGAGGGAGGGTGGGAGGGACTGGGGAAAGTGGTTCTGCTATTTCATTGTAAAACCAAGCTTCAGTTCTTGCTTTGTAATACTGTTGATATATTAATAAACAGTTTGAAACCCCCCCCCCCCCCAAAAAAAAAATAAAAAAACAGGCAGAAGCACTACCTCAATGAATGCTGCAATTGTTCTCAAGAAAATTATAATTCCACTAATGCTGATGTTTACCCATTACGGTTATAATTTCCTTTGAAATAGCCTTCATAAACACTTGGGATCCCCGTATTGGGGGACTGGGATAGTTACGACATGACATGATAACATAGATGATGAGTTAGTATGTAAAATGCCGTATAGATCTAATCTGTTATCTGTTGTAATTTCTATCTATCAAGAAATATTTTTTTATTGTATAAATGAAAAATTTGCAAAAAATTACAAATTAAAAAAAAAAAATCCCTGGTGGATTCAGAGCATCCCCTGGGGTACTGGCTCAGGCCACACCATGGAAAAATGATCACATAAGAAGAACATAAGAAAATGCCATACTGGGTCAGACCAAGGGTCCATCAAGCCCAGCATCCTGTTTCCAACAGTGGCCAATCCAGGTCACAAGAACCCGGCAAGTACCCAAAAACTTAAGTCTATTCCATGTAACCATTGCTAATGGCAGTGGCTATTCTCTAAGTGAACTTAATAGCAGGTAATGGACTTCTCCTCCAAGAACTTATCCAATCCTTTTTTAAACACAACTATACTAACTGCACGAACCACATTCTCTGGCAACAAATTCCAGAGTTTAATTGTGCGTTGAGTAAAAAAGAACTTTCTCCGATTAGTTTTAAATGTGCCCCATGCTAACTTCATGGAGTGTCCCCTAGTCTTTCTACTATCCGAAAGAGTAAATAACCGATTCACATCTACCCGTTCTAGACCTCTCATGATTTTAAACACCTCTATCATATCCCCCCTCAGTCGTGATAGGGTCAAAAGTGTTTTTGAGGCTTCCCTTCTCCATTTTGGACAGGGAGCGGCTGCACCCTAGAGGGTGCACCGGGCTCTGTTAGACATCAAGGACTTTAAGGTCCTGGTTGATCAGAGGTCAGGGGGAAGGTGGTCCAGGGGTTGGGAATTATATTTTATGCTCTAACAGGTACATTTTAAATTGCCAGCGCATGTAAAAAATGGGAGATACACGTGTGGCTGGGCTGCACGCACACGGGCATTTTGAAAGGGCCACGACTACGCGCATATGACCCGGAATGCGCGGAAGAGCCAGCTTTAAAAAAAAAGGGGTGGGGCAGGCATGGGTGGGACCGTGGGCAAGCCGAGATGGCGCCATTAGGCACTATCCCGATGAAGCGCGCCGGTAGCTGGCTGGTCTGTGCAAGTTGCTGCTGCTCGTTTATGGGAGGGAACTGGGAAAAGGCCCCATCACACATTGCTGCGCGCATGTAGCAAAATCCCCCCCTTGCGCACCCATGTGCGCGCCGATATAAAATCGTTGCCCGCATGGGCGTGTGGGTAACGGATTTTGTAACAACCGCGTCACCGCATGTTATAAAATCGGCGCGTCCATGAGCAAGTGCCAGGAACCATGCGCACATGGATGCCCACGTGTGGCTCTGAAAATTCACCTTTAAGGCATTGGGGTTTGGCCCTGTGGATGGGGCTGAGGCTGGCAACTTAAAACCTTTTTTTGTTTTATAACTTTGGACACTGCTGAAGGGCAGTGGGAGTTATCAAATGGGAAGGTCATTTAAGGAAGCAGACCAGGAGCATTGGACATGCATTGGCATCCCAATACTGTCGAGGAAAGTTAAGTAAGTCTCTTGAGATGTAGCTAAGGGGGTCATTTATCAAAATGCGATAAGGCGTTTTCGCATGAGATAGGCCCTTACCGCATGCGAAAACGTGTTTAACGCATGCGATAGCACCATATCGTATGGTGCGATGCAAATTCAAAAAATAGGAGGAGTGGAGAGTGGGCTGGGTTAGCCTGTCTGCGAAGAGCTATCGCACAGCTGTAATGCCAATTTTAACTACACCTCTTTGAATTGCGTTAGGCTGTGCAATAATGACGTAAGGTTTCATTGCCCTTTGTGATGTCTCCTGTAAGGCCTATTTCAGGTGAATTGAAGGGGGGAGAGAGAGAGAGACTGGCCACAATGTCATGGCCCATAGGTAGGTATTTGTATCCCTATGGTAGGCCCACCTAGTAACTCGAGGTGGGGTTTAGGTAAGAGTGTAGGGGGTTAGGGGCCACTTTGACATTTTACGTGACACCTACGAACAGAACAGTGGTCTCATGAGAGAACCTTGCCCAAATCTCATCTTGGAGTGAGTTTCCTCACTCCGAAGGCCATCAAATCTTCATGAGACCACTGTTCTGTTCGTAGGTGTCACGTAAAATGTCAAAGTGGCCCCTAACCCCCTACACTCTTACCTAAACCCCACCTCGAGTTACTAGGTGGGCCTACCATAGGGATACAAATACCTACCTATGGGCCATGACATTTTGGCCAGGATCTCTCTCTCCTTCCTGTGTGTCTGGGACCATTAACAATGGTCCCCCAGTGGTTGAATGCAGGAAATACAACAGGTCTGGCACTTATTGCAGAACCTGAAAATGGTATTGCAATTTGCATTAACTTAGCTCTTCACACAGGTAATTAGCGCAAATTGCAATAAATGCTATATTAGCATAAAACACACCCCTTTTGCTATCGCATGCGGTACTTACCACATTTTGATAAATCCAGGCCTAAGTATCATGGCTTGCCAGTTTCACCTCAAGCTGCAGCATTTGATCAGCATATTAATTAGGTGATTTCCTTGCCTTTGCATGCAAATCAACTCATTTAAATAACCCCTGTTGCCCCAAGGTTTTTTTGGAGGATGAATAGCAAGCAGAATTTCTAATTCTGTGCATTGTCTATGGTAACACATTTACCAAAGCTTAGTAAATGAATGTTTGGGGGTTTTTTAAATTATCATTTTAATGAATTTTCCATATTAATACAAAGATCTAGACAGAGGAATAGTCCAATAGTTATACACAAATTAAAAGTAGCATAACAAATGTTTCCATTGATAGTACATTGTAACCTTCATATTTGTTGTAAACCGTTATGATGGATTTATAATGATGAATCCGAATGACAGTATATAAAACTCAATAAATAAATAAATAAATAAAAAATACTCAATGACTTTACAATACCTACTCCCCTTCCCAACCCTTCACCCACCTCTCACATTACTCACACATATGTTGAAAAAAGAGAGATTTTCTAAAATAAAATGTAAAAAAAATTCCAAAATCGTGACTGTGCTTCCAAAAATAGTTTCTATTGGAGCAGGAGGGAACCTCATTACTTGCTTTCCTAGTACTCCATTAAGGGACATCACCCAGGAATGAAGATCTTTCTAATCCATGCCATAGCTCAAATGGTTACCATGCAGAAAAAATATTGGTAACCTATTACTTCTCATAGCTGGTGATTTCTCCATCAAATAGATCTCCAAGAGACAACAGATCACAGAATCCAATGCAGGTGTAAAGGAGTGGTCCTACTACCCCTCTCTAACCTTTGTGGGATCAGACTATATGCCTGGTCCACCTTAAAACCTATAGAAAGAGAGAGTGCTTTGGATGGGACCCTCCTGGGCAGGGATAAGAATGTGAGCCCAGTTGACAGGTCCCAATGTCTCCAGGAGAAGGCAGCTCCTGTAACATATTCTGACCTAAGGTGAAGCTGTAAGAACATTTCTGGAGGTAAATAGTGTACATGCTAATTTGTGAATGCTGTTATAATAAAGTGAAATATTTTATGAAGGTGGTTGGAGTCAGTGTGAAGTTTGACTCCAGCCTGAAAGTTACTTGGTTAGCTCACATATGGTGTCAATAGTGGGATTTCTGCTCTACATAAGTGCACAGAGAGAAACCCAAGTCTCCAAGGGAGGAAAAAGAAAGTAGAGAAGAAAAGTTTATCCTATATGTTGCCTGACAAAGAAGCAGTTTGGAGATAGAAGCAATGCTGCTAGCTGTATAAAGAGCACTGAGGAGTCTAAAAGACTTTGACTCAGGAAGGAGTGCAGATTTCATACAGCTTAAATTTTTTTCTGTAATACAGAGAACTGTGTCTTATGGCCTGCAGATAAATATTAGCTAAAGGAGTTTTTTTTGCAAGTAACGAGACAAGCTCCGCTTGCTTAGAGGGGGAATAACGTGAGTTTTTTGCTGGACAAGCAGGGGTTTTTCCTTTTCCTTGGCAGAAGGAAAAATATATTTAAAAAAAGGGAATGTTTGTTGCAGAGTGTGTTGGAACAGGGTGTGGTCCTAAAAGAAAGTGAAGCTGCCAGAAAGGAGCCTGTTGATATTGTTACAGAAAACCTGGAGTGGAGCCAGTGAACACACTGCTGAAATAGGTGGTAGCTTGAAAGAAGTGAGCACTCCTATACTTTTGTGTGGTAGGAGTTCCCCGAGAGAGAGAGCGAGAGCTGGAGTGGAGGGAGAACAGAGGCTGTCCGAAAGAGGTGAAGAGATAATCCAAACTGAAATGCCAGCCAAGGTAGAAGAGCCAGGGGAACCCACTCCTAGACATTCAGGATAGACAGAGAAGTAAATGCCTACAGCTGGTGGATGAAACAGAGGATATTCTGGCAGAGATGATGCAAGTGGAGAGCGAGCTGTCACAGCCCACCAAAGAGAATATTAATGAAAGAAGGGAGAAATATTGCCAACCTGCCATATGTAAAGCCAGGAAAGGGCTCACTGCAGCTGGGAGATGAGGAGGAAGATGTTTGCAAATGTGATAGGGCCTGTGCTACAGAAAAACCTGGAACAGACCAAGTGAACACTCAGCTGGAACAGGTAGCAGAGGAAAAGTCAGATGTTACATTTACCAGTCACACTCCCACAGGCCCAGGTTGCCAATGCCATGATGATGCCTTTCTCTTGGCCCTCCTTAAGCACGTGCGTATAGGGTACACTCTGTAAATAATAGGATCCGTGGTGGGAATAGTGACGCGGGCGCTCTGTGTTGACATCAGCTTGGCTGAGTAATTAAACCCTAGCCATGCTCCACGCAAATATCTTGGCAAGGGGTCTCCTGCTCTAAGCAATGCATGTCGCTCTGTATTCTTGTTCCTGTTTCCAGGCTTGCCTCGTCTTTGCCTCATCCAGCCTTGCCTTGTCCAGCTTTCCTTTTCCATCCTTGTCCTCCCCTCGGCCTGACCTCCTAGTTATCAACATCTTGCTTCAGATTTGGACCTGATTTCATTTGCTTGCCACCTGGACCCGACCTTAGCCTCAGACCTGACAATGTTTGCCTTGCTGCCTGCTCCGATCCTTGGCCTGCTCCTAGTATCTTCTGCCTGCCCTGACCGTGGCTTGTTCTCCTACTCTCGCTTGCTCAACTGTGCTAGGGACTCGCCTAAGTCCTGCCAGAACTCAAGGGCTCAACCTGTGGGGGAGGCGGCTGCCATAGGTGAAGCTCCGGAATGTCCGGCTCCAGGGCGCATTTGCCAGCTGTCGTCATAAGCGTCATCTATGCCACATTCCCGTCCAACAGTTGAAACTTATTTCACAGGAACTGCGGCGTGATGTGAAATAACTGCTAATTGAGGATGGAGGGGTAAAAAGGTACTTACGCCAGTCTTTTTTTTTTTTTTTTTTTTTAAATGAAAGATTCCACTTTATTGTAGCAGCATTCACAACACAGCATGCAGACTGCTTGCCTCCAGCAGTGACCCTACAGCTTCACCTTAGGTCAGAATACATTACAGGAGCTGCCTTCTCCTGGAGACACAGGGCCTGTCTACTCTCAGCTGGGCTCACATTCTTATCCCTGCCCAGGAGGGTCCCAACTACACAGCTCTCTCTCTATATATATATGTTTTAAAGTGGACCAGGCCTCTAGCCTGGCCCACACAGGTTAGAGAGTAGTACCAGGGCCACTCCTTTTCAGAAGAGGTGCAGAGGCACACAATAGAAAATATTTGGATCCCCAAGCGGTCCAGACATTATCAATAGCATGTGTGAGATAGAGAAGCCTTTCCCCCAGTATTTTACAACCTTTGGACACTCCCATCAGTTAAGCAACATAGGACCACAAATCCACACTGACGCCGGCAGTGCAGGCATATATCCTTAGTACCAGGATAGATCTTATTCTGTTTGGAGGGTGCGAGATATCACCTAAAATGTATTTTATAACTGTTCTCTATTAAGTTAGCAGAGATAGAGATCCTACTAACATGATGATTTTGCTTCATTGTTCCTCTGAGAGCTCACATGCAGGATCATTTTTCCTATGCTTTTGCAAATGCGTACTTATTACTTTTATTGAGAATGTATTTATTTATTTATTTAGGTTTTTTTATATACCGGCATTCATGAACAAGTCACATCATGCTGGTTTACATAGAAACAAGGGGTGTATCGACAACAACCCGGAAGTGGTGGCGGCGATGCCGGAGCAGAGCGCGACTGCGCCAAATACGACGGCGGAACTGACAGCGCCGGTTTTTGCCGCACTTACCCCGGAGCTCCAAAAAATCTCTGAGCAGCTGAAGGAATTAAATGCCAGGATGGCAACGATCGATTGCCGTTTTGTGGCGCTGGAAACGCAGGTCTCCGAAAATCAAGATGGCCTCCACGTGGCCACTACTGACATCGCATCCCTGAAGGCGGAGCTCGGTAAGCAGGCCCTCAAGATGGAAGATCTTGAGAACCGTTCGCAGAGGGCCAACATAAGGTCAGTCGGGTTGCCGGAGAGCCTATTAGACTATCAACTGCCCAATTTTCTTGAGGGCTGGCTTCCGCAGGCTTTGAAGCTAACAGAGCTGTCAGGCCCCCTCCACGTGGAATGGGCTCACCATCTAGGCCCCAAATGAGAAGGCCAGGCCAAGCTCCGAGCAGTTATTGCTAAAGTTTTAAATTACTCCCACAAGGCGGCGATTATTAAGGCTTTCCAACAAGGGAAGAAACCGAGCTACGAAAACCAATCAATTTTGATCTTCCAAGATTTTTCTCAGACGGTCTCTATGCAACGCAGAGCTCTGGCACCTTATTGTTCGCAACTCTACCAAAGAGGCATCCGTGCAGTGCTTGTTTACCCAGCCAAGATGCGGGTCCAATTGGACCAGGGTAAGCGTTAGTTCACCAACGTGGACTCTGTACAGCAAAATATACAGGCCCTGCCCGTGCAGGCCACCACCATCACTTGAGTGGGGCCCGTGGAAGGGTTGAGAATGGAATGCAGTTTCCTGTCCATGAGGAGGACCGCGTGACAAATTTAGTTCGATAGTTGGACTGCTTAACGCTGTTTCTATTACCGGTTTCATGTTTGTTGTTCCTGGATTTTAGTGGTGCTTTCGGTCTGCAGAGGAGCGCATACTTTATATCCCATCACCAGTTAGTCTTGGAAGAGGACTTACCGCGGCGGGGCGTGGATAGCTCCCCCGCTAGTTGACTTCTGCCAATATGTGACCACTACAACACTCCCTACTGTCACAATGGAATCCAGTGTCCCAGAACTACTCAATTCGCCTCCAGCTACCGACAGAGGTTCGGCATCAGCTTCAATGGTGGCTACAGGAAGAACACCTAAGCAGAGGCGTAAACCTATCACCACCAAACTGGATCTTGTTCACCACGGACACGAGTCTGCAAGGGTAGGGTGCCCACTGTCAGGAGCTAACAGCCCAGGGACAATGGAACAAAGAAGAGGCGGAATGGAACATAAACCACCTGGAAGCTCGAGCGGTCAGACTAGCCTGCCTGCGATTCAGCCACAGACTCTGAGGCGAGTCTGTGGCTGTGGTTGTTGTGGCTATGGCTGTTGTGGCTCTGGTTGTTGCGTTGTCCGACATGTCGGACAACGCAACAACCATTGCCTACATCAACCACCAGGGAGGAACCAAGAGCCAGCAGGTGTCTCTGAAAATAGACCCTCTCATGGAGTGGGCGGAAACAAACCTGCAAGGGATTCTGGCCTCCCACATCGCGGGAAAAGACAACATCTCAGCGGATTATCTCAGCAGAGAGAGCCTAGACCTGGGGAATGGTAGCTGGCAGACACAGCCTTCCAGCTGACAGTAAATCAATGGGGCCCCCCAGCCATGGACCTCCTAGCAACTCATTGCAATGCCCAAGTCCCCAGATTTTTCAGCCGTAGACGAGATACACAATCTCAAGGAATCGACACTCTCGTCCAGAGGAAGACCTCCTGTACACCTTCCTACCCTGGCCACTACTGGGCCAGGGTCATCCACAAGATAGAGCACCATAGGGGACTAGTCCTACTAGTCATCCCCGGTTTGGCCAAGAAGATCACGGTACGCGGACATGCAAAAAAATATTGGCGGGGAATCCTCTGCGTCTAATGCCATACAGGGACTTTCTTCAGCAGGGACCGATCTCCCACGAAGACCTGGCTCGATTCTCTCTTATGATATGGCCCTTGAGAGGACTAACCTAAAGAAGCGCGGCTTCTCAAAAGCCATGATTGACACCCTGCTTCGAGCACGCAGGTTCTCCACATCTCTGTCTTACATATGGATCTGGAGAGTATTTGAGGCCTGGTGTGAAGACCGCGCTCTCCTTCAGAGGACAGCCAAGATTCCCACGATCCTAGAATTCCTACAGGATGGCATGCAGAAGGGGTTGTCTCTCAACTCCCTCAAGGTTCAAGTCGCTGTACTGGCCTGTTTCAGGTCCAAAATGGACGGCATCAGACTATCAGCTCATCCTGATGTGTCTCGCTTCCTGAAAGGAGTCAAACAACTCCAGCCACCACTAAAGTGGCCGGTACCTCTATGGAACCTCAACCTAGTACTAGACTTCCTAGCAGGGGAGTCCTTCAGACCAACAAGCGGCCTGTCTCTATGCCTCTTGACCTTAAAGACAACATTCCTGATCACAATATGGTCAGCTCAGCGCATCTCCGAGCTTCAAGCATTATCCTGTCGAGAACCATTCCTCAGGTTCACCCCAGGCACCATACAGCTGTGTACGGTACCATCATTCCTTCCGAAAGTGGTTTCCCAGTTCCAAATGAACCAGACCATATCCTTACCAACACCAGATGAGCACAGGAATTCGGAAGACTCACGCCTCCTTCGCCACCTGAATGTCGGCAGAATCCTAGTCCGATACCTGAAGAGATCAGAATCCTTGCGCAAAACTGATCACCTGTTTGTTCTTCACAGCAGGAAGAAACAAGAGGAAGCGGCATTTTTATTTTTATTTATTTAGAACTTTTCTATACCGACTTTCCAATAACAGAATTACTGATCAATTCGGTTTACATTTTGAACAATAACAGTGACAAGAAAATGTCTTACAAAAAACAGGTAGAAATAACTTGGAGATAAATATATGGGGTTAAATAACAAATAACAAATAATAACATTGTGGGAAAGAAGTAATTAATGCAGCCTACATAGAGGTAGTAAAACCACTACCTCTGCAGGTCAAGGCACATTCTACAAGGGCCTAGGCAGTCTCTTGGGCCGAAACCAGGCTGCTTTCGCCAACCGAGATCTGTCGGGCAGCGACGTGGTCCTCCCTACACACCTTCACCAGGTTCTACTGTCTGGATGTCCAGGCCAGGGAAGATACAGCCTTCGCAAGGGCAGCACTAAGTGGGCCATGGGCAGCCTCCCACCCGGTAGGGGAGTAGCTTTTGTACATTCCATCGGTCCTGAGTCCATCTGGCTACACGTTAGGAAATGAAGAAATTACTTACCTGATAATTTTGTTTTCTTTAGTGTAGACAGATGGACTCAGCATCCCGCCCATGGCTGTTCCAGAATTAGAGAACCTCAGATATCAAATCTCGAGACTATATGAGTAAGCCACGGCCTACCTCTATTTTAAGACACCCACAGTTACCTAGGTGTCGGCATTTATTGTTTCAGTGCACTGGCAGTCTCCAGTGCCAAAACGTTCTTATATACATAAACAGTTGGACCAGTTCAAGGTTAATCAAGTATACTCAAGTGTAATCAAGTATCAAGCAACATTATATCCACACTGGCTTTTCGAAGAGAATACTGAAGAGGTAAGCATGCTGCACGGGTATATCTAGGCTGATGTCAGCTTTGAAATCTGACTCCGTCTCCCATCTGCTATTAGGAGAGCACACTATACCCATTGGTCCTGAGTCCATCTGTCTACACCAAGGAAAACGAAATTATCAGGTAAGTAATTTCTCCATTATGGATTAGGAACTGGTTAAAAGATAGAAAACAGAGAGTAGGGCAAAATAGTATATTTTCCCAATGAAGAAAGTTGAATAGTGGAGTGCCCCGGGGATCTGTTCTGGAACCACTGCTTTTCAATATATTTACAAACAACTTAGAAATGGGAACAACGAGTGAGGTGATCAAATTTGCTGACGACACAAAATTATTCAAAGTTGTTAAATCACAAGAGGATTTTGAGAAATTGTGCATGCAAATGGCAAATTAAATTTAATGTGGACAAGTGCAAAGTAATGCACTTAAGCCCTGATTTTAAAAGGCCCATGTGCGCAAATGCTGGGGGTTATGGGTGTGGCCGGGCCCTGCGCACGTTTTCTAAAGAGCCCGGCCACACCAAAGTGCCGGGCCAACTAAAAGGGGTGGGCCGGGGGGCAGGGCGGAGCGGGGGCCCCCCTGGCCATTAGGCCCCCCCAGCCATTAGGCCCTGTCCTGAGAAAGCGTGTGCCAGCAGACGGCCGGCGTGTGGAAGATACGTCTGCTCCACAGGAGTAGTAAGTTCAAAAACAAAAAATTGGAGCTAGCTAGACTAGATTTAGGGGTCGGGGTGGAGAGAGGAAAAGGGAGGAAGGTTAGGTAGGGGGTAGGGAAGTTCCCTCCCAGTCCACACCTTAATTGGAGCGGACTGAGAAGGAACTGGGAAGAAGCTGGATCACATCGCCGCACGTAATAAGAAAAATCCCCCCTCCCCGCGCATGGAGGATACCCGCCCATGTGTGCACAGACATTAAAATCCAGCATGCATGTACACGCAGGAAAAGTATTTTATAACATGCACGCGCCGACGTACGCAGATTATAAAATCGGCACATCCATGTGCACGTGCTGGGAAAATCGGCATGTCCATGTGCACATGCATATGGACACATGTGTGGTCCTTTTAAAATGTATCCCTTAGGAAAGAGTAACCCGAATTATAGTTACCACAATGCAAGGTTCCACATTAGAAGTCACCATACAGGAAAAGGATCTAAGCGTCATCATTGATAATACATTGACATCTGCTTACTGTGCAGCAGCAGCTAAGAAAACAAATAGAATACTAGGAATTATTATAAAAGGAATGGAGAATAAAAAGAGAATATCGTAATGCCTCTGAATGGCTCCTAGCTGCTCCATGATGTGACCTCATCTTGAATATTGTGTGCAATTCTGGTCACCACATCTCTAAAAGGAATTTGGAAAGGTACAGAGAATTTGGAAAGTTACAGAGAAGGGCAACCAAGATGATAAAGGGGAGGGAACAATTCCCTTAATAGAAAACGCTAGAGATCAGAACTCTTCAGCTTGGAGAAAAGACAGGAAACAAAACCGGTCTGATTTCCAAAGTATTCTACCGCCTGTTGCATTTAGGAATCCATTACTCTTAGTTGAAAGAAAAGATTCCATAGCTTGAGTTCTGCGACCCGTTCAGAATTTCCTTGGCCTTTGGCCCACAGCTACGTTTTTGGTAGCACAGGTCTGCTGATCTTCTCCTAGGTCTGTGCAGAACTGAGGAAAACCCTTACCCCCAACTTCCTCTGCTGGCTCTGGGCAGCTATTTCCAGGCGTAGCTATACTGGATAGAGGAATTGCCCTTAAGCATGGCTGCTTGAAAGCGACAGCATCCAACTGAGCATGCTCTGTGCCCTTAAAGGGAAACCACATTCAAATTCAGTCCTGTGGTTATGTAAAGTCCACCTGCCCCCCCCTTTGAGACGTCATCATTCTGCGCCCAGCAGGAAGAGCAACTGCCCCTATGCTGGAGGCAGACCCGAGGAGTTTTTTTTTTTCTTCTTTCATTGGCAGATTGACAGTTGGAAACCAGAAACCTGCAGCCCCCCAAATCACAGCTTCTGCCTTTCTCTCCCTTTCCTCCTGTAACAGCCCCCCCCCCTACCTGCTCTGCAAGAGGCAAACACTCAGCTCTTTGCCGGCCCGAGAAAGAGCTCCTACTTCATTTTTAATTCCTGAACGCAGCAAAAGCAGAAAGGAAAATGCCTGCAGGAGATTCTGCTCAGGTAGGAGATTGCCCCCCAACTTCCTGCCTTCTCTGTACAAACACCGCCGCAGCTTTCTAACCTGCAAAACTGCAGTCACCCTGACTTTTAACAGGGACCCGAGCAGACACCCCCTTGAGTGTCAGGAGAGAGAGATCAAGATTTCAACAAAGTGAGATCTGTGTGTAACTGGTTTCCTATTGCTATAGTATTCATCTGGGACTGTGCGTTATGTGACTGGGTATTATCTGTGTAACCAAAGTTACAAAATTAGATTTTGCTGCGGTTGATGACTGTGCGCTGTTCCTTTTAAAAGGAATGTATTGTTGCTGCATCCTCTGTGAATATAAAAAAAAAAAAGGGGGGGGGGGGTGCTGTGTCGCTAGGCAACAAAAGAGTACACACAGTGTGTGAAATAGAGACGGTGGTGGCAGCTGAAGGTCCAGGCTTGTGCTTTGTTGCTAGGCAACCGAAGAGTACACACACTGTGTGAAACAGTTACAGTGTGGCAGCCGCAGGTCTGGGCTGAAACAGATTGCAGAGGGAGAGAGAGAGAGAGTTATTTATTGGGGAAACATACTTTTGTTGCTTAAAGACTGTTCCTTGAAGTTGGTTTAAGAATCCTTAAGAATCTTCTGTAGATAAGCAGTAGGGTATGGATGACCCTGAGTGCGATAAGGAAATCAGTAAGAAAGAGGTGAAAAAGCCTTATAAATCTAGAGAAACCTGCAATAAAGGCAAGGGAAGGAAAGAACATGGAAATAAAAATAATTTCTGGAGCAAATTTGCATGATAAATAACTGCTTCTATTTAGGACTGTGAGAGAGTCTGGTTGAAAGCACTGGAAGATTTGGGGAGTGTCACACAGACTCTGTTAGTTTTACTCCTGGGGGAATTCTGCGCAAAAAAATGTAAAATTCTGCACACAAAAACTTACAATTCTGCAAAATTCTGCAAACTTTATATTGGGCAAAATAACACAATTTACATGACAGTCTTTAAATAATTAACTTTTTTCTGTATTAATTGAAAATGTATTACTTAGAAATGCAGAATTTTAAATATTTTGAGCAGAATTTCCCTAGAAATTCACTGTAAGAGTGTCCCTTTCACTCGCTCTCCCTACTCCCCTGGCCACTTTGCCCTCTCAGGCCCCAACTCCTCCACATGCCAGTATCTCTCCCCTCCACCTCTAGGCTCAACCCCTTCCACTCTATCGCCAGTCCCAGAGTTTGACCCCATTCTCAGTACTGCCCCTCACACAGTCTCCCTCTGTCTCTCCTTCTCTCACACACATGCTCCCTCTCTCTAGTACACATACACACACCCTCATACAGGCTCCCTCACTCTCTAGCACACACACACATCCCCTCATACAGGACCCTCTCTCTTGCATACACACCCACACAAGCTCCCTGTCTCTCTCACACATACATCCTCACACAGGCTACCTATGTCGCTCTCTCACGCACCCCTTCACACAGGCTCTGTCTCACACATACACAATCCCTTCACACAGGCTAGCACCCTCACACACGAGCTCCCAATCTCTCACATACATACACACTCTTTCACAATTTCCTCATATAGGCTCCCTCTCATTGGCACCCACACTCAAGCATCCCCCCCTTCTCTCTCACCTCCCATGCTCTCTCTTACACCCTCCTGCTCACCCCCTGCTCGCTCTCTCTCACCCTCCCCTCTCTCAACACCCCTCTCCCCTTGCCTCTCTCACAGCCCCTCCCCTCTCCTGTCACAGCCCCTCCCTTCTCCTCTCTCACACCCCCCTCTCCTCCTCTCTCCTTTCTAACAGCCCCTTCCCTCCCCTCTCTCACACCTCTCTTTCTCTCCTCTCATATACACACATTTACTCTCACCGGGGGCACAAGGGGGCCTTCATCTTTGTGCACTCCGCGGCATGCCGAGGTCTTCTCTGCCATTTTCTGCACTAGGGGGAATTCTGCACAAATTCTGTGCTCCATAGTAGCGCAGAATTCCCCCAGGACTACAATTTGATTTATTGCAGTTGTTCTGATCCTTGAGAAAGAAAATAGACCCAGCAAGTGGAGAACTGTTAAATATAGTGAAACTCTGACAGATTGGACTAGCACAGTTTGACACTAGCTGATAGCTGAATAAACGCAAAAAAACCCCACAAAAAACCCACACTGGTGTATTTAATTTCTTGACTTCTGTCTATGATATTCCAAAATAATTTTTTGTGAGAGGAAAAGACCTCAGCACTGGTAGGAAACATATAGCAATGAATCCAAAACCAGTAAGTATTTATTTAGTCTTTATAATTTTAAAAATACACTTTTTTACTTCTTTAATTCTGTTGTAAATCTGAATTTATCGATGATTTTCATATAGCAGAAGTATGCCTAATGGGAAACAAAATATTCAAAACGACTTTTTTCTCAATGTTCATTTATCTTTTAAAGTCCCTATAACTTCCAATTATAGGGCTCCATATAAAGTTGAAGTATATCTCAAAGACGCCAAAGGTCCCAATAACTTTAATTGTATGGGCTCTATATCACTCTGAAGTATGTCTGAGTAATGCCTGTGTCTAGTGTGTTTATTGGGATATTTTACTGGTGTTTCCCTAAGTGTTTGCAGTTGTCACTAGCTGACAGTGCCCATATATGAAAAATCCTAAAAGAAAAAAACAAACTTTAGAACACTTTTAAAACACTGTCAGTTTGCTACAAGATAATTCTGAAGTTGCTTTGAAGTAAATTGTTACTGAAATATCCTTGATCAGGGAGAGTGCTAGGTGAATTGAGAGTGGTGTGCTTATGACTGTATTAGGTCAAAGGGGTTATTTGACTTCATTAATTCAGACCCTCTCTGCTCACACAGGGGTTAAAATGGGAATGTTTAGTTTTAGAAACCCTACCTTATTTTTAATTTGCTTAGTTAGATTTCACTGTTCATAGTAGCGTTCCTGAAGAATGAGGCATATAACTGATACAGATTTCAGAAGATTGGCTGGATCAGAGCAGCAGCCTCTCTCTTTGATTTCATTTAAAGATAGGGAGTAGGTTTGCCAAGAGAGAGATTCAAACTCTTGAGCTGTGAAGCAGCCAAGCTGGTGATGGTGAACTGAGAAGTGAAGACCCAGCATACCCTAGGCACACGATCAACAGTTACTCAGACAAGTGAGTCTGTACTGCCACATTTCTTAGTGATAGTATTTCTGGCCAGAAATAGTTGCAGTATATACTTCCCTGAATTAAAAAATATATATATTTTCCTGAGCTGAAAGAGTAATGAGAAGTATTGATGTTATGTTAATAGGAATTATTTGGGAGTACTTGTATTTATATGGAAACATTTTTTTTTCTGAATTATATTTATTTTAAAAAATATATTAAATTAATTTATTTCCTTTCATTTGATATGTAAATGTTGATTTGTCTTATAGATTTAGATTTGTAATTTTAAAATGTGAACTCTTTGCTGCACTAATCCCTTATCCTTATCATTGAGGTAACAACTTGTATTGTTAAATTCAAACAGTACAGAGGGAATAGTGTTATTTTCTAATCGCTTACTATTTAGGGAGCTATGTCTGGTATAAACTGAATAAAGAAACATGACAAGGGAAACTCTCTTTTACAGAATATCTCAATAGGTAGGTTGGATTACAAAAAATGGCATCATGAGAGAGGATTCAAATTTAGAATTTGGGAAAAAAAAAAAAAAGGTTCCAGAAATTTAGAAAGTCTAGTTTCCAGAGAATTAGTAGAAACTATTGTTGCCTTAACTGAGAGCCTATATCGCTAAACTCTAAAGAGAGGACAGACGATGGAAGATATACCTATTGACTATGAAACTTTGAGAAAGAGTTATGAAGAAAAACAGGAAGTGTTGAATTTGGATAAGTCTTCTTATAAAAAAGTTGGCGACTACAGCGCTTATGGGAACTTCCTCACCTCCACAGCCTCTTCCTACCACAAGTGTTTCAGCGATGATTGATTATACCACATAAAAAGAAAATAAATTATTTTTTTTCAATTTTCCTACCAAAGCTAATGATGTCCCGGGAGAAGAGTCGATTGAACAAACAAGGGTTACTTTGAGAATTTTAATAGTCTCAGCAGAAGACCAGTTAGAAATAGTTATAGATCTCATTAAAGGACAAGCACATGATTCAATTAAAATACACAGTACCAGGGTTTATGAATTTGGTAGAAACTATTTTTGATCTTTTACTGCAAGTATATGAGGAGAAAGTACCATTGAGCATAAAGCTGAAAGAATTTTATGATAGGCATCAACAACATAAAGAGACATTAAGGGCCGGATTTTATAAATTAGCGCGAGTGCGTACTTTTGTTCGCGCACTAGGCGCGAACAAGAGTACGCGGGATTTTAATAGATACGCGCATAGCCATTAAAATCCAGGGTCAGCGCGCGCAAGGCTGCCCAAAATCGGCAGCCTGTGCAGGGGGGGTTTGGGGTAGGTTTTCAGGGGGGGGGGGTACGCACGTATCCCTTTGAAAATCTACCCGTAAGAGCTTATGGCTATAAATTTCAAGAAAAATTAACTGTAGTCCTAAATAGGGATCCTTCCAGGATTGGAGACTTGGAAATGTCCTTAAAAGAACAGTTTACCATTGGATTAAGAGATGACACCTTGAGAGGGAAATGTCAAGAAGGTTTGAAGAGAATTATAGGATTACTTTCCCTGAACTAATGCAAGCTGCCAAAGATGGGCAGAAGAAGAGCAGGTTCCTTACCAGATGGAGGAGAACACAAGTAACCCACAAGTTAGAATTTTGTAAAGAAATAGAAATGAGGTTCCAGTATGAACAACCTTAGCTGAATGTGATGTATTTTTGATACCAACTGGAAGAAGAAAAAGTTTTGTTTCGTTTTTCATTTTTGTTTTTGGGGGTTTAAGTTTCCATGAATTTCATTTTGTCACATGTTTATTTTATTTCATTTAAAAAAACAAATAAACATTTAAACAAACAAAAAAAAATAAACAGGGCCACTCAAGTCTCCCACCCAAAAAATTTCCGGGGCCAGGAATATTCCCCAGCCCCCACTTACCGGATCCGGGGGGGGGAATCCAACCCCAGCCTGGACCTCAGCCTAGGCTGGGGCTTGGGCCCAGGCCTGATGACATGATCCAGTCCAGAGACCGGGTCCCGACACCAGGGTCTCAGCTGATGCTGTGACCCAGTCTGAAGACCAGGTCCCAATGCTGGGGCCTGGGACCTGACCCAGAGATTAGGTCACGATGCCAGAGCCTTGGGCTGGATTAAGGCCCAATGCCTGGGCCTCAGCCCGGACACTGACCCGATGCTGGGACCTGACCCAGAGATTAGGTCACGATGCCAGAGCCTTGGGCTGGATTAAGGCCCAATGCCTGGGCCTCAGCCCGGACACTGACCCGATGCTGGGACCTGACCCAGAGGTTAGGTCACGATGCCAGAGCCTTGGGCTGGATTAAGGCCCAATGCCTGGGCCTCAGCCCGGACACTGACCCGATGCTGGGACCTGACCCAGAGGTTAGGTCACGATGCCAGAGCCTTGGGCTGGATTAAGGCCCAATGCCTGGGCCTCAGCTCAGGCCTCAGAATGCTCCTCTTCTATCTTCTTTCTTCAACTCTATAAGCCAATTGACACCGTCCTCTAGGGTCATGCTGGAGTTAATTAGCTGTGGCACATTCATCCCAGCAGATGGTGCCATTTTGATATATGGTAATGCCGTACATCAAAATGTCGCCGTCCACTGGGGAGAATGTGCTGCGCAACCCCAGAGGATGGTTTCAGTTGGCTTCAACAGCTGAAGAAAGAAGGCAGAAGAGGAGTGGTCTGAGGCCTGGACTCCAAGGCATGGGTGTGACCCTGGGCCAAGGCCGAGGCCCAGGTATTGGGATTGGGCCTCTGGGCCTGGGTCCAGTCTCCAGACTAGGTCAAAGTATTGGGCCTGGACCAAAGACCCAGCCTAGGCTGAGGCCCAGGCATCAGAACTGTTCTCCAGGTCAGGTTCCAGCATCAGAACCAAGCTTCTGGGTCAGGTCCTGGCATCGGGTATGGGCCAAGGCCCAGGCGTGAAGGCCCAATCTCCAGGTCAGGTACTGGCTGAGACCCAGGCATCGGGCATGGGCCTGGATTATGACTCTGGATCCCTGGAGCAGGTACATTTTTTATAATTTTGGGATCTCGGTCATGGCTCTGACGTTGGACCTGGGCCGAGACCCTTGACGTCCCACTCGGGCCTAGGCCCAGATCCTGGCATCAGGCCACGGCCTATGTCTAGGCAAGGCTCTGGCCTTGGGCCTAGGCCAAGGCTCCTGCGTCACTCTGACCTAGGCTGAGACCCTGGCTTTGGTCCTCAGCCTTGAGCCTAGGCCTGACATATCAGTTTTGTTTTCAAAATGAAACGTGAAAACCAACAAAATTTTGTCAGATTTTCAATCATTTCACTTTGATAATGAAATGAAACAAAATAGGAAATTTCGCCTAATTACCTATTTCGTTTCTCCCGAATGCCCATCCCTAATTTTTAAATAACAATAAAGATGAGCTTACAAAAATGACAATATATTGTAAAACAATGTAAAGAGACAAGAATAAATGTATAAATTCTGTTTAGAGAAGAAATCACCAACAGCAGCCAAATACCAAGTCACCTGAGAGATTCAGCCGGTCGTAGAACCTTCGTATTAGTATCAAAGCCATCTATGAGGAATAATGAAGGAGAAATGATCTATATGTACATATGTAATGATCCTGGACCTATAGTATGAGTATGTCAGAGTGAAAGAGATATAATAGGCTCAGAATAGAAATAGGAAATGCGTTGGCAATTTGTGATGATAAGGTCCCTGACTCAAGCAGTGAAACAAATACACTGAAGGAAAAATCAAATGGTGACTCTCATAGAATGAAAAATGCCGTGAAAACACATATTAGAGTACACATGACAAACAAATTGAGGAAATATGGTGTAAATTCATGGACCCTTGTGCTGTGGCAAAGTTGGCTCAACCTACAGGGAAGTCCTCATAGGTCCTCACCAACAGCTGGTGGATCTATGCTGGGAAGAGACAGTTCAGGAGCTTCACCTATACCAACCCCTTTCCCCTCAAGTTGAGCCTTTGGATTCCAGAGGCCGGCAGGTCTTAGGCGAGAGTCTTTATGGAGCAAGCGCAAACATCGGTCCAGTATCAAGCTAGAGTCAGAGGCAAGCTGCAGACTAGGAGAGTCAGTGTCCAGGAAAGATTGGTCAATATCCAGGCAAGAGTAGGGGTAGGGTGCAAGCAAGAATAATCGAGTCCAGGCTAAGGTTAGATCTCAAAGTCAGTCAGAGAGTAGGTGGAGGAGACAAGGGGATGGACTGATGTGGGAGGACAGGAAGAAGGCGAGGCTGGGCTGGAGAGACAAGTCAGACTGAGTTGGAGAGATGAAATAGGTTCAGGAATGCAGGACGAAGCAGCAACTCACACTACACACAGTTGTAGCCGACGATGTTGTAGCCCTGATGTCATTGGAAGGCACAGAGGACCCATTCCCGCCATGGGTCCTTTAAATGTAGTACAGTCCAGTGCATGCACACCTAGAGGAGCTGTGGAGGGGAGTGATGATAGCAGTGATCTGCAATGGAGCAAGCACCCAGTGGCGTCCCACCGCAGGGGAAAGAGTCTAGCAGGTCAGCTGCATCGGGAGGATGCCATGGCTTGCGGGGCCTACCCACAAGCTGCAAAACTTAACAGTACCCCCTTCTTAAGCCCCCTCCTCGGGTCTGGGGCTTTAGCTTTGAGGGAAATTAATGGTGGAATTCCTTCACCAGAAGAGGCGCATTGAAATCGGCTGCTGGCTCCCAGGAATTCTCTTCTGGTCCATAGTTTTTCCATGCATTAAGATATTCCAATCTATTGTGTCGCCTGCAAGAATCCCAAAACCTCCTGTACTGCATAATGAGTATCTTCTTCTGAAGAAATGTCTGTGGGTTTGGGAGGCCGTTCAGATAGCCAAGAGAGAACCACTGGGGCAGATTTTCAAAGGCTACGCGTGTAACATACGCGCATAAGCCAAGAAAATCTGCCCCTGCGCGCGCAAGCCCCGGGACGCGTGTACGTCCTGGGGCTTGCAAAAAGGGGCGTTCCGGGAGTGGGGCCGTGGGCAGGATGCCGGCTAGGGCGCGTGATCGACCCGTGCCGAGGGATGGCGTGCCGGCAGCCGGCCAGCGCACGCAAGTTACGCCTGCCCAGAGGCAGGCGTAACTTTTGAGATAAAGGTCAGGAGGGGGTTTTAGTTAGGGCTGGGGGGCGGGTTAGATAGGGGAAGGGAGGGGAAGGTGGGGGGGGGAGCAGAAGGAAAGTTCCCTCTGAGGCCGCTCCGATTTCGGAGTGGCCTCGGAGGGACCGGGAAAGCCATCGGGGCTCTCCTAGGGCTTGGCGTGCACCCCCTTGCGCGCACCGTCCCCGGATTTTATAACATGCGCGCAGTTCCAGAGGCCGGCATGTCTTAGGTGAGAGTATTTATGGAGCAGGCGTAAATGTAGATCCAGTATCAGGCTAGAGTCAGAGGCAAGCTGCAAATTAGAAGAGTTCATGTCCAGGCAAAGGTCGGTGGTGGGTGGCAGGCAAGAATAATCAATATCCAGGCAAGAGTCAGAGATAGGCTGCAAGCAAAAATAGTCGAATCTAGGCTAAGGTCAGATCCAGAAGTCAGTCCAAGAGTAGACAAAGGAGACAAGGAGAAGGACTGATGCGAGAGGACAAGAAGGAGGCAAGGCTGGACAAAGACAAGACAGGCTGGGATGGAGAGACGAGGCAGGTTCAGGAATGCAGGATGAAGCAGTAATTTACACTACACACAGGTGGAGCTGACCCATTGCTGAGGCGAAGGAAAGAGTCCTGAGAAGCCCTATATAGGACTGGAGCACTGACATCATCAGAAGAAGCCATGGGCACATTCCTGCCATTGGCCCTTTAAATGTGGCACAGTTCAGCACATGTGTCCTCAGAGGAGCTGTGGAAGGGAGTGATGATGGCGGCGTCCTGCAATAGAGCAAGCATCTAGTGGTGTCCAGCTTGCATGGGAAAGAGATCGGCAGGTCAGCGGCATCGGATGATTGTCACGGCTCAAGAGGCTTACCTGCAAGCCTCAAAACATAACAAATGGGAAGAAAAGAAAGAAAAGACTATAGGGAAAAGTCCAATTTTAACTGTAATTATTGGTGGTTTTGACACAAGATACATAGTTGATACTGATTCGGACATTTCAACAATCATGGCGAGTCATTATTATAAAAACTTTGAAAACACTGACTTAAAGTTGCTAGTTAGGTAAAACTGACTGTGTAGCCAGTGGTACAACTCTTTCAGTTCTTGGATATATTGAAGCAGATGTTAAATGTCTTGGCCAGATAATACCATCATGGTGTATATTTATTGTACAGAACAATAGAAAAAATGGTGGTAATGCAGAAGATAAAGTTTCTGGGATAGTAGGCATGAGTGTCTTACAGCAACTAGAAGGGCTATTCAAGAATCTCAGAGTTATCTGGAGAAAGAGGAAAAATGAAGGTAATGATATTCTAACTGATATTCAATAAAGAAAGTGATATGAACTTGCCCCTGAAAAAACTCAGCTCAGTAAAAATGTTAGGAAAAAGTCACAATGTCCCACCCATTTCTGAGAAAATCCTTCAAGGAAAATGTCAAAATTTCAAAGGAATGAAAACAGGTCCTGGCCCATAGTAACTTCTTTCCCATAATAAGTTTGCCTGAAACCTTATGGTGGCAAATCTTTTGACAGTCTTGGGATGGGCTAGTGCCAGAATGGGTGATGAATACTGGGACAAGACTGATCAGAATACCTCCCAGAATCAAAGTAGCAGAAGTGTCAAAACCTTACCAAATCATTGTTCCTGACTTATTAAGATTAGAGCCAGAGGGGAGAAATATTGTTGTGTGGAAGATTGATTCAGTAATCTTGAACAAAATATCTTTGGACGAAGTGGATATGGCAGATATTCCCAAGGTAAAGGTAGATTGGGACCAGCTCTCTATTAAACAGAACATGAAGCTGAGGCAGTTACTGATTACAGATCAATCTTTTCAACTGGCAATAATGATATTGGTTATACGGACTTAATAATCCATGAAATCAACACTGGAGATGCTATTCCAATGAAGTTAGCAAATAGCATATTTAAAACAAATCAGAGAAAATTATTTTTCACTCTGTGCACAATTAAGCTCTCGAATTCATTGCCAGAGGATATGGATAAGGCAGCTAATGAAGCTGGATTTAAAAAAAAGGTTTGGATAAGTTCCTAGAGGAGAAGTTCATAAACTGCTTGTCAGAATCCAGCTGCCTTCCCAGAATCCCCATCTTTGGAGCTCAGTGCACGGCAGGGAACCACCAGTGGGCATCCTGACATATACGTTATTAAGACCTGGCAACACACATGATTCTGCGCACATTGGAGGGAGAGCTGGACGTTAACCCCAATGATGATGTCACATGCTCCAGACTATTTAGCTAGTCTGAACCAGGACTCTTTGCCTTGGCAACAAGTTATTTTGGCCTGTTCCTGGTCCCTGCCTTGCTTGTTGTGCCTAGTTCTGGAATCTCCTGCCTGCTCGCTGTCTGCCTGGACCTCGGACCATTCTAGTTTTGTCTGCTTACTGGCTGCCTGAACCTTGGACTGTTCTGGATTCTGCCTGCTCGCTGCCTTCTCAACACCGGACTATTTTGGATCTTGTTTGACTGCTGCCTGCCCAGACCCCGGATCGTCTGTTGGACTCTTCTGTTCCCCGGTTGCCCCGAAGTATGCTAATATCCGTCTCTCTCTGCTTCCCTGCTCAGGGATCTGTCGGGATCTCCGGACCACCTGCATCTGTGCCTTCTCTGCTGAAGCAAATATGGAGTAGCTGTAGTGATCGCTGGTGCCTTCCTGGTAATTCTGCCCATGGTCAGGGTAGCCTCTTGTGTTTGCCCGTATGCCAGCTTACATTACCTCACCACGCAGGAGTCCACATTATCAATGCCAGTCTGAAAGGGCTTCGGAGTGGCTGGAGGGCTGCCCCCTACCATCATCAAGGGCTGCCATCCTAACAGTTTGCTGAGGCCATGGACCCGGCAGAATTGGCTGCTGTCCTTGCCATCCCTGGAATGGCACAGCGTATACAACAACAAAACGTGTTGGAGCAAGAGACAGGGGTCTTGGAAAGAGTTGCCACTCTTATGGATTCACACTCTACGCAACCTGTACCGGTTGTCATGCCGCCTTTACTGGCACTACTCTTTGGCGCACCGCTTCCACACTTCCCTCTGCTACCCAGATATGGTAGAAATCCTCGTGAATGCTGGGGCTTTATCAACCAGTGCCATATGTATTTCGCTTTGCAGACTGTACATTTTCCAATTAAGAAAGCCAATGTGACCTTTATTCTGACTGTGCTGGTGGGTTCCACTCTGGCCTGCACCTCTCCATTGTGGGAATGGGAGGACCCTGGATGGCTTCCTCTGAGAATTTCGATTGATCTTTGATGAACGGACATCATCTGCTGCATCTGATCCCTACAGCTTTGCCCTGGTTCTCGCACCATCGGCGAATATGTGGTTCAGTTTTTGACTTTGGCCTCTGAACTACAGTGGCAGGACGATAGTTGGATATTTTTCATCAAGGTTTATCTGAACCTCTGAAAGATGAGCTGACTGAATGGGACCTGCCAGAAGAGCTGGAGGATTTCATCAGACTGGCCATTTGTCTTGATCTTTGTTTGCGGGAAAGGGCTAAGGAACGTAGCCAGGCTTGACGGCCGATATGCTTAGCCCCCCCCCCCCCCCCCCAGTTTCAGTTGCCAGTGGTTCCTCCTAGATCTCCGTCTATCAAAGAGAACCCTGAAGAACCCATGCAAGAGGATCGTCTTTGACTTTCACCAGAAAAACATCTACATAGGAGATCACTTAACCTGTGTTTATCCTGTGCCGGTTCCAGACACTATGCTGGCCAGTGCCCTCTGCATTCGGAAAAACTCTCAGGCCTAGGGATTGTAAGAGAGGCCTTTCTAGGTCAACCTGGTCTCTCGCCACAACTTCATCTTCCAGTGAGTATTGTTCTTGAGAACTCCAAGATTCATCTCCAAGCCTGTCTGGATACTGGAGCAGATGAGAGTTTAATTGACAAAGTGGTCGTCCTGCAGTACCAGATTCCTAAGGAACCTCTGGCAACTACCCTCTCGATGTATTCTATTTCTGGAGAGCCTTTACCTGATCTAGTGGGTGAACCATGAACCCACTCCGTATGTGGATGGGCCTCTTCCACCAAGAGACTATTCGGTTCTGTGTATTCACCAAAACAATTGGAGAAATAATTCTTGGTCTTCCATGGGAAGTAAAAGAATATCCTGAGCAACCAGAGATGTCTAATAGTGAAAATGAGGAAGACATATAGGATAAGGAGGAAAACTCTGAACAATTAGATAAAAAAAAAAAAAAATAGAAGAGAAACCAGAAATAATTTGGTTGCTAATACCCAAAAATATATCCTCTCAAATTGTTGAAAATACGGAGTATGAGCCTCTAGGTGATATAATCGAAATAGAGGGTCCAATATTCAAAGCCTGTTCTGCGCTATTTAGCCGGATAAGCGGGACTTATGCTGCTAAGGGGAGCGGCTGCTGAAAATGCACACACGTTCAACGGCTACCACTTAGCCGTATAGGTCCCTTATATGGCTAAAAAGTTAGCCGCATAAGAAGTGGGCGCGAAGAGGGCAGATTGGGGTAGAGTTATTCAGACTTATCCGCATAAGTTGTACGACTATGCTGAGACACGCCACACAGCAGGTCTAAAGTTAGCCGGTTAGACTTATATGGATAAGCACTCGGTTCCATGCATATATTCAGCAGCATAGCTCTGCCACTAAATGTGCATCGTAACTTAGTAGAATACGTTTTTAACTGGCAAAGTTACTTAACCGGCCAGTTTTGAATATTGACCCCAGAGATTTTAGATGAGAACCAAGAGCAATGACAAGGGGAAACTCTCTTGTACAGAATACCTCAGTCGGTAGGTTGGATTACATTTACACCTATGAAACTCTCCCCCTGCCCTTCTGAGCCCCAGCACTGGGAGCTCTCCTGATGAATGTGAAGTAGAAGGTGCTGAGTGTTTCTTGTTTGTGTTTCAGGTCTCAGTAACCTTTGAGGACATCGCTGTCTATTTCTCCCAGGAGGAGTGGGAGGATTTAGATGAAGGGCAGAAGGAGCTTTACAAGGAGGTGATGAAGGAGAATTATCAGACGCTCAGCTCACTGGGTAAGAAGGGACATTTAATCTTTTTTTTCAGAAAAATATTTTTGGGAGGGGGAAGAACTGAATATTATTTAATTTATAAACTGAGTGAAAGCCTCTATTATTGCAGCTCACTATTATCCAGGCCTTGTCTGTGATATTTTCCAGCATAAAAGCTTGAGAGAGAAGTAAATGACATCCTGGGCAGAAAGAAAAAAAGAAGAGGCTTAAACTGGCAATGATAAAGTCACAAGATAAAGGAAGAAAGGGCTTAAAATATGTGGAGGAGGAAGAGAGTGAAGGGAGCTGAAGGAGGAGGGAGAGAAAGATGGGTGAGAGGGACAGGACCATGGTAGAGGAGAAGAGTGGATGAATAGGAGAGGGATGGGAGAAATGCAGGGAGGTAGGAGGAGAGAATGAAGGGAATGTGAGAGAGGGCAGGAGGGAAGAAGACGGGAAGAGCAGAGTTTGATAGAGGACAGTAGAAAGGGTAAAAGGATGGAGGAGAGAAAAAGAGGAACAGGAACAATTTAATGGTGAAGGGGAGAAAACAATGAGAAGAGATAAAGTTGAGGATAAAGGGAGAAATATAGGAGGATGTTGGGGGAATGTGTGGGATGGGGACAATCATAAGAATAGGGGAAAGGAGCAGGAAATATAAAGATGGAAAGAAATGTAAGGGATAAAAAACAGAGTAAAAATAAAATGGATGAGGGAGAGGAAGAGAGCAGGCTTGTCACTCATACGGTCCTCGTGACACAATCCAGCCTGCAGATGGTTTCAGTGTGGCCCACCAGCTGCACTGCTGTCACTCCTTGCTTTCCACATCTTCTCTCATCTTATTTGATTTTTCAGGGGGGAGGGGGGGGAGTGGAAGCTGTTGATTGTGATTCAGATGTTTAATTTTGAAAATCTCAGCAGAAGGAAAGAGGGGCTTATGGATCTGTGCTCCGGAGGGGCCACAGGTCAAGCTCAGCTACAGACACACAAACACAGATTATATCTTTTATTAGACAGTTTATGAAGCTACCAGAGGTGGCGGTAGTGAGTAGAAGATGGAGCCCGGCTGGGCTAGTATTCCTCAGGGCACTGGAACAGCGGCTTCTCCGGTAGCAGTGCTGTAGGAAGAAGAACTGAGAAAATGAGTACACTGAGATATTCAAGAGTCCCCAGTATGGAGAAGCCCCAAGATAGGGAGAGCTGGCCCTCGAGGAGCGAGTACCAGATCCCTGGGCACAGAGACTCGTTGGCAAGTACTCACGCAGCAGTTCTCCGTGGAAGATGGCACCGGTGCTGGAACAGAGGCAGGCCCTCGAGGAGCGAGTACCTGGTTCCAGGGAAACAGCTCTGAGGAGTAGATGGTAGTAGTACTCACAGATGGTGTCTGTAGCGAATTCTTCCAAGTAGAAGAGGAGATGGACACAGGCAGTGAGTCAGGGAACATGGGCCCTCGAGGAGTGAGTACTGGTTTCTGATAGCGACCTGAAAGAAGCAGAGAGGCCCCCGAGGAGCGGGTACCTCGTTAACAGCAAAGAGTCCAAGTAGAAGTTGGAGGCAGAGTAGCTGGGTACGGAGAGCGAATCCCATCCGTGGGAAATCCCTTGCTAACTCAAAGGCTAGCAATAAACAACAGGCTTAAATATCTGGGCAGCGTGGCGTCATCACAGGGGGACACCCCTGAGATTCACGCCATAGAGGAAATAAGAATGAGGGCCGCGCAACGCCCTAAGGTACCTGAAGAGCATGGCAAGAGGCAGCGCCCAAGCCGGTCTGGGGACGGCGGACAGATGCCGCGGCAGCCAGACGTCCACAGGGAGCAGGAGGAGTCGCAGAAAAAGAAAGGTAGGCGGAGTGAAGCCGTCAGGCTGCGACGGTTGCAACACCATCCCTAGGGAGAGAGAGAAGTTTAACTCTCTGTGCAGCAGCTTAGTATTCTGGCCATCTGGAAGGGGTATTCTGCCCATCCAAAGGACACCCTGCACACCTGGGACTCTGTTTTTTCCAAGCCCTGGAGGGCAGAAATTCCCCTGGCTCTGGCATTAGACATTCCTGATAAATAATATATAAATACCTGTGTATAATGTAACTCAGTTTTATTACTCTTTTAATTTAACACATATACAATTCACAATTTATATTTATTTATTTATTTATTTAATGTCTTTTTTATACCGATAACCGTTCACACATCGTATCGGTTTACAGTTAAACAGGAACCATTGGGCAGAACCCTTACATATAACATTGCAAACAGGTTAACTTTTGGGCAGGGCCCTTACATAAAATTGAGAACAGCAAAATCACTATATACATATCACCAAAACTATATACAAAAGATAAGTACATAAATAGCCGAGTCAAAGTACAAAATCGATAGGCATACAACGTAATCCGAGAAATAAATCATAAGTCGCGTATCAGATTCTAGGAGAATCACTTATTTAATCAGTAAGGATTTATGTAATGGGAGGTGATGTGTGGTAAGCTTGCTGGAAGAGCCATGTTTTCAGTTTTTTTTTGAAAGTGGGTGTGTATGATTCCAGGCGTATATCAGGAGGCAGGGAGTTCCATATAGAGGGGCCGGCTAGGGAGAAAGCTCTGTTTATAGTGGACGATAATTTGAAAGATTTGATAGGTTGTGCACGTAGGGTTCCTTGGAGGGCAGTACGTGTGGGTCTATTCGAGGTGCGGGGGAGGAGTGGGGGGTTAATCCAATTCAGGTTAGAGTTCAACAGACTTTTGTGGATGATGGAACAGGCTTTATAGAGAATTCGAGAGTGTATAGGGAGCCAATGAAGTTCGATGAGTGTAGGGGTGATGTGATCTCTTTTTTTCGTGTTTGATAGTATCCTGGCGGCAGCGTTTTGTAGTAGTTGTAGGGGTTTGATATGGGTAGCGGGGATGCCTAGAAAAAGTGCATTACAATAGTCTACCTTAGATAAAATGATAGACTGTAGTACAGTGCGGAAATCAGAAAAGTGTAGCAGTGGTTTGAGTTTTTTTATGGTTTGGAGCTTAAAGAAGCATTCCTTAATGATAGATTTAATGAAAGGTTTGAATGTAAGATGGTTATCAATGAAAACACCAAGGTTGCGAACTTGTGATGGGAAAGTTGTGGAAGAGTATGCAGGTGGGATGTCTGGGAGCGGTGGCCTGTTAGATATAATTAAAAGTTCAGTCTTGCTGGGGTTTAGCGCTAGTTGCATGTCATTTAGTAATTTGTTGATGGCTGAGAGACAGGATTCCCAGTTGCGAAGGGCAGTAAGGAGAGAGTCAGAGAATGGGAAAATAAGTTGCACATCGTCCGCATAAATAAAATGCTTGATGTGGAGGTTAGTGAGGAGGGTGGTAAGGGGGAGCATGTATATATTAAAGAGGGTGGAGGAGAGTGAAGAACCTTGGGGCACACCTTGGGGAAGACTGATGGGGTCAGATTCATTGTTATCAACTAATACTGTGAAAAGGCGATCCTGGAGATACGATCGTATCCAGGAAAGGGCATTGCCAGTGATCCCGATGCTCCTGAGGATGTTAAGGAGGACATCATGATTGACTGTGTCGAATGCCGCTGAGATGTCAAGCATGGCAATCAGATAAGAAGAACCTGAATCTGTACCTCTGATGAGGGTATCATGTAGAGAGAGTAGCAGGGTTTCAGTACTTAATTGCTTTCTGAAACCGTGTTGTGTGGATGGGAGAATCTTGTTTTGCTCCAGGTGATCTGAGAGCCGTGAGTTGACAATTTTTTCAAGAACTTTAGCTAGGAGGGGTAAGTTAGAGACAGGTCTGTAATTAGATAAAGTGTCGGGGTCAAGATTAGGTTTTTTGAGTAGTGGTTTCACTACTGCTTGTTTAAGAACATTGGGGACTGTGCCATGCTCTAGGGAACAGTTAAGGATATTTGAGAGGGGTTTGGCAATCACCTCGGGGATAGCTAGCAGGAGTTTAGTGGGGATAGTTTCGGAAGGATGAGATGATGGTTTTAATTTTTTAAGGATGTTTTGTACTTCGAGAGAGGATGAAGAGTCAAAAGACGAGAGGGAGACTGGAGAGTTGATGGTGGGCAGATAAATATTGACGTTATTATGTGAGAATTGTGCAGTGATGGAGGAGACCTTGTTTTTGAAAAATTGAGCTAATTCATTGCAGCGGTTTTTAGAGGGATTGGCTGATAGTTGCGTGGGGGCAGGAGAAGTGAGGTCCGCCACCATGGTGAAAAGGGCCTTAGGGTTGTATTGCATACCATGTATTTTTTTAGCATAGTAACTACGTTTAGCCTGGAGGATGGAGTTTCTATATTCGTGCATTCGCTGGTAGTATAAAGTTTTGGTTGCAGGGGATTGATATTTGCGCCATGACCTCTCAGCTGTTCTGAGTTGGATTTTCAGATTCCTAAGATCAGGCGTATACCAGGGTTTTCTGTTTCTACGGTTTGGGTTAATAGTTTTCGTTATAAGAGGGCAATGTTTGTCAGCAATGTTGAGGGTGAGATTGATCCAGGTAGAGAAGGCATTGTCTGGGGATGAGGCGTCAATTTGGTTGTCTATGTCAGCGCATGCTTGTGAGATGGTATCTATATCGCATGGTTTGCGAAATTTAAAAGAAAGGGCTGCTGGGGGGTGATGGGGGACATTTGCGGGAGAGAGAGTTTAGTCTGAATCAGGGAGTGGTCAGACCAAGGTACTGTGTTGCATGTAGGGGGATTGTTTATGTTGATGGGGGAGTTGACAAAGATCAGATCAAGTGTGTGGCCAGCTTTATGTGTAGGAGCGTTCACGATTTGTTGGAAACCCATTGCTTCAAGAGAGGAAAGGAATGCTTCGCATGCTGGAGATTGCGGGGAGGTGTCCACGTGTAAGTTAAAATCCCCTAGGAGAATTGTGGGTATGTCAGGGGATAGAGAATTTGCAAAAAATTCGATAAGAGGAGATGAATCTTTCTCCAGTAGGCCTGGGGGCGTATAAATGAGACATAGTTGGAGCGACTTAGATTTGAAAAACAACAATATTAAAACCAATATAATCACTCATACCACATTCACACATGCACATTCACATATCACAAAAAAGGTATCACAAAAAAGGTATTGCACCTAACTCTAATACAATGATTCACCTATTTCCAACATATTAAAATACATGCTACATTATACAATCAGAAAGCACCCGTTGTATGTTATATATTCCATTTATCATACAATCCACCCTTATTTCTTATTAATCTCTCTCTAAGTATCCTTTTAAACAACTCCCTCTCAGTTCCCTGTTATATTCAATACTTAATTATAAACTCCCGACGAAAAGCTTCCGTTTCACCAAGGAGGTGGATTGTATGATAAATGGAATATATAACATACAACATACAACTGGTGCTTTCTGATTGTATAATGTAGCATGTATTTTAATATGTTGGAAATAGGTGAATCATTGTATTAGAGTTAGGTGCAATACCTTTTTTGTGATATGTGAATGTGCATGTGTGAATGTGGTATGAGTGATTATATTGGTTTTAATATAAATTGTGAATTGTATATGTGTTAAATTAAAAGAGTAATAAAACTGAGTTACATTATACACAGGTATTTATATATTATTTATCTATATGATTTATACCTGTGGGTTACCCATATGATGTTATTTCTATTAGACATTCCTGCACAGATTGAGGAAAAGTCTGTAAAGAACATATCTATGGTGCTGTGGACCAGTATTGTGCCATTTTTCAACTATTTGCAACAGTAAAGATGTATTTGGACACTAACACAGTGGCTCCTTTGACTTTTTGGCACATAGAGCACAGCACACAGGGTATCAGAATCTCCCTAACCCGGGAAATTCCAGAGGGAGAGTTACTCACCCTGCACTGGGAACCAAGAGGACTCCTTTCATCCCCCAGTTGAATGAGCCTACACCCAGGGAAGGAAGAGAGGTTAGAAAGGAGTGGGAGGCAGGGGTGGCGCTTTATGTCCAGGATGGCATAGAGTCCAACAGGATAAAGATCCTGCATTAGAATAAATGCACAATCGAATATTTATGGGTAGCAATCCCATGCATGTTGGGGAAGAGTATAGTGATAGGAGTATACTACCATCCACCTGGTCAAGATAGTGAGACAGACAGTGAAATGCTAAGAGAAATTAGGGAAGCTAACCAAATTGGTAGTGCAGTAATAATAGGATATTTCAATTACCCCAATATTGACTGGGTAAATGTAACATCGGGGCATGCTAGAGAGATAAAGTTCCTGGATGGCATAAATGACAGTTTTATGGAGCAATTTGTTCAGGAACTGATGAGAGAAGCTGCAATTTTATATCTAATTCTCAGTGGAGCACAGGATTTGGTGAGAGAGGTAACGGTGGTGGTGCCACTTGGCAATAGTGATCATAATATGATCAAATTTGAATTAATGATTGGAAGGGGTACAGTAACTAAATCCTCAGCCTAGTGCTAAACTTTCAAAAGGGAAACTTTGATAAAACGAGAAAAATAGTTAGAAAAAAACTGAAAGGAGCAGCTACAAAGGTAACAAGTGTGCAAGAGGTGTGGACATTGTTAAAAAATACCATTCTAGAAGCACAGTCCAGATGTATTCCACACATTAAGAAAGGTGGAAGGAAGGCACAGTGATTACTGGTTAAAAGGTGAGGTGAAAGAGGCTATTTTAGCCAAAAGATCTTCATTCAAAAATTGGAAGAAGGATCCAGCAGAAGAAAATAGGATAAAGCATAAGCGTTGGCAAATTAAGTGTAAGACATTGATAAGAAAGGCTAAGAGAAAATTTGAAAAGAAGTTGGCTGTAGAGGCAAAAACTCACAGTAAAAGCTTTTTAAAATATATCCGAAGCAGAAAGCCTGCGAGGGAGTCAATTGGACGGTTAGATGATCGAGGGGTTAAAGGGACACTTAGAGAAGATAAGGCCATGATTTCTTTGCTTCGGTGTTTACTGAAGAGGATGTTGGAGAGATACCTGTTCCAGAGAAGGTTTTCATGGGTAATGATTCAGATGGACTGAACCAAATCACGGTAAAACTAGAAGATGTGGTAGGCCTGATTGACAAACTGAAGAGTAGTAAATCACCTGGACCAGATGGTATACACCCCAGAGTTCTGAAGGAACTAAAAAATGAAATTTCAGATCTATAATTAAACATTTATAACCTATCATTAAAATCATCCATTGTACCTGAAGACTGGAGGGTGGCTAATGTAACCCCAATATTTAAAAAGGGGCTTCAGGAGCGATCCAGAAAACTACAGACCAGTGAGCCTGACTTCAGTGCCAGGAAAAATAGTGGAAAGTGTTCTAAACATCATAATCACAGAACATATAGAAAGACATGGTTTAATGGAACAAAGTCAGCATGGCTTTACCCAAGGCAAGTCTTGCCTCACAAATCTGCTTCACTTTTTTGAAGGAGTTAATAAACATGTGGATAAAAGTGAACCAGTAAATGTAGTATACTTGGATTTTCAGAAGGCGTTTGACAAAGTTCCTCATGAGAGGCTTCTAGGAAAAGTAAAAAGTCATGGGATAGGTGGCGATGTCCTTTCGTGGATTGCAAACTGGCTAAAAGACAGGAAACAGAGAGTAGGATTAAATGGACAATTTTCTCAGTGGAAGGGAGTGGACAGTGGAGTGCCTCAGGGATCTGTACTGGGACCCGTGCTTTTCAATATATTTATAAATGATCTGAAAAGAAATACGACGAGTGAGAGAATCAAATTTGCAGATGATACAAAATTGTTTAGAGTAGTAAAATCACCAGCAGATTGTGATAAATTGCAGGAGGACCTTGTGAGACTGGAAAATTGGGCATCCCAATGGCTCCATTGGAGTGCAGAGCACAGCCAGGGATGGGGGTTACATATGTAGGGAGGAGGGAGTGAAGGGAAGGCGGTGCAGGATGCTCCCTAGCTGGGGGAGATATTCTGGATGCTGCCAGAAAGGGGAGGTTTTTTTTGAAACTTGAACAGTTCCTCTTTCAGACGAGTCAGCTGTTTTTTTTCATTGCAGACTGCTGAAAGCAAACTGGACAACCCTTGAGTCTCCAAATGGCAGGCCTTGGGATATAAACATTGAATAAAATAAATTCTGCTAATAGTGACTAATATACAAGTTGTTAGATTGATACTTAAGTCTTATTCACTTAACCTAAGTCCTTAGAAGAACTGTTTAAGAAGAAAACACCCTAGGGGTGGGTGTTTAGCTGTGTGGGAGGGAACAAACAACTCTTGTAGATACCAGCCCTTTTTTAAATCAACAAACATAGGCCTAGATTCATCAAATTGCTATAGATATAGCAGAAATAGCGCCTGCGATAAAAAAGAAAATGGGCGTGGCTAGGCTAATTTCCTGTGTACCTCATTGTATAGGCAGCTTTCGCAAAGCAAGAAAGATTATTGCGGCATGCATTGATTTATGCATGGCGCGTTATTTCTCAGGTTTATATATACCAGCTTCCTGCAGCTGCCTCTTTGAGGGTGTGTCAGGCGTATGGAGAGAGGAGAGTAGGTGACTGGTCTAGTGGTTTATTGGAAGTAGCTTTTTTTTCTGATTACTTGAGTGAGTTGTCTTGTCTTTTGTTGTCCTCTGTTTCCCTTTCCCTTGGTCTTTTGTGTTTGTTGGAGTGAAAGTTTTTGTTAGTTTTTCCTGTTTGTTTAGTCTTTGTGTGTGGTGAGGTGGAAGAGGAGTGGTGAGGTGTGGTGGTGAGGAGGTGTGATGGAAGGTGGAAGAGGAGTGGTGAGGCATGTGTTGAATGGAGAGGATGGAGCGTAGAGGGTGGGGAAAGAGGAGAGGACAGGCATCAGGAGAGGCAAAGAGGAAGGAGGAGAGGGGGAGGAAGGACAAGGGCAGGAGTGCTAGGTGGAGGAGTAGGAATAGGGACAGGGAGAGGAGTAGAGATAGGCAGAAGAGAAGGGATAGGCAGGAGGGAAGAGGTAGGAGGAGAAGGGGATAGGCAGGCGAGTATGGAGGGAGGAGGACTGCAGGCTAGAGATAGATAGAGAGGGTAGAGGGGAAGGGAGGTTGTAGAGCAAGGACAGGAGGGGGGGAGGAAGGGAGAGGAGAGGGAATGGGAGTGAGAGTGAGAGTGAAGAAGGGAAGGACACCTCTCTGGAAGTGGAAGTGGCACCCCGTTCTGGCAGCCAAGCAGCAGGGCTCACTCGTCTGAGGGCTTTAAACTTCAGCGTGGAGGACAATTAAATGATTATCACATGGATCCTCGAACATTATAACATGCTCTTCGGTAACCGTGCGGCCCAATACATCGAGGGCGTCCAAGGGCCAGATCTGGCATACCAGTGGCATGAAGTGGAGTGGGGAGCAGGTGGCCCACAGATACCGTGACATAAAGGCCCAATTGAAAAAAAGGTGTCGAACAGGAAGAAATATATACGGCGGAGCGGAGGAGGAGCCCCTTGTCTGATAGTGCTGACACCGTGGAGGAGCGCCTCGTCCAGCGGCTGGGACCGGATGTGTTTGAGGGCATGGCTGAATGGCTGGACACTATGCAAGCCGGCGCTGGTAAGTTCACCTCACCTGTAAATGGCAAGGCTGCTACAGTTGTCCATATCATTTGGCATAAGATGCTCACATTGATTAAGATGCAAAAGTGCATATCTCATGCCAAATAGTACATGTGTACTTCTTGGTTAGGTACTTATGTCATCTACTTTGTTTTCACAGTTCTCGTCCAGGACTTTGCTGGTCCCAGCCATTAAGCCCAAGGGACCAGCAGCACAGCAGCGTTTTTCCGTGCCCCTTTGCTGATGGACGCACAGACACAGGTCAGCAGGGAGGAGGATGAGAAGAGGCATGGATGCTGGATCCCCTCGCCTCAGCAAGCCCGTTCAATGTGAGCCTAAACATATCAGCTTTCATAGAGGAACCCGGCCTGCAGTGGGAGCCAGTTGAACCACAGCAGCCTCTCTCGAGCATACCACATCGCCAGCATGAGGCAGCAGGCATTCAGCAGGAGCAGCCCACCAGCCCCCACATGCCACTTTGGAGGCCGAAACATCAACTCGTGCCAAGACCAGCTCAGTACCAGCGTCAGCACCAGCACTGCCACAGGCACCAGCGCCACCACTGACACGAGCACCAACAGAGACCTTAATGCATGAGCAGCTGAACTGGCTGGAAAGGAGGTACGGGTACACCTCCACCACATACGGGCAGAGCTAGTGTGCCTGAGGAGGGCCGTCAACAATCAAACCCAGGTCCTGCATGATCAGATGGCAGCACATGACCCTCACTCCCTCCTCCCTACATATGTAACCCCCATCCCTGGGTGCGGACTGCACTCCAATGAGGCCATAAAAGAATGTATACGTTCTTTGGGGCAGGAACCCTGGCTAACACTCCAACTTCCTTTCCTTCCCAGGGTGTAGGCTCTTTCAACTGGGGGATGAAAGGAGTCTTCTCGGTTCCCAGTGCGTGGTGCTTAAATCTCCCTCTGGAATTCCCTGGGCTAGGGAGATTCTGATACTGGTTGACTGATTATATTACAGCGCAGGCCCGAGCCTCCACCTGTGCCTTCCCCAGCATTTCAGGACTCCACGCCCTGCAGCAGTCCCCAACCCAAGAGACAATCCAGGGGTAGGCCCCCCAAAGACATGCTGCCCCCAAGTGGCAAGCCATGCTGTGGCAAAGGGACATGCTGACATTTTATGCCAACTAATAAGACTTGTCCAAAGAAGCCTGGCCAGGCCTCTGTACAGAGTTCCTGTGCCGGCAAGATAGGAGAAGCCTGCTGGGCCCATCCTAACGACAGAGTTCCTTTGCTAGACAGTTGGAAGAAGCTTTCTGGGCCCATCCTGACCACAGAGTTCCTGTGCTGGCTTGCTGATGGGAATGATCTACTGTCTGCCACTGTTGTCCTGCTGTCTAGTTCTAAAGCCCTCCTCAATGCTCTGCCCGTACTCCAGCATCCTTGATGCAGTCTCAAGTCACGGCCCAGATGCTCTCTCTTCTCATCATGTCTCATCTCCTGCTCCTGATGCTGGTGTCTGTCTCATCTGAGTTCATCCTGCTGCTGCCTCCATGCTGGTGTTTCATCTCAGCTCATCTTGCCGCTGCCTCCATGCTGGTATCTCATCTCATCTCAGCTCATCCTGCTGCTGCCTCCATGCTGATGTCTCATCTCAGCTGATCAAGTTGCTGCCTCCATGCTGCTGTGTCTTCTCCTGGGGCTCTTACCTCCATGCTGCTATGTCTTCTCCTGGGGCTCCTACCTCCATGCTGTGCTGTTTAGTCCCGGTCCTGCTGAATGTTTATTGAACTCTGCTGCCTTGGCCATTAGGCTGCCCCCTTGAGTGCACTCTTTCAACATGGACTGTCTGGGGCCTTCTGTTAACATCACATAGTTGTGCTGCTATCAGCTCAAACATTAGAGCTGTACTGTAGTTATTGGGGTGCCACTTCCACTTTCTATGTTCTTAGCTGTGATCATGATTGTGCAAAAGGATAAGATGGCAAGACAGTATATGTAATGTTGCCATTTGGAACAATATATGTACAGGTCTTCACTCAATGTGCTATTCACTTCAGTTACAATATCATGTGCAATTTGATATTTTGTTCTTGCAGAATGTGGAAACCAAAGATATTGCCTTGCTTTCAATCTGTTGATGACATTTGTTGTGTAATAAAGTGGTCACAGGTTGGAAAAAACACTTTCCAGATGTCTGTTTTCATTGTGTGCTGTTTGTATTAAGGATTGACTAGGTCAAAGTTTTGAGATCCACATGACTTTGCATGCTACAGTGCCAGTGGCCATTCCAACTAGGCAGGCAAGACTATATGGCCTATGGCCTACAACCAAAAGCTCATTGTATGCTCCCAAGGAAGACAGCAAGAGGTAATGATCATCCTTAGCGAACAGGTATTATACAGGTCCAAATGCCAGGCCAGTACATGGGTGGCAGCCAGTCTATGGCGATCTGCCTGGTCCCAAGCAACAGCAGGCCTCATAGCTGTCTGCTCTTGGGCTGTAGGGATTATCTAACCTACACAACTCCCTCACTCCTTCTCAGTTGTCACCAGGGGCGGATTGTCCTATCGGGGGATTGGGCATCCCCCGGTGGGCCAGATGCTCTGGTCGCATAGTCTGCCGAGCGCAGCCATGACAGAGCTGTGCTTGGCAGACCACGGGGTATCTCCTGGGCCGGTTTTGCTGGCCATTCCCCGGGCCGATCATTTTCGGGAATCCGCCCCTGGTTGTCACACAGCTGCTGACATGGTGTTAGAGCAGCCTGCAAGTAGACAGAGGTGCCTAATGCGCATAGGTTGTGTAATGGACAATGATGTGGCAAACGTTTGCAGCTAAACTTGTCCCCTGAAATCAACAGCAGAAAGGTGCCACCATTTCTGTGTATGCACATAAAACTTATCGAGCTACATATGGCAGAATATTTGGAGACCTAACCTGCCGGCTTAGACACATGGCAGAATAAGTCTCAAATCATGTGGCCTGGTATGGCAGCCTCTATGTCAAGCATGCAGGATATGTTCTGCAGAGAGGAGGGTTAACTAGGCCACTGTTTCAAGATAGGAGTGCTGGCAGGCTTCAGGCTCCCCTCCCCAAAACAGCTAACCCTCCCTGGCAGATGCAGCTCTTGAAACCATGCACACCCCCAAATAACAGGACAATTAATTAGGCCCACTCCAGGTACTAGATGGAAGAGCCTCAGGGTCCAGGGGGGTGGTGGTGGTGGCGGAAGGTGTATACTACAGGCAGGTATCTACTCATCCAGAAATGTGACCCCCCCCCCCCCCCCCACACACACACACAATCTTTGTGCAAGGAATAAACTATGAGTCCTAGGTGGAAGGTTCTTTGACTAAGCGTCAGGCCATTTTCTGCCCATCCAATACAATCATATCTTTGAGGCACCCCCTTGTAAAGAATGGAAGCACAGGATCGCTGGTGTCCAAAGGCAGAGTGTGCAAATGGATACACACACTCTGTGTGCTCTGGGGTATGCATAGGTGTGGCAATGGAGGGAACAATGAGGCCAACCTCACCCCCAGACACAGATCTAGATAGAGGCTAACAGAGAACATCACTCACCCAGATGCACACACTGACACACATCTGTTGGCCCATAGTTGGGTACAGACCTCCTCCTGCACTTTGTGCATCTACACATGGCCAATGTGTAGGTTCCTGCCCTGTTTCTAATCACCCATGTCTGTGGCAGCCTGGTCCATATCGGCTAATGAGGGCATCAGAGGCCTAACTATGCACAGAAGATTACCTACACCTGCCAGCATCCCATGCATCTGTGAGAATCATATACGATAAGCACTTTGCAGAGGTAGTGACACGGGCCCTTCAAGCCCTCAGATGGCACTAAATGCTTGTCTTGCAAGAGACCAGCACAGAAAGTGCTAAACAAGTGAGATATTAGGGAGCAGTTAGCTTATACATTCAGCACAGTGGCAGGTTTCAGAATGAGGCAGCATGTAGGCTCCTGAGGTCATCAGCTGACAACACCTTTATGCTATACACAGAGCTGATGACTGAGAGTCTCTCAGCACACCTGCCTTGCTGCCCAGAAACTGTAAAACTGACAAACATGACATGAGACACAGCCTATAGGACAGAAACTCTTCCATCTTGTCCACAAGTCATGGCAGCCATGTGGACCAGCAAGAGCCTCCAATCATAAAACACTGGAAAGGTAGTGACTCACCTTGGAACTGACCATTCTGCAAGCTGTTCACCCCAGGAGTCCTCAACCTAAGGATGGCCACAGATAGCATAAGGAGTATATAGCAACAAACAAACTACTCTGCATATTTTCTAGGTACATACATATAGGAACACCACATAACTAGCCCTGAGCTGCACTGGCCAAGGGGCCTTGCCTTACCATTTCATCTCCATATTTGAGAGAGGCTCCTGTGACGTGTCAGGTGAGGAAAATAGCTCCTAACACACCTTTGCGTTTGGGTTAATGAGGTGAACCTTTTTTTTTTAGGAGACGTGGATGCTATTAGAGTCATTCGAAAGTAGACTTTGCCCTTGACATTTCAGAGGTGACTTTCAAATTCAAGTGAAGGCTTGACACCATCTGATTCCCAATCCTACCTTCACACAGTCTGACCAGCATCCTTGTCTAGCCTCCCTGAGAAACTAACATAACCAACGTGACATTCCAACGGCAAAGGCCCTCACCATCTGTACATGATAGTTGACATTTTGCCTAGGTAGGTGTGGCAGGATGCATCTGTGTATGGGTACTTGCAACCACAAAGAGGTATGCTAGCTTGCAATGGCCTGTGAGCATTGTGGAAATGCCACATAATCTTTGATAGGCACTTTACTAAAGCCTGTAACTGAAGACCTGCTAGGTGAGCACTCTGAAGTCAGCACTGACTGAAACAGTTGAGGCAGTGCTGACAGCAGTGTCTTTGCAAGCCCATGTGACACAAAGCAACCCAAGAACAGATGCATAATTTCACTTTACACTGTCAACCTGTAGCTTTAGGCTGTGCCTTTAAGTTTCAGAGCTACTTGTGATTTATAGGATTTCTAGAGCAGTTGCTCTCTGTGTTGAAGGCCCTGCTGGAGTTCCATCAGACCTATGGCACTATCTCACCCACATGTGACAGCTAGGACAGGCACCAAGGGGTAGGCCTGCCAAGAAAAACGCTGCAAGCTAGGTCAAGCTATGTACACTGTATTGGCAGTCCTACATGAACATTATTGTGACACATGCCTTTTTTAGACTCACTATTAGTCAGAAAACAAGCCAGCCACATGTATTTGGTGTTATCTTTGCTTTGTCTACAATTTTTCCACAGTCTAGTGCTTCATTGTCAAGATGAAGCATAACTAGGTTTACATGATTTCTGTTACACCCTGTCCCAGACAGATGACCAGTGAATAAAAGAAAGATGATAGAGAGGAGAAGGGGAAGGTAGCGTTCTATGAGGATTTGCCGAAGCCGGCTGCAACTCAGCGTGGTGTCCTCGTCTACTGCGGGTGCACATAGAGGATCCTGAGGTAGATCAGGAAGTATCTTTATTGGTATCTCATGGCATAGAGCGAGATTATGGAATACACAGCAAAGCAGCACTATATCTGTTACTCCGGGTGGGGCATACATTAAAGCTCCAAGTGTTTTGTCCATTCAGTAAAATCTACTATTGAGAACTCTGAAGGTGCATTCTATGTCACAGCGGGTAGATCATAAGACCTTGTTTACCTCGTCCCCATCAGCGTGTTGGGAATAGCAATGAGGGCGAGAAGCCAGGTCTCATAACCATATTCCAAATCTCCTGCAGCAAAGACAGAATGGGTGCATCATTCACACCGCCGTCACTTTGAGATATGGCTGGCAACCCACAGCATGCTATATGACAGTAGATGCTGACTTGTGGCTTTTAAGGCTCATGCAAAGCTAATTTCCGTACCCTGAGTCCATGCTATGTTTCTCTGTGACACTATATGAACTCTATAGCACTAGCTTAATCTGTGTCAGATCTTTCAGAATAGGAAACTGCGTCTGAGGATTCCACCAAATGTGTGACTGCCCCTCACCACCACGCTAAAGCTACTCATTCGTAGCAGTCAAACCTTGAAGCAGTACATCAGAGCTGCCACACCTGTCCTAGCAGAAAAATCTTTACCTCGTGGTATGAGCATGCAAGTCTCTGGCTGCTCTGCAATATGTCCTTCAAAGATACAAATTTATCTGCCCTCTCACAGTGAATATACTAAGGTTTACCTGTGTGATGGGCAAGACAAACTGTGCCTGACATCCTGGCTGAACCATCACTAACCGGGCACACCTGATCTGGGAGTGCCAGCAGTGGGGACCACAAAAAGATTTTGATTAAGCTGTGAGATTGCAACTGCTCCAAATGGGAGGATCAGAAAATGCTAATGTTTAAAGTGAACCTGTGCCTGCTCACACCCAAAGCTTTATGGCAAGTCCATTATTTGGCCTCAGCATTAGCAGGCCACTTGAGCAAAGGGAGAGAAAGCCAGACCCTGGCCCAATGGCGTGTAAACCTAACTGTACAAGCCACTTGTCATGTCCATGATGCTGTTACATCCCCCAGAGAGACACTCCCCCCCCCCCTCGTATCTGTGCTGTTTGCTGCAAATACCTAGCCACAGTTGGAATCGAGAAAGAAACATCTCTCTTACCTATGAGCCAACAGTCAACATAGAGGCCATCCTCAAAATTTTCAGAGGCCTGATTGCCATATGTATAAAGGAATTGTGTGTCGCTCCCAGGTACCTGATCACCACGCCGAGGATGCGCATTTGAGCGTCACAGACCACTTGCACGTTGAGGGAGTGGAAGACCTTTCTGTTGCGGAAGATCTCCCTGTCATGGGGTGGGATGATGGCCATGTGATTGCAGTCGATAGCTCCCAGAATACTGGGAAAGTTAGCAATGGCATAAAAGCATCTCTTCAATTCCATCAAATCCTGCCTGCCCCGAGGAAATGCTATGTAGCGATTCGTGCTGTCAGATACAGCTGTTACGACCTGGCCCAGTCAGCGGCAAAAAGTGGTTTGGGACGTTCCCCTGACGACCCCTACTGTCATCATGAAGGAGCCGGATGCCAGGAAATGCAGGGTGGTCAATAGTTTGGCGAGCCCCGATACAGCTCGGGACCTTTCTGTGACTGGATACAGAAGCCCCTGGGATTTCTTCATATAATGCCAGGATAGCCTGAGAGCTGAGGCGATACCTGATAACCACATAATCTACTGGCATGCCCAGCACTGAGGCTCGGGGAGGAAAGCTGCCCTCCCTGTATCTCCTCCGCCATGCCCGCCTGTGTGCCAGGGCTGCCATGGCCCACGACCCTCTGTCTGCAAGGCCAGTGACTCGGGCTCCGATGCAGGGACTTCCCTAGGAGGGGTAGGAACTTCCCTTGCCTGTTCTTGTAGTTGTTTTGTTCTTGTTGTTGTCTGCGATGAGCATCCTGAAGCAGCCAGTATCCCCCCCAAAATAAATTTGCCACAAACATAATAGGTTTAGGAAGACAGGCCAGGCAATAAAAGGTGTTTTTATTAGCCCAGGGGGCCTGATAGAAGGACTCATTTTATCGCGTGCGATAATAGCTGCAATCCACAATAATGGCCGTGGTTATGCAATAAAAACTTTTCCCCCATCTAATGAAAAAAAAGGTGTAGTTATTTCTGACATTAAATCCCACATTATTGTACATTAATCTATTGCGAAATGCAGTAGGAGACCTTAATTTGCATTAACTCCTCCCACTTGCATACTCAAATTAAAATGTTCATGCTAGCTTGCGTTGTGATATTTATCATGCGTGCAACGCGCGTTAGACCCCATTTAACATGCATTAGGGCCCTAACATGTTTTGATAAATGACCCTGTACGTTACTTAATTATAGACTAACAAAGATTCAAAAAATTGTGTATAGCTTGGAAAAATACATAGAGATTTCAAACAATGCAGAACACACATAATGCAGACGAAAAATGTCAACCAGAAAGCAATCTATATTATGGCTAATTTAAATTAGCAGAAAGCAATCTATATTACGGCTAATTTAAATTAAAATTAAACTTGTGTGGCCACAAGGTCAGATTGGTGTGTGTGTGTTTCTGTAGAGGCACCTGTGCCCTTTAATATACTTTTAACTAAAGTAGCTCTTGAGGACTCCCTGCAATGCACTATAAGTCATCAGACTCAGAGGATACCAGCCCCCTACTTTTGTTTTTTATTAACAAGCACAGGCCTAAGTGCACTAAGCTGCTCTATTGTTTTTTTTGAGGAAGAGTTCCCACTGTCATGGGGGACTGGCACCACGATAGTGGGCTCCTGCCCCGAAAAACTATCATGGCTTTTAGGGTTTGTATTTTTGGCCTTAATATCATTTTAGTAGCCCTTTTTCTGAACTACTTCAAGCTTGCCCCAAGTTTCCTCCAGGGCGGCCCTCTGCCTGGGTTGATAGCAGCCTCTCTCCCCTGGCTGGTGGTAGCTGCATCATCATCCTTTGCTGTATCCAGGCCAGTGGCAGTAACATCCCCCTCTCTTCCCAGGCCCAAACCAGCAGCCATGTCGTCATTTTCTGCTGGACCTTGGAGGGCCACAGCAGCTCTGGTCAGGCTCAAGAATTAGGTGTCAGGGGTTAAAGTTTAGGTTCGCAGGCATCCAGGTACTTGGGATCTTTCCAGTCACATCTTTAGCGATATTCTGAACTTATGAACACTTTTTCCCCTGATGAAGTCTCAGAGTGAGCAGAAACATGCGGTGGCTTTGAGTACCAGAAATGATATTGTGTGTGGTGTTATAGCCAATGTGTAACAGTTTATTGATTATTTCACTGAAGCAAATTAATGTGCAATATAAAGTTTCAATCTATGGAAAGATTCATTGTGGTGGAGATGATTTTATTGATTGTAGAACTCAAAAATGAAATTGCTTATCTGTTACTGGTAATTTGTAACCTATCAATGGGATAGTCGGCTGTGCCTGAAGACTGAAGAGTAGCTAATGTAACCCCGATGTTTAAAAAGGGCTCCAGGGGTGATCTGGTAAATTATAGACCAGTGAGTCTGACTTCTGTGCCTAGAAAAATTATGGAAGCTATTCTAAAGAACAAACTCACAGAACGTACAGAAAGACATGGTTTAATGGGACACAGCCAGCATGGATTTACCCAAGGAAAATCTTGCCTCACCAATCTGCTACATTTTTTTTGAAGGATTTAATAAACATGTGGATAATGGTGAGCCTGTGGATGTAGTATATTTGGATTTTCAGAAAGTGTTGGACAAAAGTGTCCCATGAGAGATTCCTGAGAAAATTAAAAAGTCATGGCATAGGAGGCAATGTCCTATTGTGGATTGCAAACTGATTAAAAGACAGGAAACAGAGAGTGGAATTAAATAGTTTTCTCAGTGGAGAAAGGTCAACAGTGGAGTGCCTCAGGGATTGTACTGGGACTGGAGCTTTTTAATATATTTATAAATGATCTGGAAAAGAGAGCAAAGAGTGAAGTTATCAGATTTGCAGATATTACAAAAGTATTCTGAGTTGTTAAATCACAAGCCGCTTGTGAAAAATTGCAAGCGGCTCATGCAAGACTGGAAGACTGGGCATTTAAAAGGCAAATTAAACTTAATGTGGACAAGTGCAAAGTGATGCTCATGGGGAAAAATAACCCACACTGTAGTTACACGATGTTAGATTCCATATTAGGAGCTACCATCAAGGAAAAGGACCTGGGCATCATAGTGGACAACACTTTGAAATCCTTGGTTCAGTGTCCTTCATCCATCAGTCAAAAAAGCAAACAAAATGTTAGGAATTATTAGGAAAGGAATCGAGAATAAATGGTGAATGTCATAATACCCCTGTTTCACTCCATGGTGAGGCTGCACCTTGAATACCATATGCAGTTCTGGTCACCGCTTCTCAAGAAAGATATAGTTACACTGGAAAAGGTACAGAGAAAGGCGACCAAAATGCTAAATGGGATGGAACACCTCGCCTACCAGGAAAGGCTAAAGAGGTTGTGTTTGTTCAGCTTGGAGAAGACATCTGAAGGGGGCTATGATAGAAGTCTACAAAATCTTGAGTGGAATAGAACAGATAACTGTAAATTGTTTATTTAAGAACATAGGAACATGCCATACTGGGTCAGACCAAGGGTCCATCAAGCCCAGCATCCTGTTTCCAACAGTGGCCAATCCGGGTCACAAGTACCTGGTAAGATCCTAAACAGTAAACAAATCCCATGCTGTTGTCGTGCATTGATAGGTAGAGGTTATCTCTGAAAATACAGACTATGGAAAACTCCATGAAGTTAGTAAGTAACAATTCAAAACAAATCGGAGAAAATTCTTTTTCACTCAGCGCACAATTAAGCTCTGGAATTCATTACGCACTTAGGGGTAGATTTTCAAAGGGTTGCGCGCGTAAGATACGCGTGCAACCCCCGAAAACCTACCCCTGCCTCCCCCTGTGCATGCCGAGCCTATCTTGCATAGGCTCGGTGGTACGCGCAAGCCCCGGGACGCGCGTATGTCCCGGGGCTTGCAAAAAGGGGCGGGGCGTGGGAGGGGCGGGGCATGGCCTCAGCCTCCAGGCACAGCGGCCATTTGCCGTTGTGCCCGGGATCGCGGGCCGGCTGTTGGCCGGCGCAAGTAACTTCTTCAACAAAGGTAAGGGGGGGGGGGGGGTTCTAGGTAGGGCTGGGGGGCAGGTTAGGTAGGGGAAGGGAGGGGAAGGTGCAGGGGGGCGGAAGGAAAGTTCCCTCCCAGGCCGCTCCGATTTCGGAGCGCCCTGGGAGGGAACAGAGGCAGCCTGCTCAGCTCGGCGCGCACAAGTTGCACAATTATGCAGCCCCTTGCACGCGCCGACCCTGGATTTTATAAAATCGGGCGTAGATTTGTTCGTGCCGGGTTGCGCGAACAAATCTGCGCCCGCGTGTAGGTTTTAAAATCTCCCCTTAGTGTAGCTGGATTTAAAAATGATTTGAACAAGTTTCTGGAGGAGAAGTCCATAAACTGGTATTAACCAAGTAGACTTAAGGAATAATCACTACTTACCATTACATGATAGCAGCATGAGATCTATTTACTGTTTGGGATCTTGCCAAGGAACTTGTGACCTGGATTGGCTACTATTGACTTGATAGATCCTTAGTTCTTATCCAGTATGGCAAGTTCTTATGTTCTTATTTTAGATTGTCTTAGTGAACTCCAGGGAGAATATGTTTTGTGTTTTCTGTCCCCCTGTTATAATACACAGTATCTCCTCAGTGTATGCTCCTCTGTAAATTAACAGTAATATTGTGTGCTAAGCACCTAGTGATGTGAGATACACTAATGCAGTGTTCTTACCCCAGGAACAGGCTCTCCATCTGTCACCCCTGAGATTATATCCCACATTGAACGAGGGGAAGAGCCGTACATCAAGGATGAGCCGGGATCAGAGGAAGGAGGAACTGGGAAAAGAAGCTTCTCAGGTGAGTCCAGGAATAAGAGGGACTGGAGTAAAACTTCTGAGAATAAGAGTGTAAGGAGCAGTGGAAACAGGTAACCCATGTGACTGAGTTTGTCTGGAAGGCTGCTCAGAGGACCTTGGAGAGCCACTAGTAATACCAGCTATTCAGTTCTGGCTGTGATGACAGAATTAGATTAGTAGCTGGGTCTGTCTGGCAGGCTGCAGGTTCTGTAATAACTACAGTCCTAGCAGAAATGCAGGCACTCGCATAGCTGGGTCTGCCTGGCAGGCTGCAGGTTCTGTAATAACTACAAGTCCTAGCAGAGTTGCAGGCAGTCACATAGCCGGGTCTGTCTGACAGGCTGCAGGTTCTGTAATAACTACAAGTCCTAGCAGAGTTGCAGGCACTCAAATAGCCGGGTCTGCCTGGCAGGCTGCAGGTTCTGTAATAACTACAAGTCCTAGCAGAGTTGCAGGCACTCACATAGCCGGGTCTGCCTGGCAGGCTGCAGGTTCTGTAATAACTACAAGTCCTAGCAGAGTTGCAGGCACTCACATAGCCGGGTCTGCCTGGCAGGCTGCAGGTTCTGTAATAACTACAAGTCCTAGCAGAGTTGAAGGCACTCACATAGCTGGGTCTGCCTGGCAGGCTGCAGGTTCTGTAATAACTACAAGTCCTAGCAGAGTTGCAGGCAGTTACATAGCTGGGTCTGTCTGGCAGGCTGCAGGTTCTGTAATAACTACAAGTCCTAGCAGAAATGCAGGCACTCGCATAGCTGGGTCTGTCTGGCAGGCTGCAGGTTCTGTAATAACTACAAGTCCTAGCAGAAATGCAGGCACTCGCATAGCTGGGTCTGTCTGGCAGGCTGCAGGTTCTGTAATAACTACAAGTCCTAGCAGAGTTGCAGGCAGTTACATAGCTGGGTCTGTCTGCCAGGCTGCAGGCTCTGTAATAACTACAAGTCCTAGCAGAAATGCAGGCAGTCACATAGCTGGTTCTGTCTGGCAGACTACCTAGGAGGCCAGCTGTTTGGCAACAGCTACACTAATATCACTGGTTAGTAAGATTATTACAGAGCTTTGGGGTTGGACACGAGAAAGGTCTGTGAATAGGATCTTGTGTGCTGTTCTGCCCAAGATGGTAGAGTAGAAAGGAAGAAAGCAAAAAAGACCTGACCTGGATGAGAAGAGATCTTGCAGATGTTCCCACTCTGGTTTGCAGCTGGGATGTATCCTTAGCAGTGTGGCTAGAATAACTAGGCAGAGAGGATGCTCTTTTTACTATAGAACTGCAGAAGTGCATTTACAGCTCTTCTTGAGATCTTTTGAAAAACTCAGGGGCCTGATGCAATAAGATGCTTGCTGAAGGCGGGTGCTCATGTTGAGCGCCCATTTTCCTGCCACGCGTGCAGCCACGTCCCCTGGGCGCCTGAAGCAGTATTTAAATGAGGGGCTGCGTAAAAAAGGGCACACTAGGGGAGAACTGCACATCTGTAGCGCTCAACACGGGCGTCGGTTTTTATCCTGCTTCTTCAGACCGATTTGTTTGTTATTTTGCCGAGATTGCTGAAGTGTCTCATATTAAGCACCCCTTGCTATGGGTGTCTAAATTGTGTGGTCATAAGAAAATGTTTTGGTTTTTTTTAATCAAGCCAATATACCTTTATTTTTCTCTACTGCAAGCAGTAAATAAAAGTGTCACAACGATATTAAGTAGATGGATATACTCATCGTAACTCAGAGGACATATTTTTTTTATTTCTCAGGAGCCCTTGACTCGTGAATTGACTTTACTCCACTTCTTGAGCTGGAGTTAAATTTGTCGCATTAAAAAAAATTGTGCACTGGGTGCCCAGCACTTTCCTGCCGCAGGGCGCTATCAGCTATGCATTTGTTAGGGCGTGCATTTTGGGCACGCTCATCTCGTCACTGCATCGGGTGACAGTATAGCTTGCCCAAAACGCACGCCCAACCATGCAGAAACCCAGACGCCAGGCTGGGCACACTTTATTGCATCAGCCCCTCCGATGGTTTCTTTTACGAGCAGCAGCTAACCTCGGAAAGGTCAGGCTTTCACCCAGAGAGTCAGGAATGTTGCATCAATTGCAAGATCTCCAAGGAAACACTAGAAACCCCTCCTGGCCTCACTATGTTAATCTCCAGCCAATCCCCTTCCTCGGTAAGCTTGCAGGGAACAGGAAGAGAGGGGTGAGACTGCAGTAGACATTGCAAGCACCATGCGAGGAGAAAGTGGAGAGGAGCCACAGCACACAAAGCGCAGTCTGCAGCTGAGATTCCAGGGCTTGAGACTTGCTCAGGCAGAGTAAGGGTTCACAAGTCAGGGAGCTATAACTTATAGGAGATTGGAGTAAAGAGAGTGCTAGAGTCGTGGAGAGAGGAGGGGTAAGAATGCTAGAGTCATCCCTAAAGGGGATAAATGTGGCGGTTGCGGGGAATTAGGGAATATTGAGAGCAGAAGATTTTGCTGGTGGGTGAAGAAGATTGGTGAATATTGCTCTGCTGGGTAAAATTGAGACTTAAAGGTTGCAGGAGAGTGAAATTATGGGTAAATTAATCTTAAATTTGTGCGCTTACCTAAAAAGCAAAGCTAGGAGGGAGGAAGTGACATCATCCCACCGAAAGGCAGCTTAGATTTTGAGTTCCCAACCAAATCCTATAAATCCTCAGTTTAATTGTGCATCAATCTACCTCCTTCCAAGAAGAAATCTTCCAATTTAAAAGCATTTTCCAATGTGGGAAGCAAGGTGCTCACAGATGATGATTCAACAGATGCCGACAGTGAGGAGCATGATTCAACTGACGTAGGTCACGGCAGTAGTGGTGACGCACTTAAATCTTGTGTTGGAGACACACTCACCTGTTCAGATTTTCAGGCTTGGGCCCAAGAAATTAAGAAAGATATCTTATCTATTAAAAGAGAAATTCGGGAAACAGTGTCAGAATTGCATGGAGATCTGGTCAAGATGGAGAGGAGCTTTGATTAATCGGATTTGAGGCTCAAGGATCAGGCCTCCTTCATTACATGCTGCTATAGATCAGTTGAAGAACTGGAGAAAGCAAATGGAGAACTTACTGAAAAGTTGGAAGGCCTAGAGCAGAGCTTTCCAAACTGTGTGTCGGGACACGTTAGTGTGTCGCCTGCAGTGTGCAGGTGTGTCGCGCAAGCCCGGTCAACTCTGATGCGAGTTTGGGCTTTTTTTTTTCCTAGAGATTCACTTTTTTTTTTCAGTTTATGGGTTGCTTATTATTGGGTGATTTTTGCTGTCAATCGCGTTTTTTGGGGGGGCTTGGTGGGTGGAACGAGCCCAGCCATCCTTGCATTGGCTGCTGCTGCCGATGAGGCCTGGCCATGAGGAGTACTGACTGCAAGCAGCAGTGTCTGGTGATCATGGAAGGGAGTGAAGCACTTAACTGGCAACAATCAAAAAGATGAGGTACATGAGTGTGGGGGCCAGACATGTGCTGGGGGGAGAGAGATGAGTGAGTGGGGGGCAAACGTGCTGGGGGGACAGACATGTGCTTGAGGAGGAGAGATATGAGTGTGTGGGGGCCAGACATGTGCTGGGGGGAGGAGAGAGATGAGGGTGTGGGGGACAGACAATTTGTTTTATTATTGTTTCTCATAAATTATAACAATAACATGAATCTTGGAATATATATTTTTAATATAAATTTAAGGTTTTCATGAGATAGGTTGTGTCGTGAAACATTTTATTTATGTATATATTTAAGGAAACATACATAAATTGTCGAAATATGTTTAGTTCGTTTAACCTTTAACCTCTGGTTTATTAGTAGACTGAATTACCGTGTCGTGAAATTATGTTTGTCTAAAAAGTGTGTCACCAACATGAAAAGTTTGGAAAGCTCTGGCCTAGAGAATAGAAGTCGATGCTGCAATTTAAGATTCAAAAGTGTAACGGAGAGCACAGAATTTGAGGATTGTGCCCAAGTGGTTATTAATATATGCAAATCTGTACAGGCCCTTAGGGAAGACACCGTCATAGATTATGAGATCAAATTAGAGAGGGTCTACAGATCACTGGGCCCTCAATGCCCCGCGTGATATAGGTGCCTGCTTTGACCATTTCAGCATCAAGGACAAAGTTTTAACTAAGTCCAGAAAGATGGGCATTATAAATTGGTAGGGGCACAATCTGGACATTTATAATGATCTTTCCCCTATCATTCTTAAGAGAAGATAGCTGAGAGAAATTACTTTACTTCTTTGCAAGGAGAACATTCGATACAGATGGCTTTTTCCATTTGAATTACTTTTTACGAGCAGTGAAATCACTACCAGAGTTAAAACTGTGGCAGAAGCAGTTAAAATGTTGTGGGCGGCAGGTACAATGGCAACGATCCCACAGATCTCTGAGCACTCTACTGCTGCCTTGCATAAAGAAGATATTTCAAAGTGGCAGTGTGTATCAGAAGGGGGACGGAGGGGTGGGTCTGCTTCATCCAAAGATACTGCTACTTGACAGGAGGCTGTTTTTATTATGACTGGTAGCTCTTGTCTGGAACATGATTTAGGGTTCTAAAAATCCAATCTAACAGGTTGAGCGTTTTATACTTAGCATATTATTTTCACCAGTTCTGGTATGTAATGAGCATTTGCTCACTGCTGTTTCACTTTCTATATGTTTGTTTAGTTTTGGATTTGAATGGGTTTAGTGGATTGATGTCATTCCTCCTGGAAGAGTATGTCTACCAGTTTAGGGGGTGGACAAGGCATGGGAGGATGGGAGAGTGTCCTGGTCCTTGGTGTCTTGTCTTGGCCTGACTCCTGCTTCGGATTCTGACTACACTTCTGGATTGCCGCTGCCCTGACGCTAGCTTGGACCCAGATACTGATTGTTCGCTGCCTGCCCCAACCTTAGCCTGTACCTGGATAGATGCTGCCAGCCCTGACTACTATCCGCACCATGACTTGTCTGACTACTCCTTAGGGGACTTTTAACCTAAGCCTTGCAGACCCTTGGAACTCAAAGGCTCAACTTGCGGGGAACAGGGCTGATATAGGTGAAACTCCTGCTCCAGTCCCAGTAACAGTGAGTCCACCAGCTGTCGGCATGGACTTAGTGGGTTTGCCTGCTAGGCTGCTTAAACCATGCCACTGCCTAAGGACTCACATCAGTAACAACAAGTACATGACAAGTAACCAAACATTAAATAGATCCCATGCTACTTATGCCGGTAATAAGCAATGGCTATTCCTTAGGTCAACTTGACTAATAGCAGTTTTTGGACTTCTCCTCCAGGAACTTGTCCAAACCATTTTTAACCCCAACCAAGCTAACTGCCTTAACCACATCCTCTAGCAATGAATTCCAGAGCTTAATTGTGCGTTGAGTGAAAATTTTTTTTATCTGATTTGTTTTAAATGTGCTACTTGCTAACTTCATGGAGTGCCCACTAATCTTTGTGTTATCTGAAAGAATAAACAATCAATTCACATTTACCCATTCTAGTCTTCTCATGATTTTGTAGACCTTCATCATTGTTAGGATTCGTGGGTTTCGTGGACCCTTGGCCCGAGGTGATGGTTGTTACAGCCTGAGGAGTGGAGCCCCACAGGTCCACACTATCGGGAGGCGAGGTCAGCTGTAGCAGGGAACAAGGTAGTAGTGCAGTAGAGAGAATGTCCTGCATCACTACCACGTGATCGCAGACAATGCCAGAGCTGTGCTGTGAGGCAGACCACGAGGAGTGAAGAGCACAAGGACAGAGTCTCCTGTAGGCGAGTTGCAGAGACTGTCCCAAGGGCGGGACAGTGTAGTGATCAGAGTCTCAGGTATGATGACGTAGGGATTGCCCCAAGGAGCGGGGAAGCGCAGAGTCAATTTTGGCAGTAGTGATGTAGGCTACCCCATAGTGCTGAGAGCTGGAGTAAGTCACTTGTATAGAGACGTAGGCACTGCCCCGAGGAGTGGGGAAGTGTGGAGCAAGTCACTGATGTAGAAACTTAGGCACTGCCCCGAGGAGCAGGGAAGTGCGGAGTAAGTCGCTGATGTAGAGATGTAGGCACTGCCCCAAGGAATGGGGAAAGTACAGAGTCAATCTTGGCAGTAGTGACATAGGCTACCCCGTGGTGCAGAGTGCTGGAGTAAGTCACTCGTATAGAGACGTAGGCACTGTCCCGAGGAGTGGGGAAGTGCAGAGCAAGTCGCTGATGTAGAGACGTAAGCACTGCCCCGAGGAGCGGGGAAGTGCGGAGTAAGTTGCTGATGTAGAGACATAGGCACTGCCCCGAGGAGCGTGGAAGTGCGAGGCAAGTCGCTGGTGCAGAGACGTAGGCATTGCCCCGAGGAGCGGGGAAGTGCGGAGCAAGTCGCTAATGTAGAGATGTAGGCACTGCCCCGAGGAGCGGGGAAGTGCGGAGCAAGTCGCTGATGTAGAGACGTAAGCACTGCCCCGAGGAGTGGGGAAATGCGAGGCAAGTTGCTAGCAAAGCAACCCCGAGGAGCGGGGAGGCCAACAGGCAGGACCTCTGGAGAGGCGCAGGGACCACCCCAAGGAGCGAGGAGGTCTGGAGACAACTTTCCCAAGGAGGCGCACGTAGGGCCTCCGAGGAGCGGGTACCCAAGCCAGAGTCCAGAACCGCAGGTAGAGATCCGAGTCCAACACCGACGTTCGAGGAGACAGGAACAAGCACCAGTAGCGAAGGAACTCATTGCCAAGTCGATTAGCATAGGGCCAGGGAGGTGCTTATAAATCCCAGCTTGTGATGTCATCAATCAGGGACGCCCCTGAGGTTCCCACCATAGCATCTTCAAAGAGAGGCTCGGTGGTGCGCGCACGCGCCTAGGAAGGCCCAGTGGAAGCATGGAGGTCGGCGGCATCCCAGCCATCATGAGAAGTCTCAGGAGGCAGGCAGCATGCGGCGGCAGCAGCTAGCCACAGCCACGAGTTCGCCCGGAGAGGAGAGCAGGCCCGCACATGATGTAAGTTGGGTTGGCCACAGCCGCCTGCAGCCGACGGTCATAACAATCATATTCTCCCTCAGCCATCTCTTCTCTAAGCTGAACAGCCCTAACCTCTTTAGCCTTTCTTCTTGGGGGAGTAATTCCATCCCCTTTATCAAAGATCCATGTTTGGATAATTCATGAGGGAGTAGTAGCCATACTGCTCATCATAGGCTTAGAAAGATGGGATGTATTAGATGTCTGGAGGCTTTTGTATGCCTCCATTCATAATTGCTCTTTCTTTTCTAAACCCCATAATTCCTTCTCTTGCATTGATTTTTTCTTAATAGATAAAACTCTACTAGCTAACATTAAAGATGCTGCTTTGGGTAATATAACATGATCGGATCATGCATCTATTTGGCTGGATTTTTTCTTTTCACACATTGATAGCGGTAGAAGATTTTGGAGACAGAATGACAGTTTATTTAAAAATAAAGAATTTTGTGACAAATTTATAGTAGATGTACAGAGGGGTGGAAGGGAATTGGGGCCGGAGGGTGCTGGAAGCCAATAGAGACGGGTGGGAGGGAGAAAAAGGGTGGGGGAAAAAAAAAGGATAAACTGCGTAGCTTGCTGGGCAGACTGGATGGGCCGTTGGTCTTCTTCTGCCGTCACTTCTATGTTTCTATGTTTCTATAAATGTTTGCAGACTCAGACTATTAAAGATAGATTTGGGCAATGTGTGACTAACAATTTGAGCATCTGGAAGCATTTTCTTCAATTTTGGAGACATATATTTACAAGATCACTCTATTCAGGAAAGTGATATTGATGATATTGAGTACTGTATGCAATTCTGGTCGCTGCATCTCAAAAAAGATATCGTTGCACTGGAGAAAGTGCAGAAAAGGGTGACCAGAATGATAAGGGGCATGGAACGGCTGCCCTGTGAGGAAAGGCTGAAGAGGTTAGGGCTGTTCAGCTTGGAGAAGAGACGGCTGAGGGGGAATATGATAGAGGTCTATAAAATAATGAAAGGACTTGAACAAGTTAATGTAAATCGGTTATTTACTCTCTCAGATAATAGAAGGACTAGGGGCATGCCATGAAGTTAGAAAGTAGATCATTTAAAGCAAATCAAAGACAATTATTTTTACTCAGCGCATAGTTAAACTCTGGAATTCATTGCCAGAGGATGTGGTTTCAGTAGTTAGTGTAACTGGGTTTAAAAAAGGATTGGATAAGTTCCTAGAGGAAAAATCCATAACCTGCTATTAATTAATAAGCAATAGTAGCTTGAGATTTATTTAATGTTTGGGTACTTGCCAAGTACTTGTGACTTGGACTGGCCACTGTTAGAAACAGGATACTGGGCTCAGCCCTTCACCCAGGATTCCCTGTAGGTCTCAACCTTAAGGAGGACCAGGTGTGGCCGGTCCTTTAAGGTAGTTTGAGGGAGTTTTCTGTACACTCCCTCACAGTGGGGAAATGTTCTATCTCTTCTTTCGTGATGGAAAATTGATGTAATGTCCTTTTTTGCTGGTATCTTACTCCAGACACTTCATAAAATATACCCCAATGCATCTGATCTTTTTGGCATGGATGTGGTTTGGTGGGGGGCTTTTTTATCATATTTGGTGGGAGTGCCTGGAAGCTGGCCATATTTGGCAGATGGTACATGATTATTAAGATAATAGGCATAACTTTCCTGAGAGATCCCAAATTTTATCTAAGTATCCCTGTACCCAATATTTGCAAGACTAATCAAGCACTGATTCTACAAATCGTTATAGCTGCTTGCTGTGAGCTTGCTTTCTGGAGGAAGAAGATTTCTTTACCCCCACGTCGAGCAGTATATTCATGTCTATTGAGAGTTTACTGTTTGTGGAAGCCAACTGCAATTTGATAAAGTGTGGAAGCCGTATCAGTTATGGTTAAGTAAAAAATGCACTTTGTTTTAACATTCTGAGATGTGAACTTTCCTCAGCTATTTACCTCATTTATTTATTTAGATTTTTTTATATTCCACTTTTTGGCACTTCAAAGTGGATTACATTCAGGTACTGTAGGTATTTCCCTATCCCCACGGGGCTTGCAATTTGATTTTGTATCTGAGGCAATGGAGGGTAAAGTGACTTGCCCAAGGTCACAAGGAACAACAGTGGGATTTGAACCCTGGTTTCCCTGGGTCATAGCCCACTAGGCTACTCCTCCACTTGAAAGATATTGATGTTGGGTTATAGGATGGGGGAAGAGGTGGCGGGATTCTTTTTCTGTGAAGTAAGTCTGCACTGCATGCATATTTGTTGGCTAATTTGGAAACTTTATTGTACAAACTGAAACTGACACTCCAATTGTTTTGTTGAGTTTTATTAATAAACATTGAATTACAAAAAAAGCTAGGTAATATTTAGTGTGCATGTGTCTAATAAAAAGCAAGCAAAGGCAGGTCAGTTTTATTGTGTATATGTGCCTGATAAAAAGCAAGCAAAGGTAAAAATGTAGATGGTAACTTTCAAATGGGTTCATGTGCACCCATATACACGCATGTTATAAAATAGGCCAGGCCACGTATATATGTGCGCCTAATTTTAAGCTTATTTGCGCCCAGCAGTATAAGTCGGCAATGAGCCACGCAAGTCCACTAGTTTGCCCAGTCAACAGTTAGGTCCTCAAGACCCCCATGGTCTTTTAGCCTGCATTCCCCCCAGTTAACCCAGACCCCCCCCAATCAGTTAATATGTAGCTAGATATTTTTTTTTGGGGGGGGGGGGCACTTATACTTGATCTATAGCAGAAGTAAAGTTGCACTGAAATGGATCTGGGCATGTACCAGTGTGCGTACATACATACGTGCATATCTCTTGGCCCCGCCCCAAATGCCCATGCCTTGCCCACATTCCGCCCCTTTTTTCCAGATATGAGATAATCATGCATTGATACTTGTACGTGTATGTGGGTGCCTTATAAAATCAGGTGGACACGTGCACGTGCTAGGTGCATGTGTATCTCCCAATTTTGGTGCACGCCTGCCCTTTTAAAATTTAGCTTTTAGTATTTTCTTTCCCTCCCACCCACCCCTGCTCCACCTATAAGTAAGCACATTGTTTGATTTATAGACTTTTATCCCATGTAAGAGGACAAGAGACATCTTCACACCAAAAATCTATCAGGGATTTTTCTAAAAAAGGGAGTCCTCCAGCCCTTATCAATAGATGAATTATTGTCCCCTTGCAGGTATATTATTATTTATTTATATTCTGCTTTTCAGACACTTCAAAGAAATTGCCAAATTAACATGAAATACACCACATGAATTAAAAGGACTTTAGTTTATGCATCTCTACTCCTAACTTAACTAACAACCCAACAATATTAAGATGCAGACAGATGCAGATGCCTATAACACCATACTGGGACACTGTGTCAGTACTGGCTCAGAGGGAAAAGTGCCCCTAACACCAGGCTGGGACACTGAGTCAGTGCTGAATGAAAGGGGGGAGTGATCTTTAAAACCATGCTTAAGAATTGGGTTATTACAGAAATGCTGCATACAAGAGATGATATAACTGCCGTTACCCTCAAGTTCTCTTAAATCTGGGGTTCCTCAAGTGCTGCAAACGGGTCTGGTGTTCATGGTGAGAAAATTAAGCTTCCTCTTAGGCCTTATAAATGCAGATATATCTGAATATAGGATAGGTCCTGATTGTAGCCCTCAATAATAGCTGCTTTGAGACATATCCATACTGGGAAAACTCTGATCTTTATCACTGCGAGTTTCTCTCACATGAAGTAATATTGTGTTTTATTTTCTTATACAGAGATCAATGAATCCAAGACAGGACATGAGAAGACAAATCCTGAGGAACCCACTAAATATCTAGAAGTGATTAAAACTGTACTAGAGAGAGATGGAGGGGATACCTGCCCATGTTGTGACTGGGGAAAAAGCTGCTGGACTCAGTATAAACCAGAGGAAGACTTGAAAAACCCAGCAGGAGATTCCACTGAGAATTTGACTACCTATAAGCAAAATACCTGTGATATTTCCCACACTGTGGAGCATCAGAGAAACCAGAAAATAGAACAGTCTGTATGTAATGAATATAGAAACTGCTGCATGGATCAGAGAACTCTAAAGTCACAAGAGAGATTTCATGGAGGAGAGAGATCACATACATGTACAGATCATGGCAAGAACTTCAGTCAGAAGAAACCTCTCCCTGTAAATGAGAAAAGCCATACTAACTACGATACACCATTTCTATGTAATGAAGATGGGAAATACTTCCTTCAAAAATCAGAACTAGTAATGTCTAACAGAAACCACATAGTAAAAAGTCCTTATCCATCCAATGAATATGGGAATAGCTTCAGTCAGAAAGGACATCTTGCACAACAGCTGAGAATGCATACTGGAGAAAAACTGTTTTCATGCAATGAATGTGGGAAAAGCTTTACTTGGAAGGAGAATCTTGTGAGACACCAGAGAATTCATAAAGGAGAGCGACCCTTTGCATGTACCCAGTGTGAGAAAAACTTCATTCAGAAGAAAAACCTAATAATTCATCAGAGAACCCATACAGGGGAGAGACCATTTCCTTGTACTGACTGTGGAAAAAGCTTTATTAAAAAAGAAGATCTTCTAATGCACCAGAGAATCCATACAGGAGAGAAACCCTTCCTATGCAAGGAATGTAGGAAAAGTTTCAGTCAGAAAAGAGATCTTATTCAGCACTTACGAATACATACTGGAGAAAGACCCTTTCCATGCACTGAATGTGGGAAAAGCTTCAGTCAGAAGGGAAGTCTTACACAACATCTGAGAATTCATGCTGGAGAGAGACCCTTTACATGCACTGAATGTGGGAAAAGCTTTATTCAGAAGGGGAATCTTTTGATACACCAGAAAACCCATAAAGGAGAAAGACCATTTGCATGTACTCAGTGTGAGAAGAGCTTCATTCGGAATAAAAACCTAATAATTCATCAGAGAACCCACACAGGGGAGAGACCATTTCCTTGCACTGAGTGTGGAAAAAGCTTTATTAAAAAAGAAGATCTTCTAATCCACCAGAGAATCCATACAGGAGAGAATCCCTTCCTATGCAAGGAATGTAGGAAAAGTTTCAGTCAGAAAAGAGATCTTATTCAACACCTACGAATACATACTGGAGAAAGACCCTTTCCATGCAATGAATGTGGTAAAAGCTTCAGTCAGAAGGGAAGCCTTACAAATCACTTGAGAATTCACACAGGAGAGAGACCCTTTCCATGCACTGAATGTGGGAAAAGCTTCAGGAAGAAGGGAGCACTTACGCAACATCTAAGAATTCATGCTGGAGAGAGACCCTTTACATGCACTGAATGTGGGAAAAGCTTCAGGGAGAAGGGATGGCTTAACCAACACCTGAGAATCCACACTGGAGAGAGACCCTTTACATGCACTGAATGTGGGAAAAGCTTTATTCAGAAGGGAAATCTTACACATCACTTGAGAATTCACACTGGAGAGAGACCCTTTACCTGCACCGAATGTGGGAAAAACTTTATTCACAAGTGGAGCCTTCTGATACACCAGAGAACCCATGAGGGAGATAAGGCCTTTCTGGGCAATAAATGTGGAAAAAGCTTTAATTTGAAGGAAGATTTTATAGATCACCTAAGAGAGCACTGGTGATCTGAAAGGTGGAGAATAGTTGAATAGAGTAAAATTCTCTAGTGAAGATTTGCTGACTACATCACATAGTAATCTCACTGTATAACATCTTCATCAGATGTCAGCAAGGTGACTATTATTATTTAAATATGAAAAGAAGCAAAATGACAAAGCCATTCTGAATGCACATCGACCAGAATAAAACAGTCCCCACTCTTACCCTTGGTACTAAGGCTAATGCTGGTGTTAGCAATGGTACAAAATCTTGAGGTGAAGATAACACTGCTGGGATAGTTATAGGCCCTGGTGATCCTGTTCAGGGATTCACCACAGTAAGAAACACACCACAGCCCGTGATGAAAAAATTAACAGGACTGAACATGGTTTACATTGATATGTAGAGATAAACAGGAGAGAATATATTACTATTTATATGCAATAAACTCTGAATTTAAATCTAGAGGGTATACAGAGAGCACATCAAACATTGGGAGAGAGTGTGAGACTTGCCTTTCAAAATCCGAGCTCAATGCAAATTACTAATTCAGGTACAGAAGGCAGGTTTGTTCCCCAGAGGGTTTTCAATCTAAGAGGGATTTACTAATCTGTGGTATTTTCCCTGGAGGAAAAAAATACTATGGAATTCACTGAACTATGGTTAGTAAGTCTCGAGTAAAATATAGACCAGCAAAGTGGCTCCCCAGAAATGGAAAACCCACATCCTGGTGTTGACATCATTTCAAGGGGCCATGTGGCCCCAGACTGCCCTCCCTCTCCGTAGTGTCCAAACCCAAGTAAGTCTAGTGAGACCTCCCCTCTTCCAGCCCCTGAGATGGCCAAAGTTTGAAAAAAAACCCAAAACCCTGCCTCCTTGGAGTATAAAAATTTACCTTCCCCGCCCCTCATTCCTCCTTCCCCTGTCCCCTGCTCCCAACAGTATGTTAAAGGCCCTGGTGTCTGGTGGATTCAGAGCACCCTCTGGGGTACTGGCTCTGGCCACACCATGTAGAAATGACCACATGATAGGGACTAAAGTGTTTTTGAGGCTACCTCATGCCATTTTAACATTTTATACTCCAAGGGGTGGGGTTTGGCACTGGGGTTGGGGCCGGGTCTGGCAACTTAAAACTTTTTTTTATTTTATAACTTTGGTCACTACCAAAGGGGTGGGGGGGCTCAGGAGGTGGGAAGGCCATTTAAGGACACAGACCCGGAGCATCAGGACGTGCACTGGCATCCAGAAACTTCCGAGGAAAGTTAGGAACATCCCTTAAGGTGTAGCTGACTTTTGATTAAATATCATGGCTTGCTAGTTTCACCGCAAACTGTGGCATTTGATTAACTTATTAATGAGCTGATTTCCTTGGCTTTGCATGCAAATCAGCTGATTTAAATACCCTTGTTTCCCTGGGTTTTTTTGGGGGGTGAAAAAACATGCAGAATTTGAATTTGCAGTTCTGTGCATTCTCTTTTGTAACGAATTTACCAAGGCTTAGTAAATGAATGCTTGTTTTGTTTTTTTAATTATCCTTTCCTTTGAATTTTTCATATTAATAGAAAGATCCTTACTAATTGTACGTGCAGCCAAGATTGATTCTCTGACATCAGCAAAATGGACACTTGACCTGTATTTCTCTTTCTGCAGCCAGATGCAGAGATGTTAGACTTTTCTAATTAGGCAGCGTACATTACCAGCTTATCTGATTTGCAGAGCCTTACAAATACAGATATTCTCTGTAAAATTAGAGGATAATAGATGCTGTGTGTGTGTGTGTGTGTTTGGAAAACCAGACACCCTGAACTGCTGGGGTTTATGGCACCCGAGAGGAGCACTCAGTCCATATCAGATGCATTATCAGTTAGCTGCCAGCTGTGCAAACCAGGTCAGTGTTATCATGGCCTGGAGATGAACCAAGAGAAGAGACAAAGAATTGTCCAAGAGCAGGAAAGAATGAGACACACCTTTAATTGTGGATTCTCTTTAACATACATTAGCTTACTGAATAATGCATATCTAAGTCCTTAAAATGGATAGGGGGTGGGGGATCAGCAGCCATCAAGAAGAACGACCCTCATCAGAGGGTCCCTTCTCCCCAGTTCACTCTGTCCCTCCCTCCTTCCTGATCCCTGCCAGGTTCAATCCATTCCCCCCACCATGATCCATGAGTCACTTCTGTTTCCCCCCTCCCATGATCAGCAGTCACTCTCTTGTCCCACCACATCACCAAGTCACTCCCTCTGTGCTGCCCTTCCCCCCAAGATCCTCTCACCCACCCATTAAGTTAAATCTTTAAGTGCGTATGTTCAGCAGGATTTTTATCCTGAATATCCGGGGCAAGTTATTCAGCTAACTTTAGCTAGATAATTTGTGCACTTGCCAGCTTACTGAATATGCCCTCTATTAAAATAATTTTTTTCAAATACATCTGAAGCAGGAAGCCTATGAGGGAGTCAGTTAGACAGTCAGATGATTGAGGGGTAAAAGGGGCACTTAGGGAAGATAAGGCCGTAGTGGAAAGACTAAATTAATTCTTTGTTTCAGTATTTACTGGAGAAACCTGTTCCAAAAATGGTATTTAATGGCGATGATTCGAAGGAACTGAAGAAAATCATGGTGAACCTGGAAGATGTAATAGGGGAAAAAAGTCACCTAGACCCCTGCAGTTATCGCTTCCATCTGTCACATCCTCAATCTATCACTTTCCACTGCAACTGTTCCTGTTGCTATCAAACATGTTGTGATCACACCACGCTTCAAAATCCCTCACAGGATCCTACCTTTCTTACTATCATCCCATCTCCCTCTTCCCTTTTTCATCAAAAATACTTGAATGTGCTTTTCACCTTCACTGTCTTGACTTTCTTTCATCTCCAGCCTTTCTTGAGCCACTGAAGTCTTGTTTTCACTCTAAAACCAAAGGCCTTTACTGGATCCTTACTCTCCTTGATTTATCTGCTGCTTTTGACACTGTTGATCACCACCAGAGGCATTGTTAGGTACTTCAAAGATCTGAGGCATGGGCCCATAGATCCTTTCCTTCTTTCTCTTCCTCCCCACCTCCAGGTTTGCAAGCTTTTCCATATCAGGGCTGGACACTTGAAGACTGGGGAGAAGGGAGAGACACCTGACCCACCCCTCATTTGCATAAATATGCCTCCACTGCCCCTGAGCCTGCCTTCTCTCTCTCATGCCTCTGTTCTTTCTCTTCTAGCATTCCCAGAACCGTGGCAATGGACAATCTACCAATGGATCAACAGGGCTATCAATGATGAGTGATGCATTCATGAAACTATTTGAAACATCATAAGAATAAGAACATAAGAAATTGCCATGCTGGGTCAGACCAAGGGTCCATCAAGCCCAGCATCCTGTTTCCAACAGAGGCCAAAACCAGGCCACAAGAACCTGGCAATTACCCAAACACTAAGAAGATCCCATGCTACTGATGCAATTAATAGCAGTGGCTATTCCCTAAGTAAAATTGATTAATAGCCATTAATGGACTTCTCCTCCAAGAACTTATCCAAACCTTTTTTGAACCCAGCTACACTAACCACATCCTCTGGCAACAAATTCCAGAGCTTTATTGTGCGTTGAGTGAAAAAGAATTTTCTCCGATTAGCCTTAAATGTGCTACTTGCTAACTTCATGGAATGCCCCCTAGTCCTTCTATTATTCGAAAGTGAAAATAACCGAGTCACATCTACTCGTTCAAGACCTCTCATGATCTTAAAGACCTCTATCATATCCCCCCTCAGCCGTCTCTTCTCCAAGCTGAACAACCCTAATCTCTTCAGCCTTTCCTCATAGGGAAGCTGTTCCATCCCCTTTATCATTTTGGTTGCCCTTCTCTGTACTTTCTCCATCGCAACTATATCTTTTTTGAGATGCGGCGACCAGAATTGTACACAGTATTCAAGGTGTGGTCTCACTATGGAGCGATATAGAGGCATTATGACAGTTTCCGTTCTATTAACCATTCCCTTCCTAATAATTCCTAACATTCTATTTGCTTTTTTGACTGCTGCAGCACACTGAGCTGATGATTTTAAAGTATTATCCACTATGATGCCTAGATCTTTTTCCTGGGTGGTAGCTCCTAATATGGAACCTAACATCGTGTAACTACAGCAACGGTTATTTTTCCCTATATGCAACACCTTACACTTGTCCACATTAAATTTCATCTGCCATTTGGATGCCCAATCTTCAAGTCTTGCAAGGTCCTCCTGCAATGTATCACAGTCTGCTTGTGATTTAACTACTCTGAATAATTTTGTATCATCTGCAAATTTGATAACCTCACTCGTCGTATTCCTTTCCAGATCATTTATATATATATATTGAAAAGCACCGGTCCAAGTATAGATCCCTGAGGCACTCCACTGTTTACCCTTTTCCACTGAGAAAATTGACCATTTAATCCTACTCTCTTTTTCCTGTCTTTTAACCAGTTTGTAATCCACGAAAGGACATCGCCTCCTAGCCCATGACTTTTCAGTTTTCGTAGAAGCCTCTCATGAGGGACTTTGTCAAACGCCTTCTGAAAATCCAAATACACTACATCTACCGGTTCACCTTTATCCACATGTTTATTAACCCCTTCAAAAAAATGAAGCAGATTTGTTAGGCAAGACTTCCCTTGGGTAAATCCATGTTGACTATGTTCCATTAAATCATGTCTTTCTATATGCTTTACAATTTTGCTCTTGAGAATAGTTTCCACTATTTTTCCCGGCACTGAAGTCAGGCTCACTGGTCTATAGTTACCCGGATCACCCCTGGAGCCTTTTTTAAATATTGGGGTTACATTGGCCACCCTCCAGTCTTCAGGTACAATGGATGATTTTAATGATAGGTTACAAATTTTAACTAATAGATCAGAAATTTCATTTTTGAGTTCCTTCAGGACCCTAGGATGCATACCATCCTAGGGTCCTGAAGGATGGTATGCTACTCTTTAGTTTGTCAATCTGGCCTACTACATCTTCCAGGTTCACAGTGATTTCGTTCAGTTCGTCTGACTCATCACCCCTGAAAACCATCTCCGGAACTGGTATCTCGCCAACATCCTCATTAGTAAACACGGAGGCAAAGAATTCATTTAGTCTTTCTGCAATGGCCTTATCTTCCCTAAGAGCCCCTTTAACCCCTCTTTCATCTAATGGTCCAACCGACTCCCTCACAGGTTTCTTGCTTTGGATATATTTTAAAAAGTTTTTATTATGTGTTTTTGCCTCTATGGCCAATTTCATTTCAAATTCTCTCTTCGCCTGTCTTATCAATGTTTTACACTTAGCTTGACAATGCTTATGTTTTATCCTATTTTCTTCAGATGGATCCTTCTTCCAGTTTTTGAAGGATTTTTTTTGGCTAAAATAGCCTCTTTCACCTCACCTTTTAACCATGACGGTAATCGTTTTTCCTTTCTTCCACCTTTCTTAATGCGCGGAATACATATGGACTGCGCCTCTAGGATTGTATTTTTAAACAATGTCCATGCCTGTTGAACACTTTTAACCTTTGCAGCTGCACCTTTCAGTTTTTTTCCAACTATTTTTCTCATTTTATCAAAGTTTCCCTTTTTAAAATTTAGTGTTAGAGCTGCAGATTTATTTATTGTCCCCCTTCCAGTTATTAGTTTAAATTTGATCATGTTATGATCACTGTTGCCAAGTGGCCCCACCACCATTACTTCTCTCACCAAATCTTGCATTCCACTAAGAATTAAATCTAAAATAGCTCCCTCTCTTGTTGGTTCCTGAACCAATTGCTCCATGAAGCAATCATTTATTACATCCAGGAACTTTATGTCTCTAGCAAGTCCTGATGTTACATTTACCCAGTCAATATTGGGGTAATTGAAATCTCCCATTATTATTGCACTGCCAAATTGGTTTGCTTCTCTGATTTCTCTTAGCATTTCATCATCTGTCTGACCATTTTGTCCAGGTGGACGGTAGTATACTCCTATCACTATACTCTTACCCAACACACATGGGATTTCTACCCATATAGATTCTACTGAGCATTTTGTCTCTTGTATGATCTTTATCCTGTTGGACTCTATACCCTCCTGGACATGAAGTGCCACACCCCCACCAAGTTGATCCTCCCTATCATTGCGATATAATTTGTACCCTGATATAGCACTGTCCCATTGGTTATCCTCCTTCCACCAAGTCTCTGTGATGCCAATTATGTCAATCTCATCATTTGCTGCTATACACCATTTAATGGAACCTCTCTGTTGGGATGCCCTAACTCTCCTGTTTCATTTGTATCCTTCAAGGATACATTTCTCCGAACCATGCACTGCTGAGTGACTGTCGGCTTGTTGGAATGATGCAGCTTGACTGTCGGAATGATGCAGCTTGACTTGTCGGAATGATGCAGCACAATCTTCATAGATGCATGCATTCCATTAATTGCGTATGCACATGTGTATTATGGATGCACTGCTCTTTTTTTTTCCAAATGTTATGAAAATATTATGAGTGCATTGATCATCCTCACCCTTCACTGAATTCTTCTTAAAGTGCACTCACAGCTGGCTGAGTGACCCAGACACAACACAGGACAACACACAGCCCACTTACATACAGCCTTTGGTTTACTGTATTATAGACATTTAAAAATTGTGCTGTCTTTATTTTGATTCTGAAAACAAAGTAACAATGAATCCTTTGAAAAAGTGAATTTACAATTACAGCATAGTAAACCTTCCATACCAAACAGCATTAACTGCCAGCCCTTAAATAGTATCAGCCCTACCTGTGAAAAAGCAATACTGCAAATATTACACTAGGCCCTAAAACATCAATTAGAATAAAAAGAACAAACCAAGCTGCTATAGATGTTATGGTTAATTGATGTTTGGGTGGATTCTTGGGTACTGTGGCAGATGACCACACCCACGAGGAGGGGCCCCGTGGGGAGCCACAGTACTGGGCTAGACTCAGGACGCACAAACACAGAATTAGATCTTTTATTGTACAGCTTGATGTATACCACCAGAGGTGGCAGTAGTGAGGTAGTCTGGAAGTAGCAGTCTCAGGACCCTTGGCAGAGGGGACCCTTCTCACCCCGTTGGTATAGGGGGATTCCGGTGTAGGTTTCCCAGTAAGGCAGTACTGTGGATGAGACAGACTGAGAGTTAGATTATTCACTAGATAGTTGCTGTAGGTATGCGATTCCACCAGGCTGAAGTAGATGGTACTGGCACCGAGACAGGGAGAGCAGGCCCTCGAGGAGCAAGTACCTGATCCCTGTAAGGCACCTGAAATAAAGCAGAGGGCCCCCAAGGAGCGGGTACCCAGGTTAGTCAATACCCCCAAGGGCAGAGAGAGAGCTTCCTGCGGCAGCACGGAAGTGGCAGAGTAGCTTAGACCGGCTGAGACCAATCCTTGCTAACTCGATTAGCTAGCACATAAGGGCAGGCTAAATACCCGGATGGCGTGACGTCACTTGAGGGGAACGCCCCCGAGGTTTGCGCCATAGCTGGAATAAAGAGGGTAGCGCGCGCGCACCTTAGTAGGGCCTTGGGAGGAGTATGGCGGGAGGCAGCACCATAGCCGTTCCGGGGATGCCAGAGAGGGCAGCTTGCAGTCGCGGCAGTAGCCATTTTCCCAAGGTAAGCGGGAGGAGCCGTGAACAAGGTGAGGCAAACGGAACAAAGCAGTCTAGGACCGACGGACGCAACAATAGATCCCTATACAGAAACTACATGCTAGCTCAATGATTCTCAACCTAGCCAGTCAAGTTTTCAAGATATCCACAATGAATATATATGAGAGTTTTCCATACAATTGAGGCAGTGCATAGAAATCTCTCTCTTGCATATTCTTTGTGAATATCCTGGAAATCTGAATGGCTAGGTGTGTCCTGAGGACAGAGTTGAGAATCCCTGCACTAGCAGATTACCTCATCTTGGTCCACATGCAGAACACAGACAACACCTCACCAAACACAGACTAAAGAGACCTTAAAATATAAATAGAAACATGCAAACTCAATTTGGAGCAGGCCAGACTCTATGCAGTGCAATAATGGAAACACAGAAACTTCATTATTCTTCTTAAAATATTAAACAATAAAATCAAGACATGTAAAACATAATAGTAAAACGCAACTCAAAGAAAAAAAAAATTTTCTAAATAGTTGATGAAAAGAATATCCAATAATTAAAAGCATATAAAATTCTTTAAAGATTTCCCAATCACAATATTTCACAGCAGCAGACAAATAAGGATAAACAAAAATCCCCCGCCCTCCATACCTGGGAACGTTTGATTCCCAGTCACTCTGAGATTATCATGGATTAGTAGAGGAAAGGAGGAAGTGAGCACAAACTTTTTCTCTTTCTCACATACACACACATTCTCCAACATTCACATGCTCTCTCTCTCTTTCATATTCTGTCTCATAGAAACATGACAGCAGAAAAAGACCGTATGACCCATCCAGTCTGTCCATCAAGATTATAATTCTCATCACTTCTCACACACACTTCTCTTTCTCCTGGAACATACAGACAACAGCAGCTTCTTCTGCGGCCTGTGCAGCACTTCACTGGTCAAGAGATTGAAATTTATATGTAATCCTTGATTCCAGTCTCAGCATGAAATCACAACTAAATGCTGTGGTTAAAGCATGCTTTTTTAAATTTAAACTACTTCAAAGTCTCAAGCCACTCCTTCTACCAGCAGATTTCAAGACTGTTCTCCAGGGATTGGTTTTGAATGGCCTGGATTACTGTAATGCACTTTATCTTGGTTTGCCTTATTCAACACTTCGATTGTACAGAACTTCGCTGCAAGAATTCTCACTTATACCAATATTACTTCCTCTCTGTACAATCTGCACTGGCTACCCATTGAATCAAGAGTTAAATACAAAATTTAACTCTAGTTTTTGTCGCCCCTCCTTCCTTCCCTCAACCAAGCTTTCCTCAACCAAGCTTCCCTCAACCAAGCTTTCCCATAACATCAACCTGCGAAATATCCCTGCCAATATCCCCTCAGTGGTAACACGCTAGAGAACTATATAGATCTTCTCTAGAAATCACATGATCTTTGGCAGTCTATTATCTTTGGCAGACTATTATCTTTGGCAGTCTTTCATTAAAACCCAGCCTCTAGCCTATATTAGGCACCGCTCATGTTAATTATGTTATTACCCCCATATATCTTAATCCAAGTTAATTCGACCTGTTCATTGTAAGACATTTACTTGTCATTGTTGTTATTGTTTAAAATGTAAACCGAATTGATCAATAATTTTGTTATTGGAAAGTCGGTATAGAAAAATGCTAAATAAATAAATAAAATAAAATTGCTACAATTGTTCACAAATTCATTGATAACATTGATTAATCTTCGATTTGTTCTCTATTAAAAGTTTATAATCCGCAGCACACACTTAAGTTATCACAAGCCAAGCTGCTCGTGGTTCCCCCAGTAAGAAGTACATGGTTGGATAAGTACATGGTTGGACCTTTTCAATCTCTGACCCTATAACATGGAATAATCTCCCAGAGAGCTTAAGGTTAACTGCTTGTATTAAATTATTTACGAAGATGCTTAAAATCCATCTTTTTAAATGAGCATTTGACCAGTTGGAGATTTAATACAATCAAATACATTTTTAGCTTCTCCTTAATTTATTATGTTTATTTTATTTTAACTTACTTCTACTGTTATTTTATTATGTTAATTTTATTTCTTTTTATTTTATTGTTATATAATAAGTTTAGAAGACCAATCTTTGAAATTTGTTTTTTTATGTTTGTACTGTTTCAACAGATTTTATGTATGTATTGTGAACCACTTTGAGCCTCGTCTAAGCAGTCTATAAATCTTTTAAATAAGTAAATGTCACAAACACACCCATGCTTACATACACACATACACATGCTGTTGCGATCCCCCCTGCTGCTGCGCTACAGGAGGTCTCTTACCTTCCTCCGGAGGCCGCTCTGAAGCCAGGGCCTCGCCTACGTTCCATCCGGGACTTGCTCCAGGGCCTGAGAGGCCTAGCTGTGCCTGTGGCTTGCTTGCCTCTGCTCTATTGTGGGAGGGAGGGAGGGAGGCGGAGACGGCCGAAGGCCGCCCCGCCCCCTGAAAGGAAAAGGAGAAAAGGACAACAAAAGAAGGGAAGGACAAAAACACAGAACTCCAGCGCCCCCTTGCGAGGGTGCTGGAGAGTACAAGAATGGGACAAAGGGAGGGAAGGAAGGAGGGGCGACAAAAACTAGAGGCCACTAGGACACACGTGGCCGAAAAAGCAAGCAGGAGGCTGGAAGCAGGAAGCAGCAGTAGCTGGAACCAGCAGGCAGCGGCAGGGCACAGGAGTAGCAGCAGGGCTGGAGGCCCAGGAGACTCAAAGCCACAGGGCTGGAGGTCCTAGAGAGACAGCACCACAGGGCTGGAGGCCCAAGAGAGAGAGCACTACAGGACTGGAGGCCCAGTAGACACAGCTCCAGGGCCTGGGAGGCCTAGCAGACACAGCTCCAGGGCCTGTGTTCCATCCAGGACTTGCTCCAGGGCCTGAGAGGCCTAGCTGTGCCTGTGGCTTGCTTGCCTCTGCTCAATTGTGGGAGGGAGGGAGGCGGAGACGGCCGAAGGCCGCCCCGCCCCCTGAAAGGAAAAGGAGAAAAGGACAACAAAAGAAGGGAAGGACAAAAACACAGAACTCCAGCGCCCCCTTGCGAGGGTGCTGGAGAGTACAAGAATGGGACAAAGGGAGGGAAGGAAGGAGGGGCGACAAAAACTAGAGGCCACTAGGACACACGTGGCCGAAAAAGCAAGCAGGAGGCTGGAAGCAGGAAGCAGCAGTAGCTGGAACCAGCAGGCAGCGGCAGGGCACAGGAGTAGCAGCAGGGCTGGAGGCCCAGGAGACTCAAAGCCACAGGGCTGGAGGCCCAAGAGAGACAGCACCACAGGGCTGGAGGCCCAAGAGAGAGAGCACTACAGGACTGGAGGCCCAGTAGACACAGCTCCAGGGCCTGGGAGGCCTAGCAGACACAGCTCCAGGGCCTGTGTTCCATCCGGGACTTGCTCCAGGGCCTGAGAGGCCTAGCTGTGCCTGTGGCTTGCTTGCCTCTGCATTTGGACTTCCTGGTTTCCAGCCACGCCCGTTTCCCTAGGGGCTGGCCCGCAGCTCTCTACCCCAGTTATAGGACCAGCGGTGGGCGGTCCTGGCAAGCTCCTCCCAGGGAGTTGCCTTCTACCTCCAGTATTTAAGGACTTTCTGTTCACTTGCAAAGGGCCTTGGATCTGAGCATTACAGTCGCCTGTAACCTAGCTGATCCAGGTCATCCATGTCTTGATGGCGCCTTGTCCTGTCTCTGCCTGATGTTCCTGATGTCTTCGTGTCTCTGCCTTGACCTTTGTCCTCGTCTGGTTCCTGAGCCTTCTGTCCTGTTGGGCCCTGGAGTGGCCAACAGGAGGGATTCGTCCCACGGGCTCTTGAGCTTCTGCCAGCCGAAGGGGCTTCGGATGTGAGTATCCCAGCATCGGAGTTCCTGCTCGCCTGGACCTTTCCTTCTTGCTTCAGCCCTTGCCCTGATGTCTTCAGTGTCTTGCTTCAGCCTGTTTTGGATGTCTGCTTTAGCCCCCGTCTGACGTCTCAGTGTGAAGGACTCTGTCTGCCCTCGCCTCTGTCCGGCCTGCTGCCCATTGCCGTTCCCAGCGGCAGGTCCGAAAGGGCCGGGAACAGTCGGAGGACCGTTCATTAGTCAACTTCCCCGTGTTGGCTACCATGGGCATGCAGGTCCGGCTGAGGGTCGGACTCCCTGCTTCTGTTCCTCCATGCCTGCTCAGCTCACCTGCCACGGTGTGGCTTTGGGCTTCTCCTGGGGTCCTGCCGTGGCCCAAGGGCTCACCACCCGCTTACGACGACCGCGCCCGCGCGCGCTCGTAACACATGCTCTTTGTCTCTCTCTTAGATACTCACACATGTACTCGCACATGCTCTCTGTCTTATACACACACATACTCACACATGCTGTCTCTCTCACATATACTTACATACACAAAAACACACACACATCCTCTCTATCTCTCATACAAACACTATCTCTTTCTTTCTCACACACATTCTCTCTATGTTTCTCTCCCCAGAATGTGCAGGGTGCAGGCAGTAGCAGCCATATTTCCTCAGCCATACCACCCACTGACGCAACAATCTACTCCATGGGGTGCATGGGTTCCACCAATCCAGCAACATGCTTCTTTTCCCTTTGCAAGCCTGGTCAAACCTGCTGTAGCCTCCATTACCTGTGTGGGCTGGCCATTGCGGCTGCAGCCTGGATGGTATAGTAAGGTTAAAAAAATAAAAAGATTTACCTGGCAGGCTGGAAGGGGTGGCACACTTGCCTCATTGTTTGCCTGGCCAGGCCGCACCAGAGAGGAGCAGTGTCAGTGCCATGGGGAGCCTTCCCTTTGCCTCTCATGGACCTTCCAGGTGCCGAGTGGTGAGGGAGGGGCAGGCAGAATGAGGGGTGCTGCTGTGATGGAAAGGCATCTCCTGGGCCTGCAGGCCTGGCATTTTCATCACTGAGCACCCTCTTAAAGGGGCCAGCTTACAGGCACCGCGGGAGCAGAGAAATTAAATTTTGGCAGCATCCTTAGCACCAGCAGGAGGCTGGGCTGAGACTTGGGGCATGGGCCCTATGTGCCTAGTGCTAATGAGATCCCTGATCACCACCTACCCCTTGATATTCTATCCTGACTTGAGTTTTGGGATTCCATCCTGTCTTGGTTTTCTTCTTACCTCTCCCATTGCACTTTTAGTGTTTCCTCTGGTGAATCCTCCTTGTCAGTATCTAACTATCAATTGGTGTGTCTCAGGGATTTGTCCTGGGCTCTCTGCTCTCGCTCTGTATTAATTTCCTTGATGCTCTGATCTTCCTCCATGCTGATGATTCCCAGACTGACCTCTCTACACCAAAAATGTAATCAGGAATCCAGCCCTAGATCTCAGCCTGCTTATCCTGATGTTGCTGCTTGGATGTCTCACCTTAAACTCAACATAGCCAAGACAAAACTTCTTTTCACAAGAATAAGAACATAAGAAAATGCCATACTGGGTCAGACCAAGGGTCCATCAAGCCCAGCATCCTGTTTCCAACAGTGGCCAATCCAGGCCATAAGAACCTTCCATGTTACCGTTGCTAATAATAGCAGTGGCTATTTTCTAAGTCATCTTCCCCAGCTTATATCTCTCTGAAGAAATTAATAGCAGTGGCTATTTTCTAAGTCATCTTCCCCAGCTTATATCTCTCTGAAGAAATTAACACGAAACTGTACTTAAGCATATGCAACACTATATTTTATCCTGTTACCAGATTCTATCAAGTTCAATGTTATTTACTTACTTATGTACTTATTAACCTGCCTTTTAGTTATTAACTGGTTAACCATATTATATACCTTTTCTCAAATTAACTATTTTATGTTTATTTATGTTTATTTATGTTTATTTATGTTTTCTCAAATTAACTATGTTCAATGTAAACCGCTAAATGTTCAATGTAAACCGCTAAATGAAGCGATAGTTACGGTTCCTTAGCGATAGTTCTGGTTCCTTGTAAACCGGGGTGATATGTATACTATACAGGAACCCCGGTATATAAATTCTTTAAATAAATAAATAAATCTTAATTAATAGCAGGTAATGGACTTCTCCTTCAAGAACTTATCCAATCCTTTTTTAAACACAGCTACACTAACTGCACTAACCACATCCTCTGGCAACAAATTCCAGAGTTTAATTGTGTGTTAAGTGAAAAAGAACTTTCTCCGATTAGTTTTAAATGTGCCACATGCTAACTTCATGGAGTGCCCCCTAGTCTTTCTATTATCTGAAAGAGTAAAAAACCGATTCACATCGGTTCTAGACCTCTCATGATTTTAAACACCTTTATCATATTCCCCCTCAGCCGTCTCTTCTCCAAGCTGAAAAGACCTAACCTCTTTAGTCTTTCCTCATAGGGGAGCTGTTCCATTCCCTTTATCATTTTGGTAGCCCTTCTCTGTACCTTCTCCATCGCAATTATATCTTTTTTGAGATGCGGCGACTAGAATTGTACACAATATTCAAGTTGCGGTCTCACCATGGAGCGATACAGAGGCATTATGACATTTTCCATTTTATTCACCATTCCCTTTCTAATAATTCCCAACATTCTGTTTGCTTTTTTGACTGCCGTAGCACACTGAACCGATGATTTCAATGTGTTATCCACTATGACGCCTAGATCTCTTTCTTGGGTAGTAGCACCTTATATGGAACCTAACATTGTGTAACTATAGCATGGGTTATTTTTCCCTATATGCATCACCTTGCACTTGTCCACATTAAATTTCATCTGCCATTTAGATGCCCAATTTTCCAGCCTCACAAGGTCTTCCTGCAATTTATCACAATCTGTTTGTGATTTAACTACTCTGAACAATTTTGTATCATCTGCAAATTTGATTACTTCACTCGTCGTATTTCTTTCCAGATCATTTATAAATATATTGAAAAGTAAGGGTCCCAGTACAGATCCCTGAGGCACTCCACTGTCCACTCCCTTCCACTGAGAAAATTGTCCATTTAATCCTACTCTCTGTTTCCTGTCTTTTAGCCAGTTTGCAATCCACAAAAGGACATCGCCACCTATTCCATGACTTTTTACTTTTCCTAGAAGCCTCTCATGAGGAACTTTGTCAAATGCCTTCTGAAAATCCAAGTACACTACATCTACCGGTTCAACTTTATCCACATGTTTATTAACTCCTTCAAAAAAGTGAAGCAGATTTGTGAGGCTCTTCGCTATTTTTGCCCCTCTTATCTTTCACTATACTCCTCTTCATGAACTCTGCTCATCAGGGAAGCCACTGTTATGTAACCGACCCTCTGGTTATGTTACCAGTAAGTCCTGGGTAAACTCAATTCAGCTACAGATAGTACAGTTAGAGGGAATAACTAGGGGAGGATCCACTCATTACAGCCCCGACGTCACCTTCTGTGGGTTTATAAGCAGCTCTCTACAGAAAGCTCAGGGCGGGGCAGCATTCATTTGGAGTTTTGGAGGAGGTTGGAGGTTTTTGTTCTGAGTTAGGATTGTGGCCTTCCTGAAGGCCTGGGCTCCACCTGGCCAGGGATATTTAGACTCCTGCAGCCCACTCCTTAGGCGCAGCGTAGTTGTACTGGATTACTTTGGGTTGTAAGAGATGTATGAGAGGTTTTAGGGGAAGCCTCTCTTTGGGGGTGCCTGGGTAGGGAAGACCTGTCCCACTGCGACCTGCCCAGGAAACAGAGGAACGGTGGTGATCCAACCACTGGAGTGTCCTCTGGAGTTCATTCTGAGTTGGGGAAGATAGACTTTTGTTGCCAGTAAGAAGATTTTTTGCCCCTTTCCTGCTTGGGATCTGGAATAACTGGAGCAGTTTGTTTCTAAGTGGATCCCTCCCATCTGGGATCCTGAGAGAAGGACAGAGATATAAAGAAGAATACCTTCTAAATGGACACCCATCTAGAGTCAAGTTTTACCAGTTTTGTTTTTCTTTTTCTCACCAGGATATCCTGTCACCTGGGGATTCCACATATCCACACCTTGGATGGTGGACGTTCCCTTGATCTGGTACTTGAGACTGTAATTGAAAAGCCACTGTGGTGCTGAGGACTGTGTTAATTGTGCTGTTTATCAATTCTGATTCACTTTTAGTAAAGGTTTTAATTTTAGACACTAAGGAAATGTGTCCAGTGTTTTATTGGCACTATAGCACACAGTGAACAAAAGGGCCAGAATACCCCTCTCCCAGGGACAAAGGTTAAAAGAGAAAGGCACCCCTAACACTCCGGGCCCTGAAATAATAACCTTTCCCCCCACCCAAACAAGGATCCAGATCCTGGGGGAAAGAGACTGTTTTAAGATTTAATCAGGAATGATTCCAGAACTGAAGAATAAAACATTCTTTCATGGCCCCTCCTGTAGCAATCTGCACCTGGCGATGGGGTTATAGTTACTTATGCCTTTCTTCTCTACATCCAACACCCAACTCCAGGCTTTCCACCTGGCTGCACTATATGCTTGGAATAGACTTCCTGAGCAGGTGCTTCGGGCTCTCTTCTTCCCTTATTTACATCTTAATCTTTGATTATATCACTTGCAGCCTTATTAATTTTAACCATTTTCTTAATAAAGGAAAGTCTGTTTTGTCCTATATGTTTGTCATGATTATATTGTATGCGCTACTGAGAAAGAACTGTCTCTTATGTGGTATTGTGCAGTGCTATAGAAGTGATAAGTAATAGTAGGGGTAGTACTGTACTGAGATGTTTCCATGTTAACAGGCAAACTGACATCTGCCCTGTACTCAGCTCCTCTGGGATATTGTTACTGAGGGACACCCCAACCCTGAAACCTGAGAGCAGCTGAGCAGTGCACGCTGGGATATTATTAATGAAGAACACCCCAACCTGGAACCAGAGAGCAGCTAAGCAGTGCATGCTGGGATATTGTTGCTGAGGGATACCCCAACCCTGGAACCAGACTAGGCAGTGCATGCTGGGAATATGGTTACAAGGTAATACCCAACCCTGGCTTTTTGACCAGAGAGAGAGCTGTAGAGCAGCTGTGCAGTGCATGCTGGGATATGTTTACTGGAGAACACCCAGCCCTGGCTTTTGCCTGGGTAATAGTAGAGACAGTTAATGGCAGCTGGGCTATCAGGAGCTGTCTGAGCCTGACCTAATCGCCTCTCCTAGCCGGGGAAGCTGAGCCTGAGCTGTAGACGAGTCACAGGGATCCTGCTGCAATCTTCTTCCCAGGCTGCTAAGGAGGAAGCATCTGTAGCTTTTTCCTCTCTGCAGAGGGATCCTGCTCGTCTTCAGCCCCAGGCTGCCAAATAGGAGCCAGTCCAAGACTTCACTGCAGAAGGAAAAGCTCCCACAGGCTTGAGAGATGCAGGTATTCTGATTTTCTGCCTGACCGTGAGATTCCTCTTTAAAAGGCCTAGGAACAATCTTTCAGAGATCTTGAGGACAACCTCCTTGGATATTAGAAAGAGTGGAGGAGTAACCTAGTGGTTAGAGCAGCAGGTTATGAACCAGGAGATCAGGGTTTGAGACCCGCTGCCATTCCTTGAGCAAGTCACTTTACCCTCCATTGCCTCAGGTACAAACTTAGATTGTAAGTCCTCTGAGGATAGGGAAATACCTACAGTACCTGAATGTGATCCGCTTTGAAGTGCTGAAAAAAGTGTAATCTAAATACTATGTGGGATTTTTTTCCCTGGTACATCCAGGGGAAGTGGTGAGAAGCTAAAAAGGTTTCCAAATTCAAGAACCTCTGGGACAGGCACAGAGTGAGGCCTAGAAGTGAGAATGTGACAATAAAACCTGAAAGTGAACAGGCTTTAAGCTATGAGAAATGAGCAGATTAGATATGGTTGGTGGTCCTTATCTCCCATCACTTTCTATATTTCAATGTATGTATAATGTAAGAGGAGGTAATACTTTTTCTTTTGCTAGTTCAGTCTGGTTCTTCCCCTCAGCAGACACTGGGGTATGTCACTGCATCAAAAAAGGCAAAAGCTGTGGAAGCAAGAACAATGACGAAGATGCAAAAACACTCCAAATCGGAGTCGCAGGCCTTATCGAGGCCATCAAAAGCATTGTTGCCAACTGTGTCATCGGGAAAGAAAAAAACTGCGTTGATATCCCATGCGCTCAATGCACCATGACGCGACGCTCCTCAAACAAGTGCGTCACCACGTGATATGCCTCAGATCGAGGTACTGCGACACAAAGTTCATCACTTCGATACCTCTTGATGCGACATGCCTCACAAGCACCATCCCACGATGCAAGAAAGGAGCAAAGCAACACATCAGGGAACAGGTCATTAAAAGGCACAACCAAAAGGGGCGCTCTTCTGCCGGCATCGGGAATGGCCGCATGAGAACGGAGCTCTCCCTCCCGGAACTTTAATAAATTAAAAAATCTAATCTTGAACCCCGGAACCCGGCTTGCCGAAATACCTAAGAGCCGCTATTACAGTCGAGATGGCGTCGAAGAGGAAAACTGCAGATTTAAAGAGGTTTTCATTTAGCAAAGTGCCGCCGAAGCTGGCTGATGAAGACGCGGACAGGCCCAAGCAGGCCACAATGGGCTGTGCCACAGTAAATTTACAAGATAGCGCCGGAGATCCTTTGCCAGATGGAAGCGAAGCTTCGCTGGTCACCCCACAACTAAGAGAAGAGATATGGGGTTGATTTCTGGAAATCAGGTCAGACCTTAAATTGCACAAAAAAGAACTATTAGCTTCTATAACTGAATTGAGGGAAGATTTTATAATGCTGGGTCACCGAGTCGATATCAATGTGTGCACGGATAACCACACGTTAGCGTTGAATAAATTAAATGCCTTCACAGCTCGATAGAAAATGAAGTTTCCAACCTTCAAGATAAGCTTGAAGACTTAGACAATAGGTCTCGAAGGTGTAATATCAGAATCAGGGGAGTACTTGATTCTGCCGATTATGCAAATGCGCAGGAGATGGCTGAGAAGGTGTGTAAAGCTATACTGCAGGAAGGAAACCTTCCAAATGGAGATGTGGCTACACCACCAAGGAACATTAAAATAGAACGGGCACATAGAGCTCTGGGCCCGAGGTCAGACGCCAAACCACGGGACATTATTATCTGTTTCCATAGCTATGTGGAAAAGATGCAAATACTGGAAGCCGCTAAAAAGAAAAACATCTGGTCATGGGAGGGCCACGCCTTAAGCATCTACCAAGATTTGGCATCCTCTACGCTGAGGTGGCGATTTGAACTATGCGAGGTAACATCCTTCCTGAGAGCTGAGAACATCCGCTATAGATGGACCTTCCCATTTGGCCTCCAATTCATGGTAAATGGTACGACTCACAGAGTAAAAACACTGACTGAGGCAGCAGAGGCCTTGGACAAGGCTGGATTTAGGTCGAACATCGCTACTGCCAAGCAACCGACTAAACCAGAGAATTGATGATCATCCACGCTGGCACAGAGTTGGCAAAGGAGGGAGGCGTTCAAGGAGACATTCTGAGGACTCGAGATCCGCCCTATCAGATCAGGGCTGGGAGGTCTATTCCTGACGCTTTCATGTGAGCTATCCCTCAAGGACTTATTTGAACATATCAGAAGACAGGGATGGACCTAATAATGGTCCTCTTCTCTTATATTGCTGCGGCTACAGGATTTGTTTTTTTCAAGGTTCCTACTGTTATCTTATTTCAATAGCTAAGTTGTTTATGAATGCTCTGCTTGTTCCGGGGGGAGAGGCCCAGATGGACCGTACCCGACGGCACTGGGTGCCCTCCACAGAAAGGAGATGACTGTGGTGGGCTGTGGTGGACGATGGTGGTGGTTGGGCGGTGTGAATCGGGGGGGGGGGGGTATGGGATGGGGGGGTCTCTTCAGGAAGATGTTTTAATAATGTCTGCATAATGGGGATGGTTTATGGATAGTGTGGGGATTACTCTATTGTTGTATGTGAGACCTTTTTGTATTTAAATCATGGCAATGGTAGAACACATTGTATCTGTCAATGTGAAAGGGCTAAACCACCATCATAAATGTTTTCTACTGGAACAGGAGCTACTGGCTAATAGAGCGACAATAGCAATGATACAAGAAATCCACATACGCAAAAGACATGAACATCTACTATCATTTAGGCAATTTTCCCACAGATACCTCTCGGCAAGTACTAAAGAAGTGAAATACATGGGTGTAGGCATTTTGATAGCAAGGGATTTAATACATGAGGTATTGGCCTTAATTAATGACCCCCAAGGGATATATGTTATTTTTAAACTGCATCTGGGAAGGAAATCATTACCTTAGTTTGCTTATATGCTCCTAATACAGGTCAGGGTCCCGTTTTTCAAGCCATGGATGCTTTGTTGGTAAAACATGCTGAAGAGCTTCTAATATTGGGGAGGGATTTTAATTTAATTTACAATCCTCTCATGGCACCCATCAATTTACATTCCTCTCAGGCACCCATCACTTTGCGGCAAGCATACCGATTCCTTAAAGCACTGATAACAAGGTGGGATCTGAAGAATGTATTGAGGCAAAGATATCCTAAATCCCGTAGCTACTCCTACTATTCTCATGCACATCAATCCTACTCTCGGATTGATTATTTTTTGATTGACCCTCAATTACAGAATAGAGTGACTAAGGTGAGCATAGAGTCCATCACCTGGACGGATCAAGCGCCTGTATGGATGGAGGTACAATTAGCTTCTCCCCATCCTGGACAAAGATTCTGGAGACTAAATAAAACATTATTAAAGGATATTAATTTTCTAATAAGATTAGAGGAGGGCCTTTGAGATTATTTTCAGTTAAATACTACTCTGGCTCATCCCCCCCCCTCCCCCCAATAATCTGGGAATGCTCCAAAGCTATTGACAGGGGTTTAATTATTTCCCAAGCAGCTTACTGTAAAAAACAAAAGGGGGAAAGAAGAGCACTATTATCCACGGAAATAGCTTATCTCACTCAGCTCCATCAATCCTCACAATGTCCTAAAGTCTACCGCAAGTTGACCAGTGCCAGGTCCTCCCTCCAGACCCTAGATGCTGAGGCTATTGCCTATGCATTAGAGATAACTAATTAGAGATTTATGAAGAGGGGAATAAGGCGGGTCGCCTCCTAGCTAGGTGCCTTCGCATAGTATTAGCTCAAAATAATATTTCCAAAATTAAAAAGTAAGAGGCTCTGTGCTCACGTCATCCGAAGACATTCCAAAGTGTTTCACTGATTTCTATGCATCACTGTATAGGGCAGAGGATTCAATTCTAGAGGCAGATATTGACTTATATTTAGAGACTGTATCACTAATGTCACTCATGTCGGAACAGCAGACTTTCTTAGACAGACCTATATGGGAGTTGGAGGTACTCTACGCCAGAGGTCCCCAACCTTTTTTGCACCAGGGACCGGCTTCAAGCAAGACCATTTTTCCATGGCCTGGCAGGGCGGGGTGGGGGTGGGGCAGGGGCGGGGCTTTGGTCATATGGGGGCAGGGTTATGGAGGGGGTTGGATTTTAGTGCACACTTATCATTTAATTATGACATTTATAATGTGAATGTGACTCAACTCACTATAGGTTCTCACATGCATGACACACTGACCCATAATCGTCACGGGGCTAGATGTAAAAGTACAGTTTGTATCCACGGGAACCCCCCTGACCCACAATAATGGATGTAAAGCAGAATTATGACATTCCCCATACAACTCACCCTACAAAAAAGATATTCTGGTTCTGGTGACATCTCAGTAACAGCAACTCAAACTCCTTCTACTTCCAGGCTCAATAGCCCTACTTATGAAAAGACAGCAGTTTACCACCAATGCATGTTCTCTTGAGAAAACACAACAAATAAGACTGATACAAACGCTTACATGCTAGCAAAATATCTCATCTCGGTAACAGACACAGAACCGACCTAACATACTCCCAGGATCTGTAGTAATGCACATAAACTAATCTGCACACAGTTACACCTGTATTATGGAATACACTCAAACAGGAGCAAACCTATCTATGAAAAGGCAACACTACAAATATTAAATCAGGTCCTAAAAACCAATACACCTCTTATTAGGAAAACAGAACTAGCAAGCAGCTATAGATCCCCACAGAGAAATAATTGTAAAACTATACTAATAAGCAGAATAAATGTTTCAAAACAGCTATGAACAGAATAACATCCAACAATTAAAAACTCATAAAAACTATTAAACATTCTCCAAACACCAATAAAATATTTAAAAAAAGCAGACATCACACAATTAAAATGGCAGTCAAGAAAAATAAACTTAAAAAGCCACCTTTACTTACCCCCTCCAGCAGCTCTCTTACTCCCCTTCCCTGCAGGCCGTGGCACACACCAGAAGCAGCAGTAGAAGCTAAGCTCTATACTCATGGTCCTCTTCCTTAATGCCCATGTCTCTCACACACACACACCATACCAGTCATGCCCTCATGACCAGTTTCTGTCTCTCACACACCAATCATCTCCCAGTCTTTGACAAACTCACCAGTCATCTTCCTGAACAGCTTCTCTCATGCCATACACACACACACACACAGGCTTCCCACTCCCGTGTTCTACTTACATATATGGGCTTCTCACTCTCATAATCACTTTCTCTGTCTCTCTCTCTCTCACACACTCACTCACCAGTCTCTCACTCCCATGCTTGTTACATATATGGGCTTCTCACTCTCATAATCACTTTCTCTGTCTCTCTCTCTCTCACACTCACTCACCAGTCTCTCATTCCCATGCTTGTTCTCTCCACATGCACAGGCTTCTCATTCCCATAATCACTTTCTTTCTCTCTCTCTCACACACACACACACTCACCAGTCTCTCACTCCCATGTTCTCTTTCAGATATACAGGCTTCTCCCTCCAATGATGTGTCTCACACACACCCAGGTTTCTCACTCCCATGCTCACTCTTCACATGCACAGGCTTCTCATTCCCATAATCACTTTATTTCTCTCTCTCACACCAGTCACCTGATCTCGCTCATGCATACACACACAGGCTTCCCACTCCCATGTTCTCTTTCAGATATACAGGCTTCTCCCTCCCATGCTGTTTCTCACACACACCCAGGTTTCTCACTCCCATGCTCACTCTCTTCACATGCACAGGCTTCTCATTCCCATAATCACTTTCTCTCTGTTACACACACACCAGTCTCTCTCATTTCCATGCCCACTCTCCACATGCACAGGCTTCTCATTCCCTGAATCACATTCTCTCACACCAGTCTTTTTCTCTCACACACACCGTCACCTTTCCAAGCAGTCTCTCTCTCTCATGCATGCACACTCACCCAGGTTTCTCACTCCTATGCTTTCTTTCACCCCCACAACACCAGGCTCCTTACGCCCATGCTTTCCCACATACCCAGACTTCTCACTTCCATGCTTTTTCTCTCTCTTACACACACACACACACACACACACAAATCAGTCACCTCCCTGACTAATGTCTCACACTCTCACATACACATCAGTCATCTCCCTGAGCAATCACTTTCATTGTCTCTCACATACACACACACACATCAGCTCTCTGACCAGTCAATCACACACAGGCTGGCTGGCTGGCTGCTTCTCTCTCTTTCTCTCACTCACTTCCTCTCCCCCCCCCCTCCCCCCCGGGAGCCCAAATGGGAGCTGCAGCAGCCCCCGCAGGCCAAGAAAGAGGAATCCCATCGGCCGCGAGAGACTCATGCTGCTGTCTCCTTTCTCGATTACCGGGTGCTTCTATTGCTCGGGGGCCGATGCTGCAGCCGCCGCTGCTACTTTATCACGCGGCACGGCTCTTTCTCCTTCCCGCGCACCGCTCTGTGTATCACTTCCTGTTCTGGGTCACGGGAGGGGGGAGCAGGCGCGGGAAGAAGAAAAGGCCAGCCGCGGGTACCACAGCTTTTTCTAGCACTGCTGCCATTCCCACTGGGCTGGAAGTGCTGACAGCCCGGCGGAAACGGCAGCGGGAGAGACCGGGAGCGCGCGACACACCTGCCGGTGCTTGGCGGTGCTGCGGACCGGCAAAAAACTCCCACGGCCCGGTCCCGGTCCGCGGACCGGTGGTTGGGGACCCCTGCTCTATGCCATAAAATTGCTGAAACCCGGCAAGTCCCCAGGTTTAGATGGTCTGTCAGGGGCTTATTATAAAAAATTTTAGCCCATGTAATCTCTGCACCTTTGACGGAAATGTTCAATTCCCTGAGGGAAAGTAGCTGCTTTGCGAACCATGCCAATGTAGCGGGAATTACAATACTGGCTAAGCTGGGGAGGGATCCCGCCGTGTGTGGGTCCTATAGACCAATTTAGACCTTAAACTACTGGTGAGAATCCTGGCGGAGAGACTAAAGGCAGTTTTACCTACCCTGGTTCATAACGATCAAGTGGGCTTCATCTCCGCAAGAATGGCAAGCGATAATATTCGAAAGGTGGTTGACCTTATAGACTGGTTTAAAGGCAATCACATTCCCTCTGTTTTATTAGCCATAGATGCTGAAAAGGCTTTTGACCTTGTCCACTGGCCATTTTTGTTTAAAGTACTGCAGAAAATGTGCCAGGACAACCGTCCACCGGCAGGCTAATCCACTCAGGAGTACTGCATCTGAGGGACCCCCGGCCTACTGGACCAGAAGGCTCGAGAGCGAAGACGAGGCGTGGCGTAGGAAAGAACATCAAGGAAGGCAGGAACACCAGGACGTAGGGGATCACCAAGACACCTGGACCTTACAAGGGCTCTGGCAGGTAGGAGCCTCCAGAGGGAAGACTCCACGACGAAGCAAGGCCAGGAACAGCAGACAGAGCAGCCCTTTATAGGGCTGGAGCAGGAAACAGTCATCAAGGTGGGGCCCAGACACTTCCTGGGCCTGGCACTTTAAATATTGAAGAAAGATGCGGCCGCGCGCCTAGGAGAAGAGCAGGAGCTGTGCAGGACCGCGGACAGCGGCCTGCACCGATGCACAACGTCAGAAGAGGCAGGGCTGGCCTGGGATGCAGGCCCGATGTCGGCAGCGGCTCCAGCAGCTGCAGGAGGCCCCGGGGGCTGCTCCAGCCGCCGGATGGCACCGGGGCTTGCGGCCTAGCGCCGTGAAGAGGCAGATGACGTCGGGGGCACTCCCAGCCCCGAAGAGGGTGGAAAGGTCCGTGGCTCCGGCCGCGGTGAAGAGTGGAAGCACGGGCGGCCCCCAGGCCGCATGGGCAGGCCGACGGCGGCATCCTGCCACGTCAGCGAAGAAACGTGGTGAGTCAGTGAGCCTGCCCGCGGGGGGACCCGCGGGCAGCGTTCAGAACATAAAAGGTAAACAGCTTAAGATACATTTTCTGAATGCTGGAAATTTAAAGGTATATTTTAAAACAACTGCATGGGCATCCATGTGCACGTGGTTCCCGGCGCTCGCATGTTATAAAATCAGTGCAGGAAATGTAAATGGAAGGGGGGGGGGGGGGGAGTGTTCTAAGAAACGCACAACGACATGATAGGGCCTTTCTCCAGTTCCTTCCCAGTCCGCACTAATAAAGGAGCAGACTGAGAGGGAACTCCCTAAACCCCCAACCTAACCTGCCTGCCTTTTCCCCTAACTACAGTTCTTTTTTTTGTTTACCACTAACATGCTCTACGTAGCAGCAGTAAGTTGTGCGGGCCAGCTGGCTGCCAGCGTGCACTTCAGTGGCACAGCACCTAATGGTGCTGTCCCGATCCTCCCATGCCCAGCCCGCCCTTTTTTTTCAAAGCCGGCTCTTCCGCGCATACCAAGTGCCATGACTGTTGGCCGCGGGCGACCGCAGCCGACCCAACTCACATCCTGCCATGCCTGGCTCCTCACTCCAGGTGAGCTTGCAGCTCTAGCCAGCTACTGTTACTGCTCCATTTCTGGTCCTCTCCACTCCACATGGCGACTAGGACAACGCCACCCCAAACTCCGACCACGGGCCTTCCTAGGCGCGCACGCATGCCATCTGTTCTCCACTTAAAGGACCAATGGCGGGAGCTCCTGGGCTGTCCCCTACTGATGACATCATTACTTTGGGATATTTATGCACCTCCTTTGGCCTATGCAAACTGACTTGGCAACGAGTTCCTTTACCTCTCTGGTGCTTGTTCCCGTTTCTCTGGACCCGCGGTTTGGACTCTGGCTCAGGTACCCGCTCCTCGGGGACCTGCTTGCGCTTCCTTTCATGAGACCTGGTCTCCGTGCTTACCCGCTCCTCGGGGTAGCCTCCGCGCTTCTCTCCAGAGGTCCTGTCTGCTCGCTTCCCCGCTCCTCGGGGTACTGTCTGCATTGCCAATCAGAGATCCCGTCTCTACGCTCCCTGCTCCTCGGGGCAGCCTCTACGTTACTTCATCAGAGACTTTGATTCTATGCTTCCCCGCTCCTCGGGGTACTGTCTGCATTGCCAATCAGAGATCCCGTCTCTACGCTCCCCGCTCCTCGGGGCAGTCTCTACATTACTTCACATGAGACTTTGATTCTACGCTTCCCCGCTCCTCGTGGCAGCCTTTTCGTCACTTCTCCAGGGACTTTGACTCTATGCTTCCCCTCTCCTCGGGGCAGCCTACGTTACTGCATCTGAGACTGGACTTAGCGCTTCCCCGCTCCTCAGGGTACTGTCTGCATTGCCAATCAGAGATCCCGTCTCTACCTCCCCACTCCTCGGGGCAGCCTCTACGTTACTTCACCTGAGACTTTGGCTGACTTCGTCAGAAACTCTGTTACTACTCCGTCCTGCTCCTCGGGGCACCTCGCAGTATACCTCATTGCAGGTCCTTGCGATCACGTGCCTGTGACGCAGACATTTCCTTCTCTACTGACTATAATTGTGTCCCTGCTACAGCTGGCCTCACCTCCCGATGGTGGAGACCTATGGGGTCCTACCCTTCAGGTAGCACCAACCTTCACCTCGGGCCATGGGTCCACGAAACCTACAAAACCTAACAGATTGCCAAGTCCATGGACCTGGCAGAGGTCTCAGCTTTACAGGCCATTCTTGGCCTGGCACAAAAGATCATCGGGCAACAAAAAACTTTGGAAATGCTAGCAGCAGCTATAGACAATCTGAGCATCCGCTTGGACGCCGCAGTGACCACGACGTCCTCCAAGCTCAACGCTTCTACCTCTTCTGTTCCTCATCCGACAGTTCCACTGCCAGCAATCTCACAATTCTCTGGGAACCCTCAGATGTGCAGAGGTTTCCTGAACCAGTGTAACATGCACTTTTGCCTGCAACTGGCCTACTTTCCAGGCATGATTACCAAGACCACTTACATCCTCTCTCTCCTGAATGATAACGCTTTGGCCTGGACCTCATCCCTATGGGAGTGTGCCGACCCGGTTCTACGAGATTTGCCTGGGTTCCTTGCTCTATTTCGCTTCGTCTTTGCTGACCCTGGCAGTCAATTCGCTTCTGGATCCATGCTTCTTCATCTCTGTTGGGGCACCCAGTCCTTGGAAGATTACGTCATAGAATTCCGGACACTGGCATCTGAACTCCATTGAGACCTTGATTGTTTCTGTTCTATTTTCCTCGACGGTCTGAGCACTTGCATCATAGATGAGCTGGCGACTTGTGAATTGCCCGCATCTTTAGACTCTTTAATCGACCTTGCAGATTGATCATCTCCAGAAATGTTCTCAGGAGATCCGAGCCTCCAGAGGATCTACGTCCAGCTCATCCCATGGTTGACGCTCTTCCTCCTCCAGGTTAGACTCGGACCAAAACAAAGCAGAGGAGGAACCCATGCAAATGGGCCAAAGCAAGCTTTCGCCCAATGAACGACGTCACCGTCAGCAGTCAGGTCTCTGCTTATACTGTTGCAAGTCCGGACATGCCTTAGCCACATGTCCCGTCTGTCCGGGAAACTCCCAGGCCTAGGTTCAGCAGGAGGACTGCTCCTAGGCCTGACTTCCCCTTCTCCTCCATTGACCTTGCCTGTCTCCATCAAGCTGGATAACCAAGAGTTCCATACCCTGGCTCTTGTGGCCTCTGGTGCTGGTGGTAATTTTATTTTAAAACAATTGACGGAGCATCTCCAGATTCCCATCATCCGCTCCCCATTACCTCTTCTTCTTTCATCCATTCATGGAGAGCCATTGCCCGGTCAAGTCACTCACACCACAGCTCGTATTCTTCTCTGCACTGATTCCTTGCACGTGGAGTCCATCACCTTCCACATTCTAGATAAGGCCATACATCCTGTGGTTTTAGGCCTGCCATGCATACCCCTCAGTTTGACTGGGCCACTCTACAACTTTCTCGCTGGGGATCTTTTTGCCATTCCAATTGCCTGGAGCCTGTCTTGCCTCTACCCTGCCTGAGTACTTCTGTTTTGCCTCCTGAACTTCCTCCACAATATTCTTCCTACACAGACGTATTCTCCAAAAAGGCTGCGGACACGCTGCCTCCCCCACATCAAACCTACAATTGCGCTATTAACTTACTACCCAACACCGAACCTCCTCGAGGAAGGATTTACCCATTATCGCTCACCAAAACTCAGGCCATGTCAGAGTACATCCACGAGAACCTGGCCAAGGGGTTCATTCGACCCTCCAAATCTCCCACTGGAGCAGGTTTTTTCTTTGTGGGGGAAAAAAGATGGATCACTCCACCCTTGCATTGATTACCGTGGTTTGAACAAGATCACCCTGAAAGACAGCTACCCACTACCTTTAATTTCTGAACCTTTTGATCACCTCCAGGGAGCGAAAATTTTCTCCAAATTGGATCTCAGGGGAGCCTATAATCTGGTTCGTATCCGCAAAAGAGATGAATGGAAGACAGCTTTTAATACCCGAGACGGCCACTTTGAATACCTTGTGATGCCGTTTGGTCTTTGCAACGCCCCAGCTGTGTTCCAAAATTTAATGAATGAGGTCTTCGGGGATATGTTATATCAATGCGTTGTGATGTATCTCGATGGCATTCTGGTGTTCGCTAAGGACCTTCAGAGTCACCATCACAATGTCTCTCTAGTCCTCCAGCGCCTTTGAGACAACCAACTTTATGCCAAACTCGAAAAGCGTTCTTTCAAGCAGGAGACCGTTCCCTTTCTTGGCTACATAGTCTCCAGTCAAGGGTTCAGAATGGATCCTCAGAAGTTGAAAAGCATTCGAGATTGGCCTCAGCCTACGGGACTTCGCTCCTTACAGAGATTCCTTGGCTTTGCCAATTACTAACGCTTGTTTATCCATCGTTACTCTACCTTGACCGCGCCACTTATGGCAATGACCTGCAAGGGGGCCAGTCCTTCTCACTGGTCACCCGAGGCCATGACCACCTTCCAGGACCTCAAGACCACCTTGCTCCATGAGCCGAGTCTCCATCATCCGGATCCCAGATGGCCATTCATAGTCAAGGTTGATGCCTCCGACATGGGAGTAGGGGTGGTCCTAAACCAGCACTCAACTACTCATACCCTACATCCATGCTCCTTTTTCTCCAGACGCTTCTCTCCTGTGGAGTGTAACCATGCCATAAGTGATAAGGAGCTGCTGGCTATTATGCTAGCTTTCGAGGAGTGGCGTCCCTGGCTCGAGGGAGCTCAGCATCAGATACGGTGTATACAGACCACAAAATCCTTGAGTATTTACACCGAGCTCAATGTCTGAATCATCGCCAGGCCTGCTGGGCCCTCTTTTTTACTTGGTTTAATTTCCTGCTGCGCTATCATCTGGCCAACCAGAATTGCCGAGCCGATGCCCTCTCTAGATCCCTCATTCCGGAGGATGTTCCAGACTCTCAGCGACATATAATTGATCCTGCTAAGGTCATTCTAACTGCCACATTCCTGGTGCTGCCTGGGAAGATGGTGGACCCACGTCAGTTACGCCTGAGGGTTCTTTGTTGGGCTCATGACTCCCTTTTTGCAGGACACCCGGGACAGTCCAGGACCCTGAACACTCTCCAGCAGTTCTACTGGTGGCCCACCATGAAGAAATGTGCACAGGTCTAAGTGGAGTCATGTGCCACTGGCGCACGCCATAAGCCTCCATTGGGAAGCCCGTGGGATCTCTTGCAAGCTCTACCTGTCCCGAGAGAGCCATGGACCCAAATTGCGACAGATTTTATTGTGGTCCTTCCTCCCTCTGGGGGCAACAACACCATTTGGGTCACCGTCAACCATTTTTCCAAAATGGCCCTCTTTGTGGCCCTGCCGGGCCTCCCATTGGCATCTCAGCTCACACAACTGTTCATCTGTCACGTGTTCCAGCTTCACGGACTTCCTAAACATATACATATACTTCCTAAACAATTTACTGCCCGATTCTGGAGGTCCCTCTGCAAGAAGTTAAATGTCTCTCTAGACTTCACCTCCGCCTATCACCCCCAAGCCAATGGGCAAGCGGAGAGGACTAACAGGACTTTTAAACAATTTCTTCGGGCCTATGTTCAGCTTCGGCAAAATGATTGATCTGACCTACTTCCCTAGGCCGTGTTTGCCTTGAATTCACATCCATCTTCTTCAACTGGCTCATCACCATTTCAAGTAGTCTATGGACGCCAGCCTCTTCCTCCTCTACCACTTCTGTTGTCCGTTTAGTTACCAGCGGCCCAGTCGACCGCCCAGGAGTTGCACCAACTATGGAACAGCACAAAGCAGTTACTACAGAAAGCGGTCTATAGGGCTAAAAAGTTCTTTGACACTCATCACTGTGAAGGCTTAATGGACCCTTGGTCTGACCCAGCATGGCAATTTCTTATGTTCTTAAGCTCCCCAGTTTAATCTGAGCGACAAGGTGTGGCTCAGTACTCAGTTCATCCATCTCAAATTCCCTTCTTCTCGCTTCGCTCCCAAGTACATTGGTCCCTTCCCGGTGGTTGCCGTTTGGGGCCAGTCACTTACAAACTTCTGCTTCCAGCCTCCCTTAAGATCCACAGTGCCTTTCATGTATCTCTGTTAAAACCCTTGGTACTATCGGGTTTTTCCAAGAAGCCGCCGGATCCTCAACCTGTGACCTCCGAAGTGGATGAGATTTACCAAGTTCAAGATGTTCTTGATGTGCAAAAAAGTGGAAAGAAATGGGAGTACCTCCTGTCTTGGGAGGGTTTCGGTCCAGAAGAAAATAGCTGGGAGTCTGCCACCAATATCCTGGATAAGGATCTCATCAAGAAAATCCATGTTACACACCCTTTGAAACCCAAACCACAGGGGGAGGCTTTAAAAGGGGGGGTACTGTTATGACTGTTGGCTGCGGCCAACTCAACTCACATCCTGCTATGTCTGGCCCCTCACTCCAGGTGAGCTTGCGGCTCTAGTCAGCAACTGTTGTCGCTCCATTTCTGGTCCTCTCCACTCCACATGGCGGCTAGAACACCGCCGACCCACACTCCAACCCTGGGCCTTCCTAGGCGCGCACGCACGCCATATGTTCTCTACTTAAAGGGCCAATGGCGGGAACTCCTGGGCCATCCCCTACTGATGACATCATTACTTTGGGATATTTATGCACCTCCTTTGGCCTATGCAAACTGACTTGGCAATAAGTTCCTTTACCTCTCTGGTGCTTGTTCCCGTTTCTCCGGACCCGCAGTTCCAGCCTTGGATTTCCTCACTCAGATTTGGACTCTGGCTCAGGTACCCGCTCCTCGGGGGCCTACTTGCGCTTCCTTTCATGAGACCTGGTCTCCATGCTTCCCCGCTCCACGGGGTAGCTTCCTCGCTTCTCTCCAGAGGTCCTGTCTGCTTGCTTCCCCGCTCCTCGAGGTAGTGTCTGCATTGCCTATCAGAGATCCCATCTCTACGCTCCCCGCTCCTTGGGACAGCCTTTATGTCACTTCTCCAGAGACTTTGGCTCTATGCTTCCCCGCTCCTCAGGGCAGCCTCTACGTCACTTCACCAGAGACTTTGACTCTACGCCTCCCCGCTTCGCGGGGCAGCCTACATCACTGCATCTGAGATTGGCCTTTGTGCTTCCCCGCTCCTCGGAGCAGCCCCTACGGCACTACGCCAGAAACTCTGTTGCTACTCCATCCTGCTCCTCAGGGCACCTCGCAGTATACCTCAGTGCAGGTCCTTGCGATCACGTGCCTGTGACGCAGGACATCTCCTTCTCTACTGACTATAATTGTGTCCCTGCTGCAGCTGGCCTCGCCTCCCAACGGTGGAGACCTGTGGGATCCCACTCCTCAGGTAGCACCAACCTCCACCTCGCGCCAAGGGTCCACAAAACCCACAAAACCTAACACCGAGAGATAGCTAATGACCACAGACCTTTGAAAAGGCCCGTGGCACGCACATGGCCTGGCCATGCGTGTATCTCCTGGTTGTCGCGCATACCGGCTTTTAAAAATTGGGCCTTTCGGACCTAGGTCAGAGAGGGAGTGAAACGTAACTCACATTTGTGGTGTGCCCAGTGTGGTAGTGTGTAGCTGCTTCTGCCACCCTAGGCACTGTGACAGAATAACTTTGGCCACAAGAAAGGTGAATTTACTTCATATTGGACCCAGGAGTTTAGTTTCCAGTAAGGTCTCACGGCAGGCACTTACAGCTGAACAGTAAACTGGAGCAGTGCATCCGAACTTTGGTGTACAGTTTAACTGTAGATGCCCGATCTAGGGAGCTGCTTACACATTGCTCAGCTTCCTGTATTTGCTTACTCCAGGGAGCAAAATCGTGCATTCAAACCCATTTTTGAAGAATGGCAAATAAATTCAAAGCGTAAAATGCTGTATAGGGGGACACCTCCAAATGTACAGGACACCCAAGTCAGATGCACAGCAGCAAAGTGCATTCTATTCAGCTGAAGGTGCCTTCCCCAGAGAGCTTATGTTTTGTTCGGCTGTAGATGCAAACCCCAGAGGGCTTAAACTGGAAATGGAATTCCTTTTTGGTTTTATATGGAGTAAACTTACATTTCTGGTAGCTAAAATTATTCTACTACTGTGCCCAGTGTGGTAGAAATAACCAGACACTACCACGTGGGTAGAGCAATGGAACACATAGGCACAGGAATAGAATATCATGGGCACTAGAAATGTGAGTTAACTTTTACTCCTCCTCAGGCCAAGGAGTTAACAAAACACAGGAATAAGCAGGTAAGTGCTCCAAGTTGGAAGGGGTGTGACCAAAATGGCCTTGCATGTAGGACTGGCCTTGGGCACGCACACTTGGGCAGAATCTCACAAGCAAGGTCATTTGAGTTTTCTTGTGTTTATCTTTGTGACTTTTGCAACAGGAAAAAAAAAACAACAGGGATCTGGTTCTCGAAGTATTTTTTCTGAGGCCGCTGCAATTAAGGGTCCCTTACTCTGCATGAAGGAAAGTTTCCAGAGCTCGAGCTCTGCGACCTGCTCAGGTTTTCTGGCTCACAGGTCTGCTGATCTCCTCCAGGGCCTGTGCAGAGCTGAGGGAAAGCCTTTCCCTGTCCCTGACCTCCTGCTGGCTATGTGCTCCTCTATTCCAGCCTGGAATTTCCAGGGGCAGTTCCTTCAGTTTACAGAGCATGTGGACTGCCCTCAAGCATGGCTGCTGGAAAGCCAGTGTGTCCAACTGAGCATGCTCCGTGCCCTTCTCTCTTAAGTCTTTGTAAAGGGAAACTCACTATTCAAATGCAGTCTGGGGATAATGCAAAGTCCACCTGGCCCCCGGTGTGATGTCATCAGTCTGCCAACATCAGGAAGAGGAACTGCCCTGTGCTGGAGGTGGACACAAACAGATTTTTCTTCCTTCATTAGATTAAAAGCTGGAAACCAGAAAGCTTTAGCCTCAAATCTCAGCTTCTGCCCTTCTCTGCCCCTCCTCCTTCCCCTTGTATCAGCCCCCTGAACTGCACTGCAAGATGCAAACACTCAGCTCTTCCCCTGCCTGAGAAAGAGCCCCCAACTCATTTGTTAAACTGAAAGCAGCAAAAGCAGAGAGGAAAATGCCTGCAGGAGCTTCTGCTCAGGTAGGAGATTGCCCCCAACTTCCTGCCCTCTCTGTACAATCCCTGCTGCAGCTTTCTAACCTGGGACACTGCAGAGTCAGTCCTGACTTTAATAGGACCCCAAGCAGACCTGGGGTGCAGAAAAGACACTTTGGGACCCTCCTGAGTGTAAGGAGGGAGATCAGGAATCCCACAAAGCCAGACTTTGTATCCCAGGTCTGTGTGTTACTGTTTTCTTTTCATATTCTTTTATTATCTTGCTCTGGGACTGTGTTATGTGACTGAATTATTTACAGCCAGAAACCTCTGCCCCCGCCCTGCTGAGCCCCAGCACTGATGGATGAGATGCAAAAGGAGGTGAACAAGTTTCTGGTTTCTGTTTCAGGTCCCAGTAAGCTTTGAGGATATCGCTGTCTGTTTCTCCCAGGAGGAGTGGGAGGATTTAGAAGAATGGCAGAAGGAGCTTTACAAGGAGGTGATGAAGGAGAATTATCAGATGCTCAGCTCACTGGGTAAGAAGGGACCTTTTTTTTTTTTTTCAGAAAAATATTTTTGGAAGGGGGAAAAACAGAATATTATTTGATTATAAATTGAGTGAAAGCCTCTGTTATTGCAGCTCACTCTAATCCAGGTCTTTTCTGCAATATTTTCCAACATAAAAGCTTGAGAGAGAGAGAGGAATGAATGACATCCTGGCCAGAAAGAGAGAGGCTAAGAGGGTGAGGCAGAAAGAAAGAAAGAAGAGGCTTAAACTGGAAATGATAAAGTCCCAAGAGAAAGGTAGAAAGGGGTAAATAAAATATGTGGAGGAGGAAGAGAGTGAAGGGAGCTGAAGGAGGAGGGAAAGAAGGATGGGTGAGAGGGACAGGACAATGGTAGAAGATAAGGAGTGAATAAATAGGAGAGGGATGGGAGAAATGCAGGGAGGTAGGAGGAGAGAATGAAGGGAATGTGAGAGGGCAGGAGGGAAGGGGAGGGGAAGAGGTGGGTTTGATAGAGGTCACAGATAGGGTAAAAGGATGGAGGAGAGAAAAGGGAACAATTTAGTTATGAAGGAGAAAGAATGGAAAGAGAGAGAGTTTATTTTTATTTATTTATTTAAAGTTTTTTGTATACTGACATTCGTTGAGGGTAAAGGTGAAATATAGGAGGATCTATTTATTTATTTATTATTTTTATATACCGTCAATCTGTAGACAATCTTAACGGTGTAGAATAAATAAAATGCACATCAGGAAACAATAAATTAACAATCAGGTGAAATAATACAATGAAATAAAACATAGTAAAAAGATAAAAGTAAACTAACAGAATAAGCTAAAATAACATTAAAAAGTCAAATAAAATAATTTATAGTAGCTGAGCCTGAAATTAGATTTGACCATAATTTTCAACCATCGTAGGCTTTTTTAAATAGCCAAGTTTTAAGGTTTTCCATAGTCTTTTTGAATCCTGAGCTCATCTGGTAATGAGTTCCACAGTTTAGGGCCTGCAACAGAGATTGCTCTCTCTCCGACTTCAGGCAAGTGCGCTGCTTTTATGGAAGGGATTGCGAGCCGACCTTGATTTGCAGACCTGAGGTTCCTTTCAGGTGTATGTAAATGAAGGCCATTCGCTTCTGTCACAGTTTAGTGCTTTGTGTGTTATGCATAGACCTTTATGGTCAATTCTGGATTTAATAGGAAGCCAATGTAGGTCTATCAAGGTGGGAGTGATGTGATCCTATCTCTTTCCTCCACACAAGACACTAGCGGTGTTCACATTTTGAAGTTTGCAGGTAAACCAAAAAGAAGAGCGTTACATTATTCAATTGTGGGAAAAAAGCAAGGGCCGATGCAATAAATTTGCGTAGAAAGCAGGTGCTGAACAGTCAGCGCCCGCGTTCTTAACACGCCCCAGGTGCCCGCATGCCATGCAATATTTAAATTAGAGGGTCGCGCTGGTAAGGAGGTGCTAGGGTTGCTTTCGCGCCCCTAACGCCTCCTTGCTAATGTGAACCCGATTGGTGTTGGCAGTCTGCCGGTTAGGAAAACTGGTGCCGAGTTTATCAGCGTCTGTTATCCTAACCACCGCACAGCCAGGGTGTTCAGGAACCAGTCGCTTGTCATTCGAGCCTCTGTTTCCTGCACCCGACCGCCAGTGTTTTGTTTTGTTTTTTTAACTTTTTAAATTAACTTTATTTAACTTTGTTTTTCCTCCTACTTAATTTCGCAACGATATTAGGTAGGAGGCAGTACAAAAAAAGCAGTATTTTCTGCTTTTCTGTACTGGTTTAAGGAGTCCTAGATGCACATTTTTTTATTTATTTTTTTTGCATCTGGAGTGAATGCTAATAGCCTCAGTCACAGGCATTTGCACGTGATTAGCGCTATGAGACTCACTCCGCGTGTGGATGCACGTTGAATAGGCGCTATGTTGTGTTTTCTCTTTACCAATAACTTACAATGTAATATGCTGTTTCAATTGTAAACCGGAGTGAAGGCTCTAGCTAAACTTCGGTATATAAAAACATATAAATAAATAAATAAATAATCCCCTTATTGCATTAGGGGATTCATTAGCGCCTATTCAATTCGCGTCTGACTGCCGGTTACACAGTGCTCAGCTGAGCGCACCGTATTGCATCGGCCCCAAGGTTTGTAAAACGGTTCTGAAATCATTGAATTCAGCGGCAGCTGTCAGCGAGTTTGACAGCCGACGCTCAATTTTGCTGGCGTCGGTTCTCACACCCACTGTCAGCCATGCTGACAGCCTCAATTTTGCCGGTGTCCGGGTTGGAAACCGGATGCCGGCAAAATTGAGAGTCCGGTTTTCAACCCGCGGGCCCATTTAACTTTTTTTTTTTTAATTATTTTTAACTTTTGGGGCCTCCGACTTAATATTGCCAAGATATTAAGTTGGAGGGTGCACAGAAAAGCAGTTTTTACTGCTTTTCTGTGCACTTCCCTGGCGCCGGCAGAAATTAACGCCTACCTTTGGGTAGGCACTAATTTCTGTATCGCGTGGGAATGACTAATAGGGCCATCAACATGCATTTGCATGTTGCGGGTGCTATTAGTCTCGGGGCGGGGGGGGGGGGGGGGTTGGACGCGTGTTTTCGACCCCTTACTGAATAAGGGGTAAAGCTAGCGCATCGAAAACGCGCGTCCAAATGCCTGACAGTGACTAAGAGAAACCTAATGCAGCTTTTTTACCCCAGGAACAGGCTGCCCGACCGTCACCCCTGAGATTATATCCCACATTGAACGAGGGGAAGAGCCGTACATCAAGGATGAGCCGGGATCAGAGCAAAGAGAAACTGGAAAAAACAGCTGCTCAGGTGAGTGCAGGAATAAGAGAGACTGGGGTAAAACTGTTGAGCTGGAGAGTGGAAGGAGCAGTGGGAACAGGTAACCCATGTGATTGAGTTTGTCTGGAAGGCAGCACAGGGGACCCTGGAGAGTCACTAGCTCCGCAGAAAAAGCATTCCTAAGTATCGGACCTGCATAGGAAACTGCCCTGGAACATGTTTGTTGCTTCTTTTATTCACAAAGCCAAGTGACAACATGTAAATATGCCCCTGATGATCTAAGCCAATGAGCTGGATCACAGAACACATTTTCCTTCCAAGAGGCTCAGCTGAATCTTAATAGAAAATATTTACATAAAATAATCAACACCTTAAACTGAACACGCCATGGAATGGGCAGCCCATGTAAATTAATCAAAGCAGGTGTGATATGAACACTTGGAGCCAGTCCATCAATAATTCTGGCTGTAACGTGTTGTACCAGCTGCAGTGCATGAAAACAGTTCTTTTGCAAAACATGTGAAGAAGCTATTACTGTCGTCCATGTAGCCAAAAACAATTGCCTGCACCAATGTAAAAAACAAAAATTCCCAAGGCAACATATATTTTAACAGACGCGACACCATGAGCTTATAAAATGCTCTGACAGACTTGTGTTAAGTGGGCCTGAAAAGACAACTGAGAGTCAAAATGAGTCCCAAATTGTATGCCTCAAAAACAGTAGCGAGCCTAAAGCCCTCCTATATAATATGCAAAATTTTACCACGAGGTCGGGATTTCCCAAACCATAACAAAATGTGGAATTTAACACCAGATAATTACTGAGTAATCATAAAGTCACAGCATCAAGGCATTGTTTAAGTTCCATTGATTGATTATTATACCAACATCTGCACCATTATTGTCCTCTGTTAAGATTATTACAGAGCTTTGGGGCTGGACATGAGAAAGGTCTGTACTGGAGGGAACTGAGTGGGATCTTGCATGCTGTTCTACCCAAGATGGTAGAGTAGAAAGAAAGAAACAAAAACATCCTGACCTGGATAAGGAGATATCTTGCAGGGATTCCTGTTCTGTGGATGGCAGCGGGGATGTATCCTTAGCAGTGTAAATAGAATAACGGGGCAGAGAGGATGCTCTTTTTCTGCCATCTTCAGTTAATTTACTACAAAACTGCAGAGACCCCTTTACAGCTCCTCTTGAGATCTTTCTAAACACTCAGATGGTTTCTTTTATGAGCAGCAACAAACTTTGGAAAAGGGTCAGGATTTCAACCAGAGACTCGGGGATTTTGCATCAATTGCAAGGTCTCCAGGGAGCCTCATTAGGTTCAGCTCCAGCCACTTCAATTCCTCGGTAAGCCTGCAGGGAACAGGAGGCGAGGGGGGAGTGCACAATCTGCAGCTGTGATCCAGGACTTGGGACTCCCTCAGCTAAGGGGAGAGTGAGGGGTGCACAAGTCAGGGAGCTGTGACTTAGATTAACCATTGTTCCCTTGCAGGTAATTACGAAATTAACTTTATTTATACCACACAAATTTAAAAGACTTTACTTTGTGCATAACTACTTCCTTTACTATCTAAACTAACTAAGAACATAACAATATTAAGATGCAGATGCCCCTAACACCAAGCTGGGACACTGGGTCAGTGCTGGATCAGAGGGAAGAGTGCTCCTAACACCATGCTGGGACACTGGATCAGTGCTGGATCAGAGGGAAGAGTGCCCCTAACACCATGCTGGGACACTGGGTCAGTGCTGGATCAGAGGGAAGAGTGCTCCTAACACCATGCTGGGACACTGGATCAGTGCTGGATCAGAGGGAAGAGTGCCCCTAACACCATGCTGGGACACTGGGTCAGTGCTGGATCAGAGGGAAGAGTGCTCCTAACACCATGCTAGGACACTGGGTCAGTGCTGGGTCAGAGGGAAGAGTGCCCCTAACACCGTGCTGGGACATGGGGTCAGTCCTGGCTCAGAGGGAAGAGTGCCCCTAACAACATGCTGGGACACTGGGTCAGTGCTGGATCAGCGGAAAGAGTGCCCCTAACACCGTGCTGAGACATTGAGTCAGTCCTGGCTCAGAGGGAAGAGTGCCCCTAACACCATGCTGGGACACTGGGTTAGTGCTGAATGAAAGGGGGACGTGATCTTTAACACCGTGCTAAACATTGGGTCATTACCAAAATGCTGCATACAAGAGAAGGGCTACCAAAATGATAAGGGGACTGGAACAGCTCCCCTATGAGGAAAGACTAAAGAGGTTAGGACTTTTCAGCTTGGAGAAGAGATGGCTAAGGTGGGATATGATAGAGGTGTTTAAAATCATGACAGGTCTAGAACGGGTAGATTTGAATCGGTTATTTACTCTTTCGGATAATAGAAAGACTAGGGGGCACTCCATGAAGTTAGCATGTGGCACATTTAAAACTAATCGGAGAAAGTTGTTTTTTACTCAACACACAATTAAACTCTGGAATTTGTTGCCAGAGGATGTGGTTAGTGCAGTTAGTATATCTGTGTTTAAAAAAGGATTGGATAAGTTCTTGGAGAAGAAATCCATTACCTGCTATTAATTAAGTTGGCTTATATAATAACCACTGCTATTATTAGCAACGGTAACATGGAATAGACTTAGTTTTTGGGTACTTGCCAGGTTCTTATGACCTGGATTGGCCACTGTTGGAAACAGGATGTTGGGCTTGATGGACCCTTGGTCTGATCCAGTATGGCATGTTCTTATGTAACTGCTATGACGCCCAAGTTTTTTGAAGTCTAGGGTTCCTCAAGGGCTACAAACTTACCTGGTTTTCACAGTGAGAAAAATATGCAAATTAGGCTTCTTAGGCCGTATGTATGCAGATATGTCTGTATATTTGGGAGGTTCTGACCATCACACCTGTTCTGGCCCTTGAGAAACGTCCATGCTAGGAAAACCCTGACCATTCTCTCTGTAAGTCTCCCTCACATCAAGTAATGTCTGCCCTTTATTTTCTTATTCAGAGATTGATGAGTCCAAGAGAAGAGTCGAGGAGACACACCCTGAGGAACCCACTAAACATTTGGAAGTGACTAAAACTCTACCAGAAAGAGATGGAGGGGACACCTGCCCATGTTGTTACTGGGAGAAAAACTGCTGGAGTCTGTATAAAACAGAGGATGGACTGAGAAACCCAGCACGAGACTCCACTGAGAATGTGACTCTCTTTGAGCTAAGTGCCAGTGATATCTCTCACACTATGGAGCATCAGACAAACCAGACACTAGAAAATCAGTCTGTATGTAATGCATGTGGAAATTGCTACATGGATCAGGGACCTCTAAAGTCACAAGATGGATTTAACGGAGGAGAGAAACCACATACATGTACAGACTGTGGTAAGATCTTCAGTCAGAAGGAACCTCTCCCAGTACACCAGAGAATCCACACTAACCATGACAGACCATTTTTCCATAGTTTTGATGGGAAATACTTCCTTCACAAACCAGACCTGGTAATGACTAAAATAAACCACACAAAAGAGAGGCCATTTCTTTGCACTGAATGTGGGAAAAGCTTTATTTGGAAGCAAAGCCTTCTGATACACCAGAAAATCCATACAGGAGAGAAACCCTTCTCCTGTAAGGAATGTGGAAAAAGCTTCAGTTACAAGGGAAGTCTTACAAAACACTTGAGTATTCACACGGGAGAGAGACCATTTCCATGCACTGAATGTGGGAACAGCTTCAGGGTGAAGGGAGTACTTACCCAACACCAGAAATTGCATGCTGGAGAGAGTCCCTTTACATGTGCTGAATGTGGAAAAAGCTTCAGACAGAAGGTAGGACTTATACATCACCTGAAAATTCACACTGGAGAGAGACCCTATACATGCACTGAGTGTGGGAAAAGCTTCAGTCAGAAGGCAGGACTTACACATCACCTGAAAATTCACACTGGAGAGAGACCTTATTCATGCACTGAATGTGGAAAAAGCTTCATTCAGAAAAGAAGTCTTAGCTATCACTTAAGAATTCACACTAGAGAGAGACCCTTTACATGCACTGAATGTGGGAAAAGCTTCACACAGAAGAGAGCGCTTACACAACACCTGAAAATTCACACTGGAGACAGACCTTTTACATGTGCTGAATGTGGGAAAAGCTTCAGGGAGAAGGGACATCTTACACAACACCTGAGAATTCACACTGGAGAGAGACCTTTTCCATGCACTGAATGTGGGAAAAGCTTCAGGGAGAAGGGAAATCTTACACAACACCTGAGAATTCACACTGGAGAGAGACCTTTTCCATGCACTGAATGTGGGAAAAGCTTCATGGAAAAGAAAGCTCTTACACAACACCTGAGAATTCATACTGGAGAGAGTCCCTTTACATGCACTGAATGTGGGAACAGCTTTAGAGAGAAGGGAGCACTTACACAACACCTGAGATTGCATGCTGGAGAGAGTCCCTTTACATGTGCTGAATGTGGGAAAAGCTTCATTGAGAATAAAATTCTTACACGACACCTGAGAATTCACACTGGAGAGAGACCCTTTCAGTGTACTGAATGTTGTAAAAGCTTTAGGGAGAAGGGAAATCTTACACAACACCTGAGAATTCACACTGGAGAGAGACCTTTTCCATGCACTGAATGTGAGAAAAGCTTCATGGAAAAGAATTCTCTTACACAACACCTGAGAATTCACACTGGAGAGAGACCCTTTACATGCACTGAATGTGGGAAAAGCTTCTCGGCGAAGGTAGTGCTTAGACAACATCTGAGAATTCACACTGGAGAGAGACCCTTTCCATGCACTGAATGTGGGAAAAGCTTCAGGAAGAAGGCAACGCTTACACGACACCTGAGCATTCACACTGGAGAGAGACCCTTTACATGCAGTGACTGTGGGAAAAGCTTCAGAGAGAAGAGAGGGCTTACACAACACCTGAGAATTCACTCTGAAGAGAGACCCTTTACATGCAGTGACTGTGGGAAAAGCTTCAAGGACAAGAGAGGACTTACAGAACACCTGAGAATTCACACTGGAGAGAGACCCTTTACGTGCAGTGACTGTGGGAAAAGCTTCAGGGAGAAAGGAGTGCTTACACAACACCTGAGAATTCACTATGGAGAGAGACCCTTTCCTTGCAATGAATGTCGGAAGAGCTTTGTTCAAAAACGGAGTCTTCTGATACATAAGAGAAGCCACACAGGAGAGAAGCTCTTTCCGTGCAGCAAATGTGGGAAAAGTTTCATGAATAAATGGAATCTTGTAAAGCACCTGAGAATCCACTCTGGAGAGAGACCTTTTCCATGTAATGAATGTAGGAAAAGCTTTACTTTGAAAGGGAATCTCCTGAAACACCAGAAAATCCATAAAATTGAGAGACCCTTTGCATATACTTAGTGAGAGAAGAACTTCATTTAGAAGAAAAATCTAATAATTCATCAGAGAACCCACACAGGGGAAAGACCATTTCCTTGCACTGAGTTTGGGAAAAGCTTTATTAAAAAATGGAGCCTTCTGATGCACCAAAGAACACAAGAGGAGATAAGTCTTTTCTGTGCAAGGAATTCAGGAAAAGCTTTAATTTGTGGAAAGATAGTCTAGATCACCTAAAAGAAGCAAAAAGACAAATCCATGCTGGCCGCACATTGTCCAGAATAAACGATGCCTACTCTTACCCTCTGCACTAAGGATAATGCTAGTGTTAGCAGTGGTGCAAAATCTTAAGGTATAGACAACACTGCTGAGACAATTATAGGCCTTGGTGAAACCTGCTCATGGACCCAGCACGGCAGGAAACACACTACAGCCACTACTAACAAAATTAACAGGACTGAACATGGTTATATGGATACCTAGAGATAAAAAGGAGAGAACATTCTGCCATTTTTATGCAATAAACCCTAAATTTAAATCTAGAAGGTATACAGAGAACACATCAAAAATTGGGAGAGAAGGTGAAACTTGCCTTTCTAAATCCAGGTGGAATATAAATTACTAATTCAGGTACAGCAGACAGGTCCCTTCCCTAGAGGGTTTACAATCTAAGGGGGATTTACTGATCTGTGGTATTTTCCCTGGAGGGAATTCGCTGAACTCTAATGCTTGTTACTGCAGCTTAGTAAATCTCAAGCAAAAACATACTGCAGCACAGGGGCCCCAAACAATGGCAGCCCCCACATCCTAGTGCTAACATAATTTAAAGGGGCCATGTGGCCCCAGACTGCTTCCCTCTCTGTAGTGTCCAAATCCCTGTGGGTCTAATGAGAACCCATCTTTTAGCAACTGAGGTGGCCGGCCTATCTCCCAGTGACAATCCCTGCCCCCTTGGAGTATAAAAATTTACATTCCCCACCCCTCAGACCTTCTTCTCCTACCCCTGCCCCCAACCAGTATGTTAAAGTCCCTTGTGTTTAGTGGATTTGGAACACCATCCTTGCGCACTGGGTCTGTCCACACCATGATTCGGACAACAATGTTCTTGAGGCTGCCCCTTGCCATTTCGGACATGAAGTGGCTGGAGCCGAAGCCTTAGTGGGCACTCTGGGCTCCATTAGATACCAAGGACTTTAAGGTACCGGTTCAGCAGAGGTGCGGAGAGGTAATCCAGTGGTTGTGAGTAACATTTTATACTCCAAGGAGTTGGGATTTGGCACTCGGGGTTGGCCAGGGCTGGCAACTTAAAACATTTTTTATTTTATAACTTTGGACACTACCGAAAAGAGGGGGAAGGGGAGTCAGCAGGTGGGAAGGCCATTTAAGGACACAGACCAGGAACATACTACTGAGGAAAGTTAGGTACATCCCTTAAAGGTATAGCTAACCTTTTGTTTAAATATCTGTTGCGGGACTAAGGACGGGAGTGCTAGAGGGCTCTCCCGATTCTGGGGAAGTGTGCCCTTGCGGCGAAACATACCTCATCTGGGACGGAGCAACCCAAGCCCTGCCAACCTGCACGCCTCAGTGAGACCAGCAATGCAATGTTGGTCTCTGAATGGTCCTCCGACCGTTCCTAGCCCTTTCGGACTGGCTGCTGGGTAACAGCAGAAGGCGGCAGGCCAGACTAGGCTGAAATAGGGGAGGACTGGAATATGGAAGCTGATGGCCTCAGGACCAGATGGACTCAGGATCAGACAGGGTAAAATCAGAGGACATCGGAGGAACTTAGAAGGAGAAGCCTCTAAGGCGAAGATCCAGGAAGACCAAGACGACACTCTGGACACTCATCGAAGAGCAGCCGGGACGGACGAAGTGGAACATTCTGAAGACTACAAGCCTGGAGGAAGTAGAGGTCTTCGGCTTCGCCAGATGAGGAAAGACCCACCAGTGCCTTACACACCGCGCCTGGGGTGGTCGCAGACCACTGGGCCACAGCGCGCCCTACACAGCCCAATCAGCTGGTCACTGACCACGCTAGGATGGATCAAGGTGAGTCCAAGAAGACATCTGGAAGACGGACATCAAGACATGGTAACGAGGTCAAGGAACATCAAGGCTAAGACAATGGAGACATCAGGCTGGGCGAAGCATCAGCAGAGACCAGGAGAGAAGACAATGAAGGATCCAATGAAGAACATGGAATGCCAAGCAGGAGCAAGAAGTATACGGAAGTCCAATAGAAGACCAGCTACTGAAGGACAATTCCAGGAGGGAACATGCTCCTTGCGAAGGCAAAGTTGAACTGAGCACAGAGCCCTTTTGTAGGGCAAAGCAGGAAACACCCAGGGAGGAGCCTGAAGAGGACCACACCTGCACTGGCCCTTTAAATCTGGAAGGAAGCCACGGCCCGCCCTTAGGAAGGAAGGGGCAGGACCTTGGACAGCGGCCATACTGCCGCTGTGACAGAGGAGCAGAGGAAAACAGAGGAGGGCCACAGGACAGGCCCTGAAGACATCAGCAACGTCCCGCCGCGAGAAGGTCCAGGGGCGGTACCCACCGTGGGAAAGGCCCTGGCCACTGCGGCCACTGGGCCACGAAGTGGACAGTGCCGTCTCGGCCCCCCCGCCACACTGGAGAGGCTCGGCATGGCTCCTGCTGCACCGGCAAGATGGCGGCCGGGCCGCGGGAGCAACCGGCGCTGGCAGCCCCAGGCAAGGCCCCAGCTGCAGCCCCCAGGCCACGAAGGTAAGCGCCTCCTATGGCTCCTGCCATGGGAGGTGCACAACAATATCATGGTCTGCCAGTTTCACAGCAAACTGCGGCATTTAACTAGCATATTAATTAATTGTTTTCCTTGCCTTTGCATACCTGTTAGCTTATTTAAATACTCCTGTTGCCCCAGTGTCTTTGCAGGTGAAAACATGCAGAATTTGTAATTCTGTGCATTTTCTGCAGTAATGTATTTATCAATGCTTAGTAAATGAATGTTTTGCTTTTTTTTAATTATAATTTTAATTGAATTTTTCATATTAATAGAAAGATGTAGACATGTAAGGATGAACCCTGAATTCTTGCTAACTGTATATGCAGCTAAGATGGACTCTCTGACATCAGCACAATGGACACTTAGCCTGTGTTTCTCTCTCTCCAGTCAGATGCAGAGATGATAGACTTTTCTGATCAGGCAGTGTATGTTGCCAGCTTATCTGATTTGCAGAGACCTGCAAATAACAGAGATATTCTCTGTAGAAACAAAGAAAACAAGGACAATGCATGCTGTATGTGTGTGTAAAAACAGATACCCTGGGCCCCTGAGCTTTTTTAGGCACCTTGGTCGAGCACTCAATCCGCATCAGATGCATTATCAGCTAGCTACCAGCTGTACAAACCTGAGTGTTATCATGGCCTGGGGATGACCTAAGAAAAGAGATCAAGAACTGTCCAAAAAGGGGAACGAACAACCAATCCACCTTTAATCATGGATTCACTTTAATCTATGTCGGGGGGGGGGGGGGGGGGGGTGTCCCTCTTTATGTTGCATTATCTGTAACTAGGGGTGTTCCATGTCCAGGTTCAAGTCCAGATGGGGAGGAAGATTTCTCTTCTGGGGCCCCTGGCATTGTCAATCACTGTGTCAATTACTATTTCACAATCTAGGTCCAATATCTCCAGGAGGTGCCAGATGGTGAAAAATAAGAGCAGGGAAGCCAAAATCAACACAACAGTAGAAACTAGGAGTCACGAAAGGGTCCACCATCCCCTAAAAAGTCCACACTGGAAAGGAAAATACAGGATTCAGCAGTTGGTGTTCAAATAAGATAGTCTTTATTGTAATTTAAATCCAAACAAAGATCACAAAAATAAGATATAGATAGTATAGCAGATAATATTCAAACCATACTTATCTAATGGGTTTATGGAAAGGTTAGGGGAACTGGTTCTCTTCTTTTAGATAATTGTTAACTCTCAACTGAAAGAAAAACAAATTGTGTTAATTGTGGAAATAATTCACAGTGCATTTATACAGTTTTTATTGTTTGTTGTTCACTATTCAAACTTGGTCTAATAAACCTGAAATTCAGCTCAGAATTATAAAGATTAATTTGCTTGCATTTGAAGTTTGTTTTCATTCAGTGGGAGGACAGAGGAGAAGGTCTCCTTGCTGGTGGCTGAAGGGAGTCAGTAAGTACTGCCTGGGGAGATTTTAGAACTTAAAAGTTTTGGGGAGAAGTAAACTATTCGGGTATATTCTTTAATGTGTTTGTGTGTTTGTATTAAATAGCTAGTCAGAGGGCAGGCAAAAACCAGGAGTTTGTGTGTTTGTATTAATTAGCTAGTCAGAGGGCAGGCAAAAACCAGGAGTTTGTGTGTTTGTATTAATTAGCTAGTCAGAGGGCAGGCAAACACCAGGAGTTTGTGTGTTATCCAGCACAGGGAAAGCTTTGTAATATCCCCGAGCATTAAGATCGAGAAGGAGGAACTCAAAATTGTTCCCTGTGCTAGAAGTCTAATAATTGACTCAAAGTTGTCCATGGCTCCTCATTTGAAATCAGCAAATAGGGCCGGTTTTTACAAACTTCAGCTATTACGCTGTACAAACCTCTCCTAGAGTCTGCCAATTTCCACTCAGTTGTCCAGGTCATTATGTTGCCACTTTAGATTATTGTAAGTCAATCTATCTAGGAATACCAGCAGCAACAATAAAGACACTGCATCTACTGCAGAATGCAGTGGCATGGGTAATTTCTAGTCATAGTTTAAGAGATCACATCACACTTGTTTTGTTTGACCTCAACGCAGAATCAACATAAGTAAATATTTTTTCATGGAGTGGGTGGTGGATACCTGGCATGTCCTGGATAAGTTGATAAGGACAAAAACAGTAAATAAATTGAAAAGGGCATGGGATAAACACCATGGATCCCTAAAGGCTTGTGGATGATAATAAAGAAAAGGCTACACCGTGATAACTTGCACAGAGCAGCAGATAGTACCCTTAACGGAAGGCATGGGGCATTACTACCCTTAACCAATTAGTCTTGATGCGTTTTTACGCAACTGCAACATCGCTGTCTGCTTTGATGGCGAGGGGGGAGGAAGGGGTATTGGATTCTGAAGACAGCCAACACTGGGCCCCGACTTTTACGGTCTGGGGTATTGAGAAGCTGACATTAGGGATAAAGCACAGTTCTGCTTCTAAGGCTAAATCCAAAAGCAAAGCGTACTCAAGCAGCGTGGTCTGAAGTATCAGGAAAGCTGCTCACCACGTAAAAATGTTGCAAGCAGTAATTTTGTTATAGGTTTGACAGTTGCTTGGTTTCATTGTAAGTATTACTATCCTTAACATAAGGCATGGGGGTTACCTGCATGTGGCAACTGTTACTACCCTTAACAGACAATGGGATATCATGTACGAGAGGCAGTTACTAGCATCACAAGCTTGCTGGGCAGACTGGATGGATCTTTTTTTTTCTTCCGACATCTCTGTGTTACTATCTTACTATGAAGACAGGAGTCAAGTAGTACCTTATGGTCTAACCTATTTGAGGCATGAGCTTTTAAGGACAGAGTTCACCTAATCAGATATAAGGTGTTATTATTTAATATCTGTCACCAATTTGCAAACTGTTAGCTGGCCTTTGTGAAGGTGGCAGACCTCATGCGTCACCTAGATAGGATTTTAGAAAGTGCTGGGGAGGAGCTGGCTGTTGTAGTACATGTGGGCACCTACAACATAGGAAAATGTGGGAGGGAGGCTCTGGAAGCCAAATGTAGGCTCTTAGGTAGAAAGCTGAAATCCAGAACCTCCAGGGTAGTATTCTCTGAAAAGCTCCCTGTTCCATGCGCCGGTCCCCCAGAGGCAGGCAGAGCTCCGGAGTCTCAATGCATAGATGAAGAGATGGTCCAAGGAAGAGAGATTCAGTTTTGTAAGGAATTGGAGAACCTATTAGGGATAGGCTCCTCCCAGAGTGGAACCAGGCTGCTGGCACTAACCTTTAAAAAGGAGATAGAGCAGCTTTTAAACTAGAACAAGGGGGAAAGCCGACAGATTCTCAGCAGCGCATGGTTTGGAGGGAGGTATCTTCAAAGGATACTAATGCAGCATTACAGTTAGGGCATCCCGACAGTGAGGTTCCAATAATAAGAAAAGTAGTCCAAGTGCCTATAATTAAAGGCTCACCTGAGCTAAAAGATTCCAATTTATCTCTGTCAACTGAAAAGCAGAATGTAAATACAAATAAGAAGCACACTTTGAAATGTTTGTATGCTAATGCCAGAAGTCTAAGAAGTAAGATGGGAGAGTTAGAGTGTACAGCAGTGAATGATTGACATAGACTAATGGATGAATTTTTAATTGGCCATGTGCATAAAAAACGGGGATTATGTGTGTGGCCAGGCCTTGCACACGCATTTTCAAAGGGGCCCGGCCACGCGCGTAACTGCTGTTATGCGCAGAAGTGCAGGGCCAGAGGGAGGAAGTGACGTCACCACAGGGGATGGCTGCATAAACCGAGAGCTCCTCCAACCACTAAAACAATCCCTGAAAATCAAAACCATCCGTGTTCTTATTTCTTCCTCCATGGATCGGAACACGTCCTCTTTCGGAAAAGATGTCTATGAGACGAAAACAAGTAGACTTTAAGAAATATTCTTACCAGAAATCAGACGAGGACGGGAGACCGCCGGCAGCAGACATGATGGCGGAGGACGAAACTGTGCTACCAGGGGCCGAAGGCCCCGAAACTCTGGCTGCCCATACTGATGATGGAGACCTCCCAACAAAATCAGATTTGAGAACATGGTTTGCGGATCTCAAAGCCAAAATAGCGAATAATACGCAAGATATTATGCAATCCATCAAGGAGTTGAAAGGGGAGCTAGCGGAGCACGGTCACCGGATTTTTGAAATTGAAACCCGTGTGGACGTGAACTGCGAATATATAAAGGCCACTCATGCGCAACACACTCACATTAACTCTGAACTGGAGAGGCTCAACGATAAATTAGAAGATTTAGAGAATCGCTCGCTGTGCCAAAATTTAAGATTTTGGGGGGTCCCGGAGACGCCAGAGAACCAAGACTTGCGTGATGGTGGTCCAAAAAATATGCGCTATGTTACTGGCGTCAGCGTCGACTCAGAGCGATGACAACCTAGAAAGGGAATTTAAGATCGACTGAGCCCGTAGAGTTATGGGGCCCCGTGTAGCTAACAAGCCGAAGGATATCCTGGCCTGCTTTCACGATTTTGCTCAAAAGGATCAGCTGGCAGTAATAGCACGGAAACAGGCCACGTGGACTTGGCAGGGAACGGCCATTATGATTTTTGCGGACCTTTCGCCCATCACTATTCGGAGACAACAAGAGCTGAAACCCATAACAGATTCCCTACGGGCGGATAATGTTCGATATCGTTGGCTCTTCCCTTTTGGGATGAGTTTTTCATTGAAAGGTGAAAATCATAGAATAAAAACACTGACGGAAGCCACGAAAATACTGCACTCTGCAGGCTATACGGGCTTTGAACAGTTATAGACGGAGCCAAAAATCAATAGCCGCAGAGAGGATTATCCGCGATAGCAGAGGGTGACTAGAGGTGATAAGCGTCTGAGACGGATCACGGATACCACTAAACCTCAATGCGAAGATACTTGAGTTTCTGAAAGTGTTCCAGGTTTTCTTGCTCAGCAGTCTGGATTTTATCCCTGACTAAAGACCTGATGGTCGGTCAGAATTTCAGCTGTAAAACTGGACTTATTACTCTACTATTCCAAGGATGGTTATAGGACAGTTATATGCTATATGATTACATTTCAGGGTTACTTTGTTCTGGTTGACAGGTTTATATCTTACTACTTTACGGATGGAGGCCAAGATGCAGTCATACTGTGATGGCTGACTCCTCCTTTCTTGAGGCAAGCTGGATGTTGTTAGCAACACCACTTGCGGGGAATAAGGTAAAGCGGGAGGGGGGAAAGGGGAAGGGGTTGGGGTGAACTCACACACAGCATAATGGTAATCATATTAGGGCAAGGTTTCATGTTTTTATTGAATATCCAAAGTCTAACTATGGAATTCTAGAGCAGTTTTGTCCCAGGGATACTGATCAGTCACAGCTACCGAGCTGGGCACATATATATGCATATAAATGGTATTATTGACTTTTTTATCCCTTAATGTAAAGGGATTAAACTCTCCTTACAAAAGGCACTGCTTATTCTCAGAATTGAATAGCCATCGAACTTCTATTGCCTTTATTCAAGAGACTCATCTTAAGAGGCGCCATGAAAGCCTTCTCAAACATCCAGCTTTCCCTGCACAATATTGGTCAGTGCGACCTTTAGCTCATAAATATTTGGGAGTGGGAATTTTAATTACCAAAAATGTGATGTTTGAGGAGATTGCCCAGTATACTGATCCAGAAGGCCGCTATCTCATTCTCATTATTGCAATAGGAGGGGAAAAATATACTTTAGTAAATGTATATGTACCCAGTGGCGGGCAAGGTACTTATTTTAGCCGCCTCAGTCACTTAATAGACCAATATGCTGAAGGATATATAATAGCGGGTGGTGATTTTAATCTTACTTTAAACCCCCACCTCAACTCACGGGGTACCGCAAATACATCAAGACATGGTCGTGAGCTTTTTAAATCCTTTATGTCACATTTGGATTTAGTAGATGCATGGCATATATGGAATCCCAAAGGCAGGCATTATTCCTTTTACTCGAGAGCACATCAGACCTACTCCAGGATTGATTTCTTTCTTATAGCTAAAAGTTGTATTAATAAGGTGAAGGAACCACAAATTGAATCAATAACCTGGTCTGACCATGGCCCAATTTCCTTCCAATTAGATCTAAGTTCCTATGATAGGGCCAACAATTCTGGAAACTAAACAAGAGTCTGCTTGAGGATGATGCTTTTGTCCTGCAAATTCAAGCTGACATAAAGGAATATTTGGATTTTAATGATAAGGATGGGATTTCTCCTATGACATTCTGGGATTGTTTAAAGGCTGTGTTGTGGGGAAAGTTCATTGCTCGGGGAACTTACTTAAAAAAACTCCGCACTAAGGATAAATTAGACACTTTACAATTATTACATCAAATTGGACTTAGACATCAAAGTTCAGGAGACACCACACTTCTGGCTGAAATGGATCGATTGCGGTCTCATTTAGAAACCTTAAAAGCAGCCCAAGTTGCCCATAAACTTACAATTACTAAACAACTGTATTACGAGGGGGGAAACAAGGCGGGCCATCAGTTAGCTAGGAAATTAAAATGCCACCATACTCAAAATAACATTGTTAAATTGAAGGATGAACATGGAGAGATGTTGACTTCCAATGCTGACATACGGCAACGGTTTATATGTTTCTATTCAGAACTGTATGCTACTGATCAATCTATTGAGGCCTTAGGGATTGATGAGTATTTATCTCAATCTCATCTCCCTGTCATCTTACCTGATAACCAGGAATTTCTGGATCGGGACATATCTCCGGTGGAAGTTACTTGGACCATAAAAAAATCTAAAGATGGGGAAGTCCCCGGGCTTGGATGGCCTAACAGCTGCCTTTTATAAAAAAATTCACTGGGTCGGTGACGCCTTTATTAGTAAACCTCTTTAATGCTCTGCAAGGACCCATATCTCTTTCTGCATCTGCTAACCTTGCGGGGGTCACTATCTTGGCTAAGACGGGGTGAGATCCTACTATATGTGGATCTTACCGGCCAATTTCTCTTATCAGCTTAGATATGAAGATGCTGGCAAAAATTTTGGCAAATAGACTCAATAGCTTACTTCCCCAACTAATTCACTCTGACCAGTCGGGCTTCATACCGGGCAGAATGGCATCCGATAATGTTCGGAAAATAGTAGATCTTATGGGGTGGGCTCGCAGTCATGACACCCCGTTGCTACTCCTAGCAATCGATGCTGAAAAAGCATTTGATTATGTTCATTGGCCATTTTTATTCCAAACTATGAGAGCTTTCCAATTTGGGGAACGCTATATTAGGTGGATTCAGAAAATGTATGAGGCCACGAAGGCATGTTTAAAGATTAATGGAGGGTACTCTCAACTGTTTCCGGTGGGCAGGGGTACACGTCAGGGCTGTCCTCTCTCAGCATTACTTTTTGCCATTTTTCTGGAACCTTTCACACATCACATTAGGGACAATTCTAACATTCAAGGGGTTGGGGTGGGATCGTTCTCGTCCAAACTATCCTTATTCGCAGATGATATTCTCTTTACTATAACTAACCCGTCCTACTCCCTAGTGGCCCTAACGGAAGAAATATCAGCCTTTAGCAGAGTTTTGGGTTTCAAAATAAATTGGGAAAAGTCTGAACTATTGAATGTCTCAGTCCCACAGTTTATGGTTGATCGAATCAAGAAATCTCATCCCTTTAAATGGGCTAAGGAGAAAATTAAGTATCTGGGGATCTATGTTGGACAAAAGAAGGACCTCTTTCAGTTGAACTACCCACCCTTGTTAGCAAAAATTTATAAAGACTTGGAAGAATGGGATCGCTACCACATTTCATGGCTAGGGCGCTTAGCTATCCTGAAAATGAATGTCCTGCCTAGGATTTTATATTTGTTGCTAACGTTACCTATCTTAGTACCCACAAAACTAATTGACAAGTGGCAGGGAAGATTATTTAAATTTTTGTGGAAAGCCCGGAAACCCAGGGCTAAGAAACAGACTTTATATCTCCCCAAATCACAGGGGGGGGGTTGGGAATGCCAAACCTCCTGGGATATCATGGTGCGGCGCATCTTAGGGCAGCTGTGGAGTAGAATAATGTTCAATCACTGAAACCATGGGTACAATTGGAGCAAGCGATCGTGGGTAGTTTCCCATTATCGGCTATTCTATGGCAAAAGCGATACACCTGGAACCCCATTGTACGTTTACCTGAGTCTGTACAGGCCACATTAGCTGTATGGAACAAATGGAAGGTCATGCTTGTTGGTCACCGACAATATTTTCACAGCACACACCTTTTTCACAATCAATCCTTTAGTTATGCGGCACAATCATTAGCCTCTAAGAAATGGACAGCAAAGGGAATATTTCGGATCTCCCATATATGGGAACCAGGGGGGATGTTATCTTTTCACACCCTCTGTGAATGTTATAATCTGGATGACAAAGACTATTATTTTTACTTACAAATTAAGAACTTTGTTCTGTGAAATCAGATGAAAGGAGAGCTTACGCTAGGGATACTTCCATTTGAAGCTCTCTGCCTGCAAGGAGCTAAGGCACGTAAACATGTATCAAGACTTTATACTATGCTAGTGGGAGTTTTTTCTTTACACACACCCCACATTGTAGCATGGGAAAGGGATCTTCAGGGAAATTGTTCAGTGGAAGACTGGAAACGTATTAGCCATTCACTGAGGAAGGGTCTTATCTCTTCTTCACATATAGAAAATGGATACAAGATGTTATACCGGTGGTATTTGACTCCGGTCAGACTACACAAGATGCAACCTACTATATCGGATCACTGTTGGAAGGGGTGCCGTGAACTGGGCACATTCTTTCATATGTGGTGGCTGTGCCCTAAAATCCAAACCTTCTGGGATCTGTTTCCCTTTGGCTGACAACAGTATATGTCAGTGACATATTAATCACTCCGTCTCAAGCACTGCTAAACATGGACAACACACACTTATCCAAGCTTCAAAATGCTTTTATTAAATATGTTGTGACTGCATCCAGAGGGGCTATAGCCCGATTTTGGAAAACCCCAACCATACCGACTCTACAGGAGGTGCAACACAAGATAGTTCACATACATACCCTAGGGGAAATTACTGCGCATAAACATAGGACCATCTCTAAGTTTCATAAAGTGTGGCAGCCTTATATACATTGGCAGTTAACACCGCACGTATAATACAGTCTGTTCTTTCTCTGAATATTAGCTCCATCCTTGTGGCTTTTACTTGCATATACTTGTCGGACTTAACTCTCAAATGTGAACTGTCCTAAATGTTATGTCGAATGGTATATAGCCCCGTTCCATTCAGATTAGACATTTCTGGCCATGGTAAGACTCATTTGGTGAAAATGATATAAGCCCATGCTAAATCAGGAAGCTCAGGTTACCATCTCCTGGTCATTAATTATTCATTCATCACTTTATATTGTGTGAGGGTGGGAGGGGGGAGACAAGGAGAGCAATGGGTTAAACGTTCCAGTATCATAAGGGCACAAATTTTGTAGGAAATCTTGCGGATGCAGATGATAATATTGTGTACCTGACTTATTGACTGAATGCCGATGTTTTGTATGTTATAAATGCCAATAAAAAACTTTATAAATTGAAAAAAAAAAAAGAAATGCAGGGCCAAAGGAAAGGGGCGATCCGGGGGTGGGGAGGGGCTGGAGGCAGCTGGTATAGCAGCCATTTGTTGCTGCAACGGAGCAGTAAGCAACAAAACAAAGCAAAGAAAAGGTACAACAATGGGTTTAGGGGGTGGGGAGGAGAGGGGAAGAGGGAGTGTGGGTAGGGGAATTGGGAAGTTCCCTCCCAGTCTGCTGCTTAATTGGAGCAGACTGGGAGAGAACTGGGAGAGGCCCAATCTTGACATGCGTAGTTTTAGATAATACGGTTTAACCCCCCTGTGCGCGCCACCTGCAAATGCACGTGCGGATTATAAAATCCGGCACGCGTGTGTGTGTGGCCCTCGGATTTTATAACATGCGCACGCATGTTATAAAATTGGCGTGTCCATGTGTGCGCACTGGGAAGTGCGCACGCGTACGTTTAAAAATCTACCCCTTAATTGGTATTTCAGAGACCTGGTGGAAGGAGGATAACCAATGGGACAGTGCTATACCAGGGTACAAATTATATCGCAATGACAGAGAGGAGCATCTTGGTGGCAGGGTGGCGCTTTATGTCCGGGATGGCATAGAGTCCAACAGGATAAAGATCCTGCAAGAGACTAAATGCACAATCAAATCTTTATGGGTAGAAATCCCTTGTCTGTTGGGGAAAGAGTATAGTGATAGGAGTATACTATCGTCCACTTGGCCAAAATGATGAAACAGACAGTGAAGTGCTAAGAGAAATTAGGGAGGCTAACCAAATCGGCAGTGCAGTAATAATGGGAGATTTCAATTACCTCAATATTGACTGGGTAAATGTATCATTGGGACATGCTAGAGAGATAAAGTTCCTAGATGGAATAGATGATAGTTTTATGGAGCAACTGGTTAAGGAACCAATGAAAGAGGAAGCAATTTTAAATCTAAGAGTGTGCAACAGGAGTGGACATTGTTAAAAAAAATACCATTTTAGAAGCACAGTAGATGTATTCCACGAAAGGTGGAAGGATGGTCAAATGATTGTCGGCATGGCTAAAAAGTGATGTGAAAGAGGCTATTTTAGCCAAAAGATCTTCCTTTGAAAAATTGGAAGAAGGATCAATCAGAAAAAAATAGGATAGCATAAGCATTGGCAAGTTAAATGTAAGACATTGAAAAGACAGCTAAGAGAAATTTTGAAAAGAAGTTGACTAAAGAGACTCTAATAAAAACTTAAAAAAATATATCCGAAGCAGAAAGCCTGCGAGGGGGTCGATTGGACCGTTACATGATCGAGGGGTTAAAGGGGCACTTAGGGAGGTAAGGCCATTGTGGAAAGACTAAACAAATTCTTTGCTTCAGTGTTTACTGAAGAGGATGTAGGGGAGATACCCATTCCAGAGATGGTTTGCAAGGGTGATGATTCAGATGAACTGAACCAAATCACGGTGAACCTGGAAGATGTGATAGGCCTGATTGACAAACTAAAGAGTAGTAAATCTCTTGGACCAGATGGAATACACCCCAGGGTTCTGAAAGAACTACAAAATGAAATTTCAGACCTATTACAATTAATTTGTAACCTATCATTAAAATCATCTGTTGTACTTAAGACCGAAAAGTGGCCAATGTAACCCCGATATTTAAAAAGGACTCCAAGGATGATCCGGGAAACTATAGACTTCAATGCCGGGAAAAATTGTAGAAACTGTTATAAAGAATAAAATCACAAAACATTTAGATAGACATGGTTTAATGGGACACAGCCAGCATGGATTTAACCAAGGAAGGCTTGCCTCATAAATCTCCTACATTTTTTTGAAGGGATGATTAAATATGTGGACAAAGGTGAACTGGTAGATGTGATGTATTTGGATTTTCAGAAGGTGTTCGACAAAGTCTCTCATAAGAGGCTTCTAAGAAAACTAAAAAGTCATGGGATAGGAGGCAATATCCTTTTGTGGATTGCAAATTGGTTAAAAGACAGGAAATAGAGAGTAGGATTAAATGGTCTGTTGTCACAGTGGAAAAAGATAAACAGTGGAGTGTGTCTCAGGGAACTGTTCTTGGACCAATGCTTTTTAATATATTTATAAATGATCTGGAAAGGAGTACGACAAGTGAGGTGGTCAAATTTGTGGATGACACAAAATTATGCAGGGTAGTTAAATCTCAAGCTGATTGTGATAAATTGCAGGAGGACTGTGTGAGACTGGAAGATTGGGCTTCCAAATGGCAAATGAAATTTGATGTGGACACATGTAAGGTGATGTATATAGGGAAAAATAACCCTTGCTGTAGTTACATGATGTTAGGTTCTATCTTAGGAGTTACCACCCAGGAAGGAGATCTAGGCATCATAGTGGATAATACATTGAAATTGTTGGCTCAGTGTGCTGTGGCAGTCAAAAAAGGAAACAGAATGTTAGGAATTATTAGGAAGGGAATGGCAAATAAAACAGTGGATGTCATTCATCCTGGAAGTGGATACCTCCATCTTGGGGTTAGGGGCCGTACTAAGCCAGTATTCGACTAAAGGGATCCTCCATCCCTGCTCTGTTATGTAGGAGGTGGACCCTTGGGCCGAGGTGGGGTTGACGCTACCCGCAGGTGAAGCCCTACAAGTCTCCACAGTCGACAGGCGGATATGGCTGACTGACGGAGGCCGGCTGGAGCTTTGCCAATACCAGCACTCGTTCCCCGCAGGTTGAGCCCTTGGGTACCAGGGCCGGCTGGAGTTAGGTGGGCCTCTGTCTGAGGTCTTCTTATGGATGAGGAGGTGGTCAGCCAGGGACCAGCAGCAGTAAGAGTAGAAGGTCTGATCTGGAGAGGCAGAGTCCCAGAGACCCGGGCACCAAATGGAATGAGAGGCAGACAGGGGGCACCCGAGTAAGAACAGGCCAAAGCCTGAGAGGCCAAGTCCAGAATAAGTATAGCAGAGGCGTCGTTGAACAGACTGGAGGCAGGGCAGGCAGCAGGCAAGGTAGAATAGTAAGGCAAGGCAGTGATCAGGTCTGGGAGATAATAGTGTAGTCAGGCAAGGCAGAGGTCGGGTCCAGGAGATGATCAGTAGCGTGGTCAGGCAAAGCAGAGGTCGGGTCCAGGAGATGATCAGTAGCGTGGTCAGGCAACGCAGAGGTCGGGTCCAGGAGATGATCAGTAGTGTGGTCAGGCAAAGCAGAGGTCGGGTCCAGGAGATGATCAGTAGCGTGGTCAGGCAAAGCAGAGGTCGGGTCCAGGAGATGATCAGTAGCGTGGTCAGGCAAAGCAGAGGTTGGGTCCGGGAGTCAATCCGTAGAACAAATAGAGTAACGCTGGACACAGGAACAAGGAAGAATATAAGGATCAGGAACATGGACAAGACAGGAATCAGGAACACGAAGGAATCACCAGAGAAGGCAACGAAGTACATGACCAGCGTGGAGTCCTGTTGCAAAGGCAAGCTCTGACTGTCAGAGCTTGCCTTAAGTAGGCCTAGATCAATGACATCATCACAGAGGGCCAGCAGCCTTTGCCTGCTGTGGGGCCTTTAAATAAAGTAAAGGGGCGCTTGTGCGAGCGGTTAAGGAGCTCAACGCAAGGAGCAGTCGTTGGCGGCGTCCCTGCCATACTCCAGAACACGCCGGTGGCCGGCAAGGATGCAAAGAGAAGAGCAGCACCGGGGGCACCCCCTCCGCATTGTCGAAGAGCCAGGCCCGCCCCCGGTGAGGCGGCACAACGCCAGGTAGGGAAAGCCAGTCTCTGCAACCGCAGCCAGCCAATGCAACATGCTCATTCTTCTCAAAGAAAGTTTTGCCTGCAGAATGTAACTACAGCATCGGTGACAGAACTCCTGGTGATCAAGCTAGTGCTGGAAGAGTGGTGCCAAAGGTTTGAAGGTGCTCAGCAGATATATGGATCACAAAAATCTGGAACACCTTCATCATACCCAACGACTAAATGCACGACAGACTTGTTGGTCCCTGTTCTTTGCACATTTTGATTTTCAACTGAGGTATCATCCAGCTCTCAAAAATCTCGGAGCTGATGCCTTCTCACGTGCCTTTCTGGCAGAGGATACCCCAGAAACCCCCCCCCCCCCCAGACACATCACTGACTCAGCCAGGATCCTCCTAGTGGCCTTCACGACCATCCCTCCAGGGAGGATGGTCGTTCCCGCTCGACTCCCTGAAAAGGTACTGAAATTGTCCCGTGACTCCCGTGTCGCAGGTCACCCTGAATGGGCCCAAACTCTTGTACTGTTCCAACAATACTGTTGGTGGCCTCACATGAAGCAAGATGTTAAGGCCTGTGTAGATTCTTACTCCACCTACGCACAGCAGAAGACTCTGTCAGGTTGACCCTGGGGACTATTACTGTCATTGCCAGCCCAGAGGTGGTTGCTCTCAGCTGTTTTCTAGGACAGGTGAATGGTGGAACTTGGCGGCTCATCCAAACGTGGCTCGCTTCTTTAAAGGTATGAAGCATATTCGTCTTCCCCTACGGTTGCCAGTACCTTTGTGGAGTCTTAAACTGGTTTCGGATTTCTTGGTGGGATCCACTTTCTGACTGCCGTGTAGCCTGTCCTTGAGTTTACTTACGTTGAAAACAATGTTTTTTGTGGTACTTTCTTCTGCATTAAGAATCTCCAAACTGCAGGCATTGCCTTGCTGGGAGCCGTTCCCGAGTATGACTCCGGGGGAGATACAGATACGTACTGTTTTCATTTGAATCAATCAATTTCCCTGGACAGAGAGAGAGATGTGGATGAATATCTCATTTCGGTGCTTGGATGTTAAGAGGCATATCTTGAGGTACTGGAGGTTTCTAAACCTCTCAAGTAGACGGACTGGCTGTTTATACTCCATAGGGGGAGTAAACAGGTGAACCAGTGTCACAGGCTACAATAGCCTGTTGGATTAAGGAGGTAATCACGGCCACATATTGTGGATGCTGAGCCACCGTTTCCTAGTGAGGTTAGGGCTCATTCTACCTGTGCTCAGACAGTGACATGGGCGGAGGTTATATTGGTGTCTCCCGTCGAGATTTGCTGAGCTGCGCCATGGTCCTCCTTACATACCTTTTCCAGGTATTATCACCTGGATGTGCAGGCCCAGGAGAATGCAGCCTTTGCGCATGCGGTTTTGACAGGATTGCGGGCAGCTCCCGCCCTATTCGGGAGTAGCTATGGTACATCCCACTGGTTCTGGATCCACCTGTCTGAATGCTAAGAAAGAAGAAATTATTACTTACTTGATAATTTCCTTTTCTTTAGTACAAACAGATGGATCCAACTTCCCACCCTTGGCTGCCGAATGGTTGTGCTATGGTCCTCCTGCATAGCTCCGAGCTCCAGGGAGTACTGGTAAATATCAATCAATTCCCAGACTAGTATTATTGTACTCCTTGTTTGAGCTCAGTGGTTTCCTGTTGGCTGAGTACTGGAATGGTTGTTTTGTTAATAATCAAGTTTTTGTTAGTTTGACCACAGTTGGCTTTTGGCAGGATGATGTATATATATATATACACCATGATGTCAGCTTTGCTCCGTCTCCATCTGTTGGTAGAGGTGCATAAACCACTGGTTCTGGATCCACCTGACTGTATTAAAAGAAAAGGAAATTATCGGGTTTAAGTAGTAATTTCTCCTTAGTGCACTAAATAATGCATATCTAAGCCCTTAAAATGGAAAGAAGAAAAGCACCAGGGGTTGATCGGCAGCCATCAAGAAGAGCAACTCTTGTCAGAGGGTCCTTCATCCCCAGTTCATTCTGTCCCTCCATTCTTCCCAATCCCTGGTAAATTCAATCTATTCCCCCAACCCCCATAATCCCCATATCACTCCTGTTTTCCCCACCCACAATCAATAGTCACTCCATTAAACCCCCTCCCCACATCACCAAGTCACTACCTTTGTGCCCCTCTAGGTCCCTTCATCCACTCATTAAGTTAAAACACACATGCTCTCTCTATTTCACTTACACACAGGCTTTCAATCACACACATGCTCTCTCTATTTCACTTACACACAAGCTCTCAATCACACATGTGTTCTATCTCACTTACAAACAGGCTCAATCACACACATGCCCCCCTATCTCTCTCACTCCCTCTGTGCCCCTCCAGATCCCTTCATCCACTCATTAAGTTAAAACACACATGCTCTCTCTATTTCACTTACTCACAGGCTTTCAATCACACACATGCTCTCTCTTTTTCACTTACACACAAGCTCTCAATCACACATGTGTTCTCTCTATCTCACTTACAAACAGGCTCAATCACATACATGCCCCCCTCTCTCTCTCTCACTCCCTCTGTGCCTCTCCAGATCCCTTCATCCACTCAATAAGTTAAAACACACATGCTCTCTCTATTTCACTTACACACAGGCTTTCAATCACACACATGCTCTCTCTTTTTCACTTACACTCAGGCTTTCAATCACACACATGCTCTCTCTTTTTCACTTACACACAAGCTCTCAATCACACATATGTTCTATCTCACTTACAAACAGGCACATTCACTCACATACATAGAGAAACATACATAGAAATGACGGCAGAAGAAGACCAAATGGCCCATCCACTCCGCCCAGCAAGCTTCGCAATTTTTTTTTCTTATACTTATCTGTTACTCTTGGCTCTTAGTAACCCTTTGGTTCTATTTCCCTTCCACCCCCACCATTAATGCAAAGAGCAGTGTTAGAGCTGCATCTACGTGTAATATCTAGCTTAATTAGTTAGGGGAAGTAACCGCCGCAATAAGCAAGCTACACCCATGCCCATTTGTCTACCCAGACTATGCGACTCAGTCCCTGTTATTTATTTATTTATTTATTTGCAAATTTTTGTATACCGACATTCGTTAGGCAAACATCACATCGGTTTCCATGTAACATAAAACTGGCCAACATGGCTTTACAATGAAACTGATAATGGAACTGGGTGGAGGGAAGGTGGGGGAAAACACAGGGAATTACTGAACGAAAAGAATATAGGCTATAAACATGACAATATATAAGCAATAAAATTATATACAGGGATTATTTACAAGTAAATTATTTGCAGTGGATGAGTTTAGGGTTAGGGGGAGCAGGGGGGGGCAGTGGAGGGGGTTTGGGGAGGGTAAGTGAAAGACAGCGGGGTTCATGTATAGGCTCGTGCGAAGAGCCACGTCTTGAGATTTTTTCTAAATTGTTTGGGGCATGTTTCATGGCGTAGGTAAGTGGGGATAGAGTTCCATAGGGAGGGTCCAGCTAGGGAAAGTGCACGTTGTTTGGTGGTTGTAAGGTGGTAGAGTTTAGGAGATGGCGTATGAATGTATGATGTGTAGGGTGTTCTGGTGGGTCTGGAGGGGAAACGGATATGTAGACTGTCTGAGAACCAGAGCATGTTAGGATTGTGGACGGCTTTATGTATGAGGGTAAGGGTTTTAAACTGAATTCTGGCAGTGATGGGAAGCCAGTGTAATTGTTTGAGGACAGGGGTGATATGTTCTTTTCTGCGGGAGCCGGTTAATATCCGAGCGGCTGCGTTTTGTAGTAGTTGAAGGGGGGCAAGGCTGTTTTTCGGGAGGCCTAGGAGCACAGCGTTTGCGTAGTCTATTTTGGATAAGATCAGGGCTTGTAGGGCGGTTCTGAAGTCATTGAGGTGAAGGAGGGGTTTAAGTTTTTTAAGTGTGTGGAGTTTGTAATAGCAGTCTTTGATGGTGGATGTGATAAATTTCTGTAGATTGAATTGGGGGTCAAGAGTGACGCCTAAGTCCCTGACAGATTGGGAGAAAGTAGGAGGAGGGGGGGGAGAAGTGGTTGCGAGTGTGGTTATTGAATTGATGGATTGTGGAGAGATGATCATGAGTTCTGTTTTGTTGGGGTTAAGGGCTAAGTTGAGCTGGGTGAGGAGATCATTGATGGATGTGAGGGCGCTGTCCCATCTTTTTAGGGCATTGGAGATGGAATCTGCAATAGGTATAAGGACCTGTACATCGTCGGCGTAAACAAAGTGTGGGAGATTAAGATTTGAAAGCAGCTGGCAAAGGGGGAGAAGGTATATATTAAAGAGAGTGGATGACAGGGATGAGCCTTGGGGGACGCCTCTTGTGATGTCAATTGGTTCGGATTCATGGTTATCTATTTTTACCTTGTATTGTCTGTCACTTATGTATGATTTGAACCAGCGTAGGGGAGTCCCAGAAATGCCAATGTCAGCTAGCCTATCGAGTAGAATCGTGTGGTTGATGGTATCGAAGGCAGCTGAGATGTCTAATAGAGCTAGGATGTAAGTTTGACCTTTGTCGAAGCCTCTGATGACGACATCAGAGAGAGAAAGAAGAAGTGTTTCAGTGCTGAAGCGCTTTCTGAAGCCGTGTTGTGAAGGATAGAGTATTTGGTGTTGGTCCAGGTAGTCCGAGAGTTGGGAGTTGACGGTTTTTTCAAGGATTTTGGCAACAAGTGGCAGGTTGGAGATGGGGCGGTAGTTGGTTAGGTCGGAAGGGTCCAGTTTGGGTTTCTTAAGACTCGGTTTGACAATGGCTAATTTGAGTTGTGTGGGCACAACCCCAGTGGCCATGGATATGTTGATGATCTCAGCTAGAGGTAGGGAGATGCTGTCAGGGATGGTCAAGAGTATTTTGGAGGGTATCAAATCATAGGGATGAGTCGAGGGGCGCATTTTCTTGAGAAAAGAGTGGACTTCAGTGGAGGATGTGTTTTCGAATGCATCCATTTTGAAGTTAGAGATTTTTGGAGTTGAGTTGGTCTGAGTGGGAACATGGGTAAAGCGGGAGGCGATGGTGGCGACCTTTTTGTGAAAATATTTGGCGAGTTGGTTGCATTTGGAGTCCGAGTCCTCGCATGGAGAAGTGGTTGTGTGTGTCTTGGTGAGGTTTGAGATGAGTGAGAACAGGGCTCTAGGGTTGAATTGGAAGTCGTGAATTTTGGAGGCGTAATGGTCACGTTTGGCTTTGAGGGTGTTAGTTCTGTAGTTGTGTAATAGGGTTCTATATTTGGCAAGTTGCTTGGCAGAGGGGTCCTTGCGCCATGTTTTTTCTTGGGTTCTAAGGTTGTGTTTTTGTAGTTTTAGTTCAGGGGTGTACCAGGGTTGCTTAGCTTTAGTGTCGAGGCGGATCTCTTTGGTCATTAAAGGGCAGAGTTTGTTGGCTGTTTCTTTATTGATATGGTTCCATGTGGTTATGGCCGTTTGTGTGTCTGAGAGGTCTAGGTTTTTGAGGTTGACGGAGAGGGTGTCAATAAGTTCATCTCTGGTACAAGCTCTCCTGTATTGAATTGTAGTTTTTGTGTTAGATTGTTTGGTGAAGTTTTTGATTGTGCATCAACCTGTTGGTTGTTGTCTGTATATAGATCCACTTTTCTTCATTCCCCCTGCCGTTGAAGCAGAGAGCTATGCTGGATTTGCACGAAGTATCAGACTTTCTCCCCTGCCGTTGAAGCAGAGAGCTATGCTGGATATGCACGAAGTATCAGACTTTCTCCCCTGCCGTTGAAGCAGAGAGCTATGCTGGATATGCACGTAGTATCAGACTTTCTCCCCTGCCATTGAAGCAGAGAGCTATGCTGGATATGCATGTAGTATCAGACTTTCTCCCCTGCTGTTGAAGCAAAGAGCTATGCTGGATAAGCACGTAGTATCAGACTTTCTCCCCTGCCGTTGAAGCAGAGAGCTATGATGGATATGCACGAGTATCAGACTTTCTCCCCTGCCGTTGAAGCAGAGAGTTATGCTGGTTATGCATTGAAAGTGAAGTATCAGGCTTATTTGGTTTGGGGTAGTAACCGCCATAACAAGCAAGCTACTCCCCGCTTTTTGTGAATTCAAATCTTTTTCCACATTTCCTCTTGCCGTTGAAGCTTGGAGCAATGTTGGAGTCACATTAATCGTGTGTATGTTTATTGAATAAGGGTATTATCTCCAGGTAGTAGCCGTCATTCCCGCGAGCCACCAGCTCTTCATTCACGTCCTCTAGACTTTATGGATCCACAGTGTTTATCCCACGTCCCTTTGAAGTCCTTCACAGTTCTGCTCTTCACCACTTCCTCCGGAAGGGCATTTCAGGCATCCACCACCCTCTCCGTGAAGAAATACTTCCTGACATTAGTTCTGAGTCTTCCTCCCTGGAGCTTCAAATCGTGACCCCTGGTTCTGCTGATTTTTTTCCGATGGAAAAGCTTTGTCTTTGTATCGTTGAAACCTTTCAAATATCTGAAAGTCTATATCATATCACCTCTGCTCCTCCTTTCCTCCAGAGTGTACATATTTAGATTCTTCAATCTCTCCTCACAAGTCATTCGATGAAGACCCTCCACCTTTTTGGTCGCCCTTCTCTGGACTGCCTCCATCATGTCTCTGTCCCTTCGGAGATACGGTCTCCAGAACTGAACACAGTACTCCAGGTGAGGCCTCCCCAAGGACCTGTACAAGGGGATAATCACTTTCCTTTTCTTACTCGATATTCCTCTCTCTATGCAGCCCAGCATTCTTCTGGCTTTAGCTATCACCTTGTCACATTGTTTCGCTGACTTCAGATCATTAGACACTATCACCCCAAGGTCTCTCTCTTGCCCCGTGCACATCAGCCCTTCTCCCCCCATCGAATACAGTTAATTCGGATTTCCATACCCCATATGCATGACTCTGCACTTCTTGGCATTGAATCTCAGTTGCCATATCTTTGACCACTCTTCCAGCTTCCTTAGATCCCGTCTCATTCTCTCCACTCCTTCCGGCGTGTCCACTCTATTGCAGATCTTAGTGTCATCCGCAAAAAGACAAACCTTACCTTCTATCCCTTCCGCAATGTCGCTTACAAAGATATTGAACAGGACCGGTCCCAACACCGAGCCCTGCGGCACTCCGCTCAACACCACTCTCTCTTCAGAGTAAGTTCCATTTATCATCACACATTGTCTTCTGTCCATCAACCAGTTTGCAATCCAGGCCACCACCTTGGCACTCACTCCTAAGCTTCTTATTTTATTCACCAGTCTCCTGTGCGGGACCGTATCAAAAGCCTTGCTGAAGTCCAAGTAGATGACATCGAGTGATCTTCCTTGATCCATTTCCTTGGTTACCCAGTCAAAAAAGTCAATCAGATTTGTCTGACAGGATCTTCCCCTGGTGAATCCATGCTGCCTCTGGTCCAGCAATTCTTCTGACTGTAGATAGTTCACTATTCCTTCTTTTAACAGCGACTCCATTACTTTTCCCACCACCGAGGTGAGGCTAACCGGTCTGTAGTTTTCAGCCTCCTCTCTGTTTCCACTCTTGTGAAGCGGGATCACCACCGCTCTTCTCCAATCACTTGGCACCACTCCCGTTTCTAGGGATCTATTGAACAGGTCACACAGCGGACCCGCCAGCACGTCTCTGAGCTCCCTCAGTATCCTGGGATGAACCTCATCAGGCCCCATGGCTTTGTCTACTTTCAGTTTCCCCAACTCTTCCCATACATTCTCTACTGTAAATGGAGTTACATCTACTCCATTCCCCTCTATTTTCTTGTTAACTAACAACGGTCCTTCTCCAGGGTCTTCTTTAGTGAACACCGAACTGAAGTATTTGTTTAATAATTCTGCCATTTCTTTATCTGTCTCCACCCATTGATCCTTTTCACCTTTCAATTTCAGTATTCCACTTTGGACTTTTCTCCTTTCACTGATGTATCTGAAAAATGTTTTGTCACCTTGCTTTACCTCTTTGGCGATCCTTTCTTCCGCTTGAATTTTCGCTTTCTTGATTGCTTTCTTTGTCTCCCTCTGTTCCACTAGATATTCTTCCTTGTGTTCTTCTCTTTGGGATTCTTTATATTTCTTGATATGCTCCATCTCTCTCTCTCGCACACAGACATTGACACATCAAGCACCCTCCCTGTCTCACATATACACCACACACACACACACACACACACACACACACAGGCCCCCAGCTGAACAGCTCATCTTCGGCCTCGCCGGCCTGAACTCAGGCGGCAGCGGCCAGCAGCTCCGATCTTCAGCCCCACCAGCTGTGGGTAGCATGCGACACACCTGCCTAAATGAAAAGGTGGGGGCTTATTAATAATTAGTAAAAATAGATCTTAAGTTAGCACCTTACAAAGTAGATATTAACCTTCCCAATGAGATGGCAAATCTAAAATGCCCACAACTAAACTTAGGACTGGTCCATTGTCCACCAGGATTACTACAAAAAGATTGCTCACCACTGATTCAATTATTCGCTAAGGTATTTCCATATCCAGAGTCTACCCTAATTGTAGGAGACTTTAACCTACATGTAGATAAAACACCAAAAACCGCAGCCTGTGAAATGTTTATAGAGACAATGGAAGCTTTTGGATGGTCCCAATTTATTTCTAAAGCCACTCATAAAGCAGGACATAGCCTAGACCTAATATTTGCCAACAGCAGCAACTACCTAATCAAAACTTCTCACACTATATCACCCTGGTCTGATCACCAATTAATAAAGGCGGAAATAACCCTCCTCAAACAAACTAATAAAAATACAAATAATAGTCATACTTTTACTTTCAGAAAAAAGATTGAAACGGAGGTACTTGCAGAATCAATAGAAAATAAGCTTCTCAAACTAAATCAAGCCAGTGCCCCTCCGTAGCATTTGATTCTTGGGATCATATTGTCAATGACAAAGCTGAAAACCTCAGTCCTGTCCAGACAAAAACTATTAACAAACAAAGGAATACCTCTAAACTTAAGAAGCCCTGGTATAATGATGATTTGAGATGCACTAAACAACCTGAGAAAAAATGGCGGAAATGCCCAACTTCTGAATTCCTAGGAAAATATAAATCTCTCCTAACAAAATACTGCACACTAACCAATAAAGCAAAAAAGGATTACTATGCAAACCAGATTCATGGAGTGATATTCAATTCTAAATTGCTCTTTGATGTTTTTAAACATCTAATAAAGGACCTGTCATCCTCCATCTGTTACGCCCGTCGGTCGCAGATGGCTGCGACCGCTGTTGCTCACCTCTCTTTACACTTCCCTGACTCCATGGGGTAGACTGGCAGCCTCCGCCAGCTGTTGACGGCCTGCCTACCGCTCCCTGGCCTCCCGGGGCGGCACGGAAGACGCCGACTGCCATCTTGCCATTAGGATCCTTTAGACGTGTGCGTGCACGGGCCAGTCTTAAGCACATCATGGTGGGAACCTAGGGGGTGTCCCCTCTGGATGACATCATCCCTTCAGGATATTTAAATCAGCTGGCCCTGCTTACGGACGACTTGGCAAAGAGATCCATCCTTGCTAAATCCGCCTCGCTCTCAGAGGACCTGCGTTCCAGTTCCTCCCTCCCGGTGTGGACGTCTTGGGTACTCGCTCCTCGGGGACCCTCTTCTCGTCTTTGGCTATCCGCTCCTCGGAGGGCCTGATGCCTGGGACTCTGCTTGCCCCATTCCCTGGGGCTTCCCTGGAACCATCGCTACTCTCTTCATGAATACCCCACTCTGCGGACCACTTCCTGTTCTGCCAAAGACCTCTCTGGCGTACCCCGCTCTGCAGACCATTACCATCTGTACGGAGGACTCCCTTGGACAAACCCCACTCTGTGGGCCTTTACCAACTCTACTGCGAACCTCATTGGTGTACCCCGCTCTGTGGACTGCTATCACCTCTACTGAGGACCCTCACCGGTGAACCCCGCTCTTTGGGTCATTACCATCTCTACTAAGGACCTCATCAGAGTACCCCGCTCTGCAGACCACTATCATCTCTACTGAGGACCCTCTCCGGTGTACTCTGCTCCGCAGACCATTACCATCTCAACTAAGGACCTCATCTGTGTACACCGCTCTGCAGACCACTACCGTCTCTACTGAGGACCTTCTTCGGTGTACCCCGCTCTACAGGCCACTACCATCTCTACCGAAAACCTCATTAGTGTACCCCGCTCTGCGGACCATTACCAACTCTACGAGGTATTCCCTCTGGGCATTCCCCATTCCACCTGCCCTGTGAGACCTCCTCTCTGGCACCCCCCGCTCCGCGGATAGTGCCTCTCTCTCTTTAATAAAGACTCTAGACTGATACTGTGTCTGACGTCACTGAGACCTTGCCTCCCGACGGTGAGGATCATGGGGCTCCTCCCCTTGGGCGGTGCCATCTCTCACCTCGGCCCAGGGCCCACATACTAACTAATTCCAACAGAATCCTAACACCATCCTCAGAAACTATAACTTCTCCAAGACTGCTTGCAATGAATATGCCACATCCTTGTTAGACAAAATCAATAGGTTGAAAACTCAGTTCCCTATCTGGTTAAGTGGTCCATATTCGACAGAGCACCTAATTTTGAATTAGTCAAATCATTGCTAAATTTAATTCCGCTTTTCACCCCCGTGACCCAATCCCAGTCAGTTCCTTGAAACAAGTGCACAGTGTTGTCATTCCAACAATCGCAACCTTAATTAATCTCTCTTTCTGAGAAGGAATTGTACCACCCGGGTTAAAGCAAGCTGTGATAAAGCCAATTCTGAAAAACAAAACCAGTAGAATTGATAAAAACTATAGGCCCATATCCAACTTGTTTTTTCTTTCAAAAGTTCTAGAAAAAGCTGTTTTATCTCAACTTGTGAATCATTTGGAACACCAAGATATTCTTTTCCCCAATTAGTTTGGATTTAGGAAACATCGTTCATTTGAGACTATACTCCTCTCCTTAATGGACACTGTTCTACAAGGGTTTGATACTGATGAATCCTACTTCCTTGTGCTAAATTGATTTAACAGCTGCCTTTGACACAGTGGACCACTCCCTGCTGTGCCTTCAGCTGAGCAATATTGGGGACGGAAGTGGTCACAGATGGTTCTCCTCCTTTTTATCCAACAGAACATTCCAAGTCAAATTGGGCAAACACATATCTGAAACCTTCCAGATTGATACAGGTGTCGCTCAAGGCTCAGCCCTCTCGGCAACGCTATTCAATATTTATATGCTCCCGCTGTGTAAATTACTGGCGGATTTAGGTATTACTTTCTTCTTTTATGCTGACGACATACAGTTCTACATTCCATTCTCCAAATCACTGGAAAATACAGGATCTACACTGTCAACCTACATGAAAGCAATACAGCAGTAGCTACCAAAACTCAAACTAACATTAAACCCTAAAAAGGCTGAAGTCATTTGGTTAAGTAGAAACTCTTCGCTAGATAAACCACTGTCTCTAGACATGGGTAATTTTCAAATTACTCCCTCAAATCAAGTATGGGATTTAGGGATCCAGCTAGATGAGAGCCTTAATATGAAAAAGTATATCAATAAATTAATTAATACAGGTTACGCCAAGTTGCAAATATTTCATCGGTTAAAACCTTTATTAAACTTCGAGAACTTCCGTACTGTATTGCAAACTCTAATTTTTTCAAACCTCGACTAACTGCCGCAGGAAGCGTCTTCTGACTGACACTGATGAAACATGTTGGGACTGTGTCTTTGAAGTGTTTAAACAATTAAGAAGCCTTTCTCTGATTTATGAGCATTTCACACATCTTGTAAGAATTGTTTCAAAAACATATGGCAATGCCTATTTTAAGGAATTAATGCTGCACTGTGGTGCCTTTCTTAACTTTCAACTCATTTGAGATTTACCAGGATTTATATATTGTAATTACTTCTTTGCTTATGATGTTATTCTCTGCTGTTCTTCCTGATGCAGCAATGGTGCGAAACACAACTGAGTCGGGGAACCTGAACTTTAAGGACTGTGTTTTTTCTGATTGCCGCAATTAAATACATGTGTTAATTTATAAACAGAACAGTGTATGGTTAGCCACACATTCTTTCTGTTTTATATTTCTTTCTCTATAACATCACCAAAATATGTAACACAGTCCCAGAACTGTTATCAACTCTTTCACCATCTTCTACTTAGGCTACGAAGACCTGCTCCTCACAGCTCTCCCAGTGAACTCTCTCTCTCTCCAATACAATCCATCCAAAATTCAGCTGCACAACTTTTCGTTCACCAAAGTCATAATACCCAGAGAACCCCCTCTTCTTAACTCACTACGTTGGCTCTCTATCCATTTCCACATACAGTTCAGGCTCCTCTAAAAAACCTACCAGAGCCGTCACTCTACAGCTCTTCACTACTTTGCCTCTTTTATCTCTCCCTACACCCTTCCTCGTGCACTCCACTCAACAAGCAAATCACTCTTATGTATGCCCTTCTTCTCTACCACCAACACCTGTGCATTCCACCATGCTGCAGTATATGATTAGAATAGACTTCCTGAGATGGTGCATCATGCTCTCTTACCTTATTTAAATATAACCTAAAAATCTACCTATTTAAGGCTGCTTTTGCATATATTTTGCTGATTTATTCAATTACCAAAAGTATGCACGCGTATATTCAACAATTAATATCTTTGTGTGAAAAAGTATGTAAACTCTTCAATCAGTAACTGGTGGCAAATTTTGAGCAGCAATAACTTCCAATTAAATGTTTCAGGTAATTGCTCATCAGTCTCTTGCATCAACCTTAAGGAATTTTTGCCCGTTCTTCCACACGGGACTGTTTCAACTCTGTGACGATGAAGGTCTTCCGTGCATGAGCTGCTCGCTTCAGGTCTTGCCACAACATTTCAGTAGAGTTTAGAGCAGGACTTTGGCTTGGCCCATCCAAAACACAAAAATCTCTTCTTCTTCAGCCATTCAGAAGTAGATTTACTTGAATGCTTAGGGTCATTGTCTTGCTGCCCAACCCACTTATGGCTCAGCTTCAGCTCATGGGCAGATGGCCTGACAATTCTTCAATTCAGATCATGAGAGCAGTCTACTGCAACCCAGGCCCAACACTTCTGCTATTGCTAGGGGATTCCAACATGAGATTTTGATCAATTTGAACCCCCAGGGCTTCGTACTGACTCTTTGGGGTAACGCAGGGATCCTGACAGAGAAGGTGGGAGACAGTAGGGAATGACCTCTGTTGCTTAACCAGAGAGTTCTGATTTAGAGGGGTTTAGTTTGAATTTCTGGTTACTGAGCCCTTGGACTCCTGCAGTACGACAGTTATTGAAGATTGGATGCTACTTTATTTATTTAAAATATCTTATTAACCACATCCCTGACCCAAATGAGTCTTCCACTGTGGTTTACAATATCAAATTTTGATACAAGGTTGGATGTCATCCACGAATAGGTGGCATTTAACGTTGAAGGAAAGGGTAAGGTTACAAATTGGATGGCTGTAAACATTGAAGAGATTGGGGGGGGGGGGGGGGGGGGGGGGAGAAAAGAGCCCTGTGTCATTCCACAAGTGAAGTTTTTTGGACTGGATAGACTTTTGGCCCATGAGAAAGATTTGTGTTTTGTTGGTTAGAAGAGCTTCGATCAACAAAAAACACATCACTGTGCATTTTGTTGATTGATTTAGTGACTGGGAAATTATTTTTGGGTTTTTTTTTAGAAAAGGCTGAAACCATTTAAGGGCTGTGTCTTTACTACTAATGTTTTCTAAGCACTGAAGCAAGAGTAGCTGATCGACTGTGTCAAAGGAAACAGAAAGATCTAATAGAACTAGTATGGAGTCACTCCTTTGTTTTCATTTATTAGAGACCATTGGTGATGGCCAATAGGATGGATTCAGTTCAGTGGCCTTTCCTGAAGTCGAACTGGTGAGAATATCAGATAGTTCTCTCTTCAAGGAAGTTTAGGAGTTAAAAGAGGACCATATTTTCTTCTAGTTTGGATAGGATTTTAGCAAAGAGTTTGATAGGTTCTTGCATAAAAGGCTTATGAATAAAATGAAAAGCCCGGGAGTGGGTCACAAGGTGGTGAAATGGATTAAAAACTGATTGATCATAGATGACAGTGAGTTGTAAATGAAACCTACTCTGAGGGGGAAAGAGTGATAAGTGGAGTGCATCACGGATCAGGTCTGAGGTTGGTTCTATTCAATATCTTTGTGAGTGATATTGCAGAGGGATTAGAAGAAAAACTGATCTTTTTGTGGATGACACTAAGTTCTGCATCAGACTGTATGCACCTGATAAAGTAGAGAGAACAAGGTGTGGTCAAACATTTGGCAGCTGGAATTCAGTGCAAAGAAGTGCAGAGTCATGCATTTGGGATGCAGAAATTCAAAGGAGCTGTTATACATGATTGGGGAGTGAGCGACTGATGTGCTCGAACTGGGAGAGAGACTTTGGGGTGACAGTGACTGAAGATCTGAAGGTGGTGAAGCAATGTGACAAGGGGTGGCTAAGGCCAGGGGGGATAACCAGCAGGAAATAGGAGGTGAATGCCCCTGTACAGGTCATCGGTGAGGCCTGACCTGGAGTGCTGTGTTCAGGGCTGGAGACTGTATCTCAAAAAGGAGAGAGACAGGATGGGAAAGGTCCAGAGAAAGGCGATCAGAATGCTGTGGGGTTTGCATCAGAAGGCTTATGATATGAGACTGAAGGACCTGAACAATGTTTATATACACTAAGGAGAGATAGGGGAAATATGATATAGACTTTTAAATATCTGAAAGATATTAATAATGCACAAGAATCAAACCATTTCCAATTTAAAAAAAAACTGTAGAAGTAGGGGTCATGACATGAGACTCCAAGGTGGCAGACAGAGGAGCAGCATTAGGAAATATTTCATCACAGAAAGGGTGGTGGATGCATGGCATCCCCTCCTGGAAGAGGTGGTAAAGACAAGAATGGTAAAGGAATTCAAAAGTGCAGGGGACAAACTCAGAGGATTCCTAGTGGCTGGAGGAAGGAAGATAAGGGGTTGAAATGCTGATGTAACATTTCTGAATGGTGGTAACCTGCACAGAGCAGCAGTTACAAACTAAGGGGTGGATTTATCAAAATGCAGTAAGTACCGCATGCGATAGCAAAAGGGGTGTGTTTTATGCTAATATAGCATTTATCGCAAAAAAATTACCTGTGCGAAGAGATAGATAAGTGCCAGACCTATTGTATTTCCGTCATTCAACCACCAGGGGACCATTGTTAATATGAGAGAGAGAGAGAGAGAGAGAGAGAGAGAGAGAGAGAGAGAGACTGACCATAATGTCAAGGCCCATAGGTAGGTATTTGTATCCCTATGGTAGGCCCACCTAGTAACTCGAGGTGGGGTTTAGGTAAGAGTGTAGGGGGTTAGGGGCCACTTTGACATTCTACGTGACACCTACGAACAGAACAGTGGTCTCCTGTGAAGACTTGCTGGCCTTCGGAGTGAGGAAACTCACTCCATAAGAACATAAGAACATGCCATACTGGGCCAGACTAAGGGTCCATCAAGCCCAGCATCCTGTTTCCAACAGTGGCCAATCCAGGCCATAAGAACCTGGCAAGTACCCAAACAATAGATAGATCACAAGCTACTACTGCTTATTAATTACTGTCATAGTAGTTTATGGATTTATCCTCTAGGAACTTATCCAAACCTTTTTTAAACCCAGTTACACTAACTGCTATAACTACATCCTCTAGCAATGAATTCCAGAGCTTAACTATGCACTGAATGAAAGATGAGATTTGGGCAAGGTTCTCTCATCCTAGATTGATGGACTCTCTACCTGGGTAACATCAAGCTAGGTTGAGAGAACCTTGCCCAAATCTCATCTTGGAGTGAGTTTCCTCACTCCGAAGGCCAGCAAATCTTCACAAGAGACCACTGTTCTGTTCGTAGGTGTCACGTAGAATGTCAAAGTGGCCCCTAAACCTCTACACTCTTACCTAAACCCCACCTTGAGTTACTAGGTGGGCCTACCATAGGGATACAAATACCTACCTATGGGCCATGACATTATGGTTGCGCTCTCTCTCTCTCTCTCTAACACAATCCAAAGCGTGTGATAGCAGGCTATACATTTTGATAAATGACCCCCTAAACGTGGTCTCTCCCTCCACTGATGCTATCACCTGATCCATGTAAGTATAGCAGTCATTGCCCTCAATATGCCTTTTTTTGTACGGGTCTAACTTTCTGCCTTTTTGAGCAGTGTGTACTCACGTGCTGGCTACTTATGCCAGTGTCCACTAATTTCACATGCACGAACCCTGCGCATATCTTTGAAAATTGATCGCAAAATAAAAGCAAATGAGGATTTTTCTGTATTTTATCTTTCTGATTTTTGCCACAGGCATGAACTGGGATCGTGTTCCTGAAGTACTCTTCTGACTCTTTTGCATTTAGGAATCCCATAGTCCACTCAGATTTTTTACTGGCCTCTGATCAACAAGTCTGCTAATCTCCTCCGGGGCCTGTGCAGAACTGAGGAAAACGTTTTCCCTGTCCCTGAACTTCAGCTGGCTATGTGCTGCTCTTCCAGGGGCAGTTCCTTCCGAGCATATGACTTGCCCTCAAGCATGGCTGCTGGTCAGCAACAGCATCCAACTGAGCATGCTCCGTGCCCTTCTCGCTTAAGTCTTGTTCAAGGGAAACCCACTTTTCAAATGTAGTCCCGGGGTTATGAAGAGTCCATCCACACCCCCTTGTGATGTCATCAGTCTACGCCCATGTGCTGGAGACAGAGAGACACAAAAGCGTCTTTTCTTCTTTCATCCTTTCATTTGCTGATTTACAGTTAGAAACCAGAAATCTTCAGCCGCCAAGTCTCAGCTACTGCCCTCTCCCTGCCCCGGAGCTGCACTGCAAGAGGCAAACACTCAACTCTTCCCCAGCCTAAGAAAGAGCCCCTAACTCATTTCTAAAAGCAGAGAGGAAAATGCCTGCAGGAGCTTCTGCTCAGGTAGCAGATTGCTCCCAACTTCCTGCCCTCTCTGTACAAACCCTCTGTGACTGTGTAATGTTACTGTAAATTATTTACACCTAGAAAACTCTCCGCTACCTGACCAAGCCCCAGCTTTGGAAGTTCTCCTGAGGATGTGATGCAGAAGGTGCTGAGTGAGTTTCTGGTTTGTGTTTCAGGTCCCAGTAACCTTTGAGGACATCGCTGTCTATTTCTGCCAGGAGGAGTGGGAGGATTTAAAGGAATGGGAAAAGGAGCTTTACAAGGATGTGATGAAGGAGAATTATCAGATGCTCAGATCACTAGGTAAGAAGGGACATTTTATCTTTTTTTTTTATTTTTCAGAAAAATATTTGTGGGCGGAGGAGGAACAGAAAATTATTTGATTATAAATTGAGTGAAAGCCTCTGTTCAGGGACAGTTCTATAATGAGGCAGGGAGAGGCGGCCGCTTCAGCCGGCAGAATTTTGAGGCTGCAAAAAAAAAAAATAAAAAATGCACCCCCCCCAAAAAAAAATGCCCCCGCAGCGTCTGCCTCATCTGACTCAACGCCTCGCATTAGCAGAGCAGCATGAGCGTCCCATGTCACCGCGACACGCAGGCTCACCTCCTCTTCTGCCTCGTGCTGCACAGCTTCACTGAGCATAAGGCAGTGCTGAAGCCCTGCTCAAATTGTGCTGCTGCTGCCTGGATATTGAAGGAAGCGATAGAGGTGGCGGAATTCGGAAAGGACTTCTAGTGGTGACCGCGGTGCTGCTGCTGTTGTTGCTACTATTGAGTCAGCGTGGGGGGGAAAAAAACCGAAGGCAATGGCTTTTCACTCCTCAGCTGCTAAAGACTTAGAGGCTCTTCACCTTAAGCAACACGCCTGGGGTTGCCAACTGTCCGGAGTTTCACATCGGGACGGGATGGGATGGGGTAGGAGGGTAGTCCTCTCCTGCGCTGTGTGCTCTCTTTGCAGCTGCTTCTTTTTTCGCCGCTGCATGCTGTGGCCGGTGGTGCCCCTCGGCGCCGTCGAAACAACAAAAAAAAAAAGTCTAGCGAGGCCGTTGGCCTGAAGAAAAGAAGCCCCTTCACAGGGCCGTCGGCGGACCCCATTCCACCAGCAGCCAGAAGAAGAAAAGAGGCCCCTGCTGTTGTTATGCCGGTCAGCCGAGGAGGCCGAGACCGTTCGAGCTTACCCCTTCCGGCCATGGTCCGCCGCGCTCCAGATCTCCGGGGCCCTACCGCAACGTCGAGAAGCCTACCCCTGCGTCTGGGACGCCGTCGCAGCGGAAACCCCACCCCCCCGACGTCCTCTGGACACGTGCGGCGAAGCCAACCCCTTTCTTAAAGGGGTCAGGGCGGGAAGGCCATCCAACAACTAACAGGTCTCCGCCCTCTTCCTGGAGGTATTTAAATGCTCAGCTCACTCTCTCAAACTGAGTTAGCAAGGATTGGATTGTCTCCGGTCTAAGCTGCTCTGCCGCTTCCCTGCTGCCGCTGGAAGTTCTCTCTGCCCTCCGGGCCATTCACCACTAACCTGGGTACCCGCTCCTCGGGAGCCCTACGCTTTCTTTCAGATGCCTATCTGGGATACCGGGTACTCGCTCCTCGAGGGCCTGCTCTCCCTGCCTTGGTGCCTGCTATCCTACTTCTTCTGCCTGCTAGGATCTTCATCAAATACAGCTATCTATTCAGTGACTAAACTAACCTTCAGGCCGATACAGTAAAGCGCGGTCGCAGTTACCCCGTTTCTAACCTGCTTTGGACGCACAATTTGGACGCGTAAGGCGAACCCGCGATTCAGTATCCGGTTTTACGCGTCCTTACCGCTTCTTGAAATCGCATAACCCTTTCCGCCCGCGGCATGTATATGATATGTTAATGATCGGATTAGCTATTCCCTCCGATACAGTAACGTGCGCCCAGATTATCGCCTTTTTAACCTGCTATTTTGCCGCGTCTTTAACCTGCAAATTTACTGCCTACCCTGACCCTGGCATTAGTGTGGTGTTCAGTCAGCTTCCCGCTGCCTTGAGCTGTATCTTCTCCCCCCTCTGGATCCCTCCTTCAACCTTCTCTGCAGGCGACAACCACCCCCCCCCCCCCCCCCGCAAGGAGAGGGGAGCTGGAGACCCCGAAAGCCTTCCCTTCTCCTCCCCGAGCGTGGCAGAGCAGTTTAGCAGGGAGGTCGCGGCGTCCGTTCATCGACCTTCCCGACCGCTCAAGGCAGCGGGAGGTCGCGGCGTCCGTTCATGTGAAAATACTTAAACCCTGTCCTAAGTGCCTGGTCAGATCCATACAGGAAACCCTATTATTTACTATCTATATTTAAAGTATTTATGCTACTCACCCTCTAGTTCTTTGGAGGGCCACAGGGAGTCCTAGTTGTTGCGGCTCAAGGCTTAAGGCAGCGGGAGGTCGCGGCGTCCGTTCATGGACAGATTCCTGGGAGAGACGAGACGAAGCTAGAATGTCTCCTTTAACGAGCAAGATGAGCCACGACCTCTCGCTGCCTTGAGTGCCCAGCCTTCCCGCTGCCTTGAGCGCCCTCAGTCAACCCGTCTCTGCGTCGTCGTCATCCTGTTTATTCTGAAGGTGGAAAGTAGGGCACGCAAGATTAGACTTGGTGTTTTCATGCCATGCCATGAATGGACGCCGCGACCTCCCGCTGCCTTGAGCGCCCGGCCTTCCCGCTGCCTTGAGTGCCTGGCTGGGCGCCCAAGCCGCTCTGGAAACCAGTTACTGCGCTTGATGGACCCTTGGTCTGTTCCAGTATGGCAATTCTTATGTTCTTATGTTATGCTGAATGTATGAACCCTTTTACCCTGATGAAGTCTCAGAGTGAGTAAAAACATACTGTAGCTGTGAGCGCTAGAAATCATATTGAGTTAGAGTCTATGATGAATTGTTTATTGATTACTTCCCAAAAGCCACTTGGGAATAGTGATCATAACATGATCAAATTTGACTTAATAACTGAAGGGAGGTCACTAAAGAAAAATACTGCGACAGCATTTAACTTTCAAAAGGGTGACTATGATAAAAAGAGGAAAAAACTGAAAGGAGCAACTGCAAAAGTTGAGTTTACATCAATCATGGACGTTACTACCCTTAAAAGAAACATGGGGGTATCCTGCACAGAATGGCAGATACTACCATAAGAAGCTTGCTGGGCAGACTGGATGGACCATCTGGTCTTTTTCTGCCGTCATTACTATTTTATGTTATGTTTGTTTAAAAATACCATCTTGGAGGCCCAGACTAGATGTATTCCATGCATTAGAAAAGGTGGAAGGAAGGCTAATTAACTTCCAGCATGTTTAAAAGATGAAGTAAGAGAGGCTATAATAGCTAAAAGAACATCCTTCAAGAAATAGAAAAGGAATTTGAATGAAAAAACAAACAAACCAGGAAACAGCATAAGCCATGGCAAGTTATATGCAAAGCACTGATAAGGTAGGAAGAGATACTTTGAAAAGAAGCTTGCAGAGGAAGCAAAAACTCATAATAAAAAGTTTTTCGGCTGCATTCGAAGTAAAAAGCCTGTGAGGGAGTCAGTTGGGCCATTAGATGATCAAAGGGTAAACGGGGCAATTAGGGATGACAAAGCCATAGCGGAGAGACTAAATTAATTCTTTGCTTCTTTCTTCACTGAGGAAGAAGTAAGAGAGATACCCATGCAAGAATTGATATTCATAGGTGGTGATGCAGAAGAACTGAAACAGATTTTAGTGCACCTGGAAGATTTATAATAAGGCAAATTGTCAGAATAAAGGGTAGTAAATCACCTGGATCAGATGGTCTACATCTCAGAGTGCTGAAAGAATTGAAAATTGAAATTTCGGTCCTGCTATTGGTAATTTGCAAACTATCATTAAAAATATCTATGGTACCTGAAGACTGGAGCATTGCCAATGTAACACCAATTTTTTAAAAGGGATCATGGGGAGATCCAGGAAACTACAGACCAGTGAGCTCGATATCTATGCCAGTCAAAAATATCATAAAAAACAAAATTACTGAACATATAGATAGGCATAGTTTAATGGGACAAAGCCAACATAGATTTATCCAAGCAAAGTCTTGCCTCACCAATCTGCTACATTTTTTTGAGGACAACAAATCAATATGTGGATAAAGGTGAGTCAGTTGATATAGTGTATCTGGATTTCCAGAAAGCATTTGACATTGTCCCTCATGAGAGACTTCTGAGGAAATTAAAAAATCATGGGATGGGGGGCAGTGTCCTATTGTGGATTGAGAACTGGTTAAAAGATAAAAAACAGAGAGTAGGGCTAAATAATACATTTTCTCACTGGAGAAAGGTGAACAGTGGAGTGCCCCAGGGATCTGTTCTGGGACCACTGCTTTTTATCATATTTATAAACGAACTATGAAATGGGAATAACGAGTGAGGTGATCAAATTTGCCAATGACAAAATTGTTTAAAGTTGTTAAATCACAAGAGGATTGTGAGAAATTACAAGAAGACCTTGCAAAACTGGAAGAATGGGCATGGAAATGGTAAATGAAATTTAATGTGGACAAGTGAAAAGTGATGCACTTAGGGAGAGTAATCCAAATTCCTCTACACTCAGGCGGGCCAATCCACACACTTGGGTTATGCCCCTCTACCTGCAGATGGAGACTGAGTAAAGCTGATGTCAAGGACATTTAGCCCTGCCCTGACATCAGCCCATCAGTATTCTCCGTCTCCAGCAGATGGTGGACATGCATCTCCCTAATGGGGATTGCCTGTATTAAAAAAAAAAAGAAGAAGACATGAAGGAGGTTTGTTGGGACCGTTGAAGCTCCTGAGGTGACACCACTGGGTACTTCCCTCAGTTGAGCGTTTTCAGTCCAGTTGCCTGGTCAGGCGTGGACTTAAAAAATAAATAAATTAAGCAAGCTGGTGTAGGATGAGAGAGTGCTCGATGGTGAAGGCCTGTGCCCTCTCCCCACATAACTGCAGACCCATTCATATACTCAGCTGGGGAGGACTGAGCTCAGGTAAAGGAAATAAAAAAAATTTTTTTTTATAACAAGTAGAAAAGTTTAAGACCTCCTCTTCCTTCCTTACCTGTTCTTCTCCCTCTGTGCTTATCATCAGCTTCTCACCTTTTCCACTCCCTTCTCTGGGAGTTTAGTGAGGTGCGGAGACAGAGTGGGCTTGGCGGGTTGAGCAGCCTCTTGGCTAGGCCATGTTCTGCCGGCTGTGTTTCTCTCGGCCACGTGATAGGCTGCGGTGGCATTTTTTTCCCACACGCTCATTCTCGCTGCATAGCAGTGTGGGGATATAGGTGGGCACATGTGCGCGTCTTTGTTTGCATATGGCAACGGAAACTATTGTGCGCATATGTCTGCATCTTCATCCTCCCTTATGGCCACTGGTGCTGCTTTGGGACCTTAATCTAGTCTTGAATTTCTTGGCGGGTCCTACCTTTCTTCCACTTCATGGTCTTTCTTTGCGGTTGCTTAATCTGAAGGCAGTCTTTCTCGTAGCAATCTTTTTCACTCATCTGGTTTCTGAGCTGTGAGCGCTCTCTTGCCATGAGCATTTCCTTTCGAATGAACCTGGATGTGGTGCAGCTTAGGACGGAACCTTCTTTCTTGCCGAAGGTTGTTTTGGAGTTTCATTTGAATCAGTCTATTTCCCTGCCCACTCTGGACAAAGATAGAGATGAGCGAGAGTATCGTCTTTTGCGTGCCTTGAATGTCAAGTGCCATCTGTTGCGGTACTTGAAGATTACTGAATCTGTCAGGAAGTCTGATCAGCTGTTTGTGCTCTATGGTGGTGGGAAACAAGGTGATCTGGCGATGCAAGCAACTATAGCCCATTGGGTAAAGTAAGTCATGACAGCCGCCTATGTGGATGCCAAGGTTGCTTTGCCTAAGCAAGTCAGAGGACATTCCACTTGGGCTCAGGCAGTATTGTGGGCAGAGCTCTGGTGGGGCCACCCCCCCTTGTTTGTTTAGTGCAGTTAGTGCAGCTAGGTTTAAAAAAGGATTGGATAAGTTCTTGGAGGAGAAGTCCATTACCTGCTATTAAGTTGACTTAGAGAATAGCCACTGCTATTACTAGCAACGGTAAAATGGAATAGACTTAGTTTTTGGGTACTTGCCAGGTTCTTATGGCCTGGGTTGGCCACTGTTGGAAACAGGATGCTGGGCTTGATGGACTCTTGCTCTGACCCAGTATGGCAAGTTCTTATTGTCTCCTCTCGAGATTTGCTGAGCTGCAACATAGTCCTCCTTACACACCTTCTCCAAGCATTACCGCCTGGACGTTTGGGCTCAGGAGGATGCCGCTTTCATGCATGTAGTGTTGTCTACCCCGCAGGCAGCATCCCGCCCTTTTTGGGATAATTTCCTTTCCTCCAATGAACACAGGCCAATCCACAACACGTCCTCGGCTGCTGACTGGTTTTTGGTTCGCCCGTTTTATGTGGACGACACAGAGTGTCCTTGTTTTGTTTGTTGAAGGACTGGTATGTGCCATTACCAGCCCCTATGTTTAGTGAATGTTAATTCTTTTGGCTGAGCTCAGAGTTCCCAATTGATTGTAATGAGTGGTTGCCTGTTAATAGTCATATTCAAGTATAATAACTTTGTCCACAGTTTTGCTTTTCCAGAGAATACTGGCAGGTTGATTTTGAGGCAGGGCTATATGTCCTTGACGTCAGCTTTATTCCATCTCCATCTGTTGGAAGAGGTGCATAACCCACTAATGTACATTGCCTGCCTTCCTTAGAGGAAAGGAAATTATCAGGTAAGTTGTAATTTCTCTTTATAGCTACACAATGCAAGGTCCCATATTAGGAGTCACCATTTAAGAAAAGGATCTAGACATCATTGTTGATAATACATTTAAATCTTCTGCACAGTGTGGAGCAGCAGCCAAGAAAGCAAATAAAATGCTAGGCATTATTAGAAAAGGAATGGAGAATAACACAGAGACTTATCATAATGCCTCTGTATCTCTCCATGGTGTGAACTCATCTTGAGTATTGTGTTGTAGTTCTGGTCACCGTATTTCAAAAAAGACATAGCAGAATTAGAAAAGGTACAAAAGTGACCTCCTGAAGGGCATGACACTGTATGAGGGCTTCTGTGACAAAGCAGAGAATCTTCCTAAGGTCATATCAAAGATTTACCAGTTGTTGAATAGTGACCTGATAACTCTACCAACCCACATACGGCGATGGGAGACTGATATCCCTGAACTTTGCAGCACACAGCACTGGACAGAATGTTTCCTTCAGACCAAACAGAGCTCTATCTCTGCATCTCTAGTAGAAAATGGTTACAAAGTTCTGTACAGATGGCACATTACACCCTCTAAATTGCATAACTTTAATCCTAAGGTAGATGACCTCTGTTGGCAGAAGTGTGGCCAGATTGGTACCTATTTTCACATGTGGTGGACATGTCCCAAAATTGCTGTCTTTTGGACAGAGATAGCGAACCTTGTTTTAGGAATAACGGCAACACAGGTGGCATTGAATCCAGCTCTGTTTTTATTAAATATACAGACATCGGATACAACCATAGACCAGGTTTATTTAATTACAGAAATATTCATAGCGGCAAAGACAGGAATAGCACGTTGCTGGAAACAGTTTGTTGCACCCACCAGGCAAAATGTCATTCAGAAAATAGCAAAGATTTATTATATAGAATATTTGACGGCCATTAAACATAAACAAATGGACCATTATAAGAAACGTTGGCACACTTACACAACTTGGCTGACTAGCAAGGAGCTGAATCCTCAAAAACCCTGCGGGGTATAGGTATAAGGACTCCATTTATACACGCTATCAGTGATGGCGCCTCTTATAACATATATCAACTCATATATACACCAAATGAATAGTAGAACAGAGAACATTGCTCTCTTCATGCAAACAAGGCATGGGAAAGGAGGGGGGAGGGTTGGGAAGGCACGGAGGGTTATATCTTGTTAAAAATGTGGTATACCAAAGTGAGATTTAAGGATCCTGGTTCAATGGATGATTTAGAGTATACATTTGTTTACATTTGTGATCCCTAAATTGTTATAGGCTTCGGCCTCATTGTTGTACTTTGGTTATCTTGAAAATTATAAATAAAAAAAAAGAATTAGAAAAGGTACAGAGAAGGACAAAATTATAAAAGAGATGGGAACAAATCTCCTATGAAGAAAAGCTAGAGTTCTCTTCAGCTTGGAGAAGAGACAGCTGATGGGAGATACGATAGAGGTCTATAAAATAATGAGTGGAGTGGAACAAGTAAACATGAATTCGTTTTTTACTCTTTCAAAACGTACAAAGACTAGGGGACACAAAATGAAGTTACTAAGTTGTACATTTAAAACTAATAAGTGAGAATATTTTTTTTACTCAAGGCATAAGTAAGCTCTGGAATTCAATGACAGAGGATATGGTGAAAGCTATTAGTGAGCCTGCATTTAAAAAAGGTTTGGACAAGTTCCTGGAAGAAAAGTCTATAAACCATTATTAAGATGGAGTTGCAGAAATCCACTGCTTATATCCGGGACTAAGAGCATGGAATCTATCTACCCTTTGTGATCCTGCCAGGTGGTTGTGACCTGAATTGGCCATGGTTAGAAACAGGTTATTGGCCTTGATAGGCCTTTTGTCTGACGCAGTAAGGAAAATCTTATGTTCTTATGATTATTTCCCAAGGAGTGCATGTTAATATGCAATAAATTTACAAACTATGGAAAGAGACATTCTTGTGTAGCTGCTTTTATTGTTGTTGTAAACCTCCAGGGAGAATACTTTTTGCTGCTTTCTTTTTTCAAAACACAGCACCTCCCCAATATATGTCTCCTCCAGAAAATACATGTGCACATAAACCAAGCTCCGGTTACTGCATCTTTTTTACAATTGTTTTTCTGCAAACTTTTTTAACCAATATTATCTTCAATAAAATGATCACCAATAAGAAATATTCCTTATGTATTAGACCTCATAATTGGCTCAACCAGCATGCATCTGCCTGCTTAGCCTTGTCCTTAATCATAATTTTATTGGAGATAAAATTGGTTAAAAAAAAGAATTGTAAAAAAAACCACAGTAACTGGAGGTTGGTTTATGTATACATGTACATACATCCCTTGGTTTTTTGACATCTTGTGCAATTAGAGGGTCTTCCAGAAAGAAACCAATATTCTTGTTCATATCCCAGATAAGGCCAGACTCCTGGGTTTTGTATTCCTGCCAGCAGATGGAGACAGAGAATGTTTTACTGACATTGCTACATAATCTAGTATGCTACCTGTAAAATGTGCAGTCTGGAGTAGATAAAAAAAAAGAAAAAGGTTTACTGGATCCTCCCACGGGGTTGTTAAGTCCTGGTGGGGCCACCCCCCTTTGTTTGAGGTGGACGAACAGGGTATTAGTGACCCTTTTGTTATTTCGATCCAGAGTTCCATGGGGTGAACATCTGGTGGCCCAGATCCCTCACCCTACACGCAACAGCTTTGGAACTTGCTGGTGGCTCTGCAGCTACAAGCCTGGTGGAACAGGAAAATATCCCCCTTTTGTTTTCTAGTTGGAGTTGCAAGGTCCATAGGGGGATTCCGGAGAACTATGATGTTGTGCTGGTGGTTTCCCTGGGAGCAAGCCTGGTGCCTGATGGTACAAAACCAGGTGGGACCTAGAGGAGGTTCTTGTTGCGCCCATCGGTCGCAGACGGCTGCGCCCTCTATTGTTCACCTTTTTCCTGCCTGACTCGGTTCCTTTTGGGAAGATGGCTGCCTCCGCTTCTCCTCGTCGACCCCTCCGGCATCCCCGGTCCGGCATGGGCGATTGCGTTTGCCATCTTTCTCCTGGAGTCACCTAGGGCACGCGTGCGCAGCCCCATCCTTTACATGCGTCATAGTGGGAACCTCGGGGGCATCCCCACCGCATGACGTCACTAGCGCTGGTATTTAAACTCCTTTCACGATTCCCAATACGAGTTAGCAAGGAATCCTCCATGCTGATCTCTCTACGTTACCAGATGCTTCCGCTCTGTGTACTCTCGCTCCTGGATGACTTAGGTACCCGCTCCTCGGGGGCCTTATTTCGTCCTGGACCTCCACTCCTCAGGGGTTCTCTCCTACTACAACTGCCAGCATCAAAGTGAGTACTACCGCTCCAGTTCTGTCTCTGCATTGTCTCATCTCACTCTACATAGATCCTCGGCCTACCCCGCATCGCGGACCACTACCGGATCTACTCTCACTGGCCTTTCCATCTAGGCCTGGGTTCTCGGCCTACCCCACTTCGCGGACCACTACCGGACCCATCTCCCTCTCGGGACCTGGTGAGACTGTGGAACTGCCTTTTCCACTCTGCAGCCTTCAGACGGAACATTGCCATCAGACATCTCCTCTTCTGGCTGGGATCATTACCCGTTCCTCGGGTTACCATCTACGTTGCAGTATAATAAAGACTAATTTTCTCTGTGTCCATCTCTGCTCGGAGCTAGCCTATCACTGCAAGTCCCCGCAGGGCTCCGCCCTGTGGGAGGTGCCATCTCTTGCAGCGACCAAGGGCCCACACCTCAATGTCCAAAATACAACAATTCTAGTGGCCGGAGGGGATGACCCCCAAAGTGGTTTTCCTTTTTCACAGAGAGGACCTCTGGCTTTGATTCCAAATGTGCTCCAGGAGCTGGGAATCAAAATTTCTAAGGAGGAGTCTGATTTGGAGGGAGCGGATCCCATGTTCAACAGATTGCGGGATCCAGTAAAAGCCTTTCCCATTTATAAGTCAATAATAAAGTTGGTAGTTCAGGAATGGGACACTCCTGAGTTCGGCTTAAGGGTTGGCAGAGCAATGGTGAAGCTTTATCAATTGCTGGAGGAGACTTTGGAGCTTTTGGCGCATCCTAAGGGCGATACTTCAATGTTGGCAGTAACCAAGAAGACCACCATTCCGGTAGCGGGGTCTGCCGCTTATAGAGATGTGCAGGATAAGAACATAAGAAATTGCCATGCTGGGTCAGACCAAGGGTCCATCAAGCCCAGCATCCTGTTTCCAACAGAGGCCAAAACCAGGCCACAAGAACCTGGCAATTACCCAAACACTAAGAAGAACCCATGCTACTGATGCAATTAATAGCAGTGGCTATTCCCTAAGTATAATTGATTAATAGCCATTAATGGACTTCTCCTCCAACAACTTATCCAAACCTTTTTTGAACCCAGCTACACTAACTGCACTAACCACCTCCTCTGGCAACAAATTCCAGAGCTTTATTGTGCGTTGAGTGAAAAAGAATTTTCTCCGATTAGTCTTAAATGTGTTACTTGCTAACTTCATGGAATGCCCCCAGGTCCTTCTATTATTCGAAAGTGTAAATAACCGAGTCACATCTACTCATTCAAGACCTCTCATGATCTTAAAGACCTCTATCATATCCCCCCTCAGCCGTCTCTTCTCCAAGCTGAACAGCCCTAACCTCTTCAGCCTTTCCTCATAGGGGAGCTGTTCCATCCCCTTTATCATTTTGGTTGCCCTTCTCTGTACCTTCTCCATCGCAACTATATCTTTTTTGTACACAGTATTCAACTATATCTTTTTTGTACACAGTATTCAAGGTGCGGTCTCACCATGGAGCGATACAGAGGCATTATGACATTTTCCGTTCTATTAACCATTCCCTTCCCAATAATTCCTAACATTCTATTTGCTTTTTTGACTGCTGCAGCACACTGAGCTGATGATTTTAAAGTATTATCCACTATGATGCCTAGATCTTTTTCCTGGGTGGTAGCTCCTAATATGGAACCTAACATCGTGTAACTACAGCAAGGGTTATTTTTCCCTATATGCAACACCTTGCACTTGTTAACATTAAATTTCATCTGCCATTTGGATGCCCAATCTTCCAGTCTTGCAAGGTCTTCCTGTAATGTATCACAGTCTGCTTGTGATTTAACTACTCTGAATAATTTTTATCATCCGCAAATTTGATAACCTCACTCGTCGATTTCCTTTCCAGATCATTTATATATATATTGAAAAGCACCGGTCCAAGTACAGATCCCTGAGGCACTCCACTGTTTACCTTTTTCCACTGAGAAAATTGACCATTTAATCCTACTCTCTGTTTCCTGTCTTTTAACCAGTTTGTAATCCACGAAAGGACATCGCCTCCTACCCCATGACTTTTTGGTTTTCGTAGAAGCCTCTCATGAGGGACTTTGTCAAACGCCTTCTGAAAATCCAAATACACTACATCTACCGGTTCACCTTTATCCACATGTTTATTTACCCCTTCAAAAAATGAAGCAGATTTGTTAGGCAAGACTTCCCTTGGTTAAATCCATGTTGACTATGTTCCATTAAATCATGTCTTTCTATATGCTCCACGATTTTGATCTTGAGAATAGTTTCTACTATTTTTCCCGGCACTGAAGTCAGGCTCACTGGTCTATAGTTACCTGGATCGCCCCTGGAGCCTTTTTTAAATATTGGGGTTACATTGGCCATGTTACGGCTATGGCTGCTGTGCAACCGCCTCACCACCAGGGGTCCCTCTAGAGCTGGCTCTCCTGACAGGCCCAGTCTATCTCCCTTCTCCTCTCTATGTTCTGGGCTTTCCCTTATAACCCTGCCTGACAGTTCCCTCAGTGCTTCGGCATCGAGCTCGCCTGGGCTCCCTGCTCTAGCCTTCCTTGCTTGCTGTGCGTGTGGTCCTTTGACCTTGCTTTGCCTAGCCTTGCCTTGCCTTCGGGCCTTCTACCTTGTCTTGCCTTGCCTTGCGTGGCCTTCGGGCCTTCTGTCTTGCCTTGCCTTGCCTTGCCTTGCGTGGCCTTCGGGCCTTCTACCTTGTCTTGCCTTGCCCTGCCTTGTGTGGCCTTCGGGCCTTCTGTCTTGCCTTGCCTTGCCTTGCCTTGCGCGGCCTTCAGGCCTTCTACCTTGTCTTGCCTTGCCTTGCCTTGCGTGGCCTTCGGGCCTTCTACCTTGTCTTGCCTTGCCCTGCCTTGCGTGGCCTTCGGGCCTTCTGTCTTGCCTTGCCTTGCGCGGCCTTCGGGCCTTCTACCTTGTCTTGTCTTGCCTTGCCTTGCGTGGCCTTCGGGCCTTCTGTCTTGCCTTGCCTTGCCTTGCGTGGCCTTCGGGCCTTCTGTCTTGCCTTGCCTTGCCTTGCGCGGCCTTCGGGCCTTCTACCTTGTCTTGCCTTGCCTTGCGTGGCCTTCGGGCCTTCTGTCTTGCCTTGCCTTGCCTTGCGCGGCCTTCGGGCCTTCTACCTTGTCTTGTCTTGCCTTGCCTTGCGCGGCCTTCGGGCCTTCTACCTTGTGCTGTGTATGGTCTTCGGACCTTCTGCCCTGCCCTGCCTTGCTTACTGTGCGTGCGGTCCTACGGGCCCTCTGCTCTACTGTCTGTGTGTGTTTGGCCTACGGGCTCTCTGCCCTGCTTACTGTGTGTGGCCTACGGGCCTTCTGTGTGGGTGTGGCCTACGGGCCTTCTGACCTGCCTTGCCCCGCTTTCGGTGTGTGGCCTACGGGCCTTCTGTGTGTGTGTGGCCTACGGGCCTTCTGACCTGCCTTGCTCTGCCTCCTGCCCTGACCCAGCCTGAACCTAGACACTGCTATCTGCCGCCTGCCCTGACCCAGCCTGAACCTAGACACTGCTATCTGCCTCCTGCCCTGACCCAGCCTGGACCCAGACCCTGCTAACTGCCGCCTGCCCTGACCCAGCCTAGACCCAGACACTGCTACTTGCTGTCTGCCCTGACCCAGCCGGGACCCAGACACGGTTTCCAGCCATCCCTGTCTCTCTCCACCTGGAGCCACCCTTTTGGGTGGTGTTCACTACCCCTGAACTCAGCCCAAGCGTAACAGTATGCCGAAGCCATCAAATTTCCAGGGGAAGAGATAGGTCTGTGTGCGAAACCGGTGAGTCAACTTTTTTTTCCCTATTACAAGATGCCTCCTTCAAAGTTTTATACCTGCAATTCCTGTCAGACCTTGAATTACCTAAGCTATCAGAACTGTCTAGCCTGCCAACTTGCTGGTCAGGAACACTGGTCGTGCAGTAACTGCAATAAGAGAAATGTCTCTGTCTATCAAGAGTGTTTAAACTGTTCTACTCCACAGCCAGGATGGTGGAAATGTTCATGTATTCCGTGCCTTTTGCCTCCAGGCGAACCCTGCCCCCGCTGCAAAGCTAACGGGCCATCTGTTTCTCCCAAAAGCTCAGCTAGTTCTACTACCGGGCGTTCAGCTTCTGGCCCAGTTAGCAACATTATTTCATGTAACAGTTTATGGATTAAGCATTCTAGCACTTCATCTCTGGACACTTTGGAAAAAACTTGCTACCAGGAAACAAGTATTAATTCTGAAAATCTTAGAACTCACCGGGTTAAGAAGCCTTCTATAACTTCCACGCTAGAGCCTCAGAAACGAAAGCTGAGAGAAGTAATTAACTCTAGCAGAGCTCTGCTTCCCACAGCTGCAGTTAAGACACTAACGAGCACCTTCCCTAGACGTCCTAGAACTGCCTGTGCCCTCTCTAAGCAGCTCCTCCAGAAACAAAAGCAGGAGCTTCTGACTCAAGGTATCAAGCCCACGGCAGTACAATCTTTGTCCTCTCTGCGCCTTAATTCTAACCTTGTTGCTCTGCCATCCAAGCATGCTGCATTACCCCATGAGGGGCCTGAACCTGTTGCATCATCCCGAGCGGGTTCCAAGACTGCTGCATTACCCCAAGAGGGGCCTGAGCCTGCTGCACCACCCCAAGAGGGGTCCAACTCTGCTGCATCTCCCCGCAAGGGGTCCAAGTCTGTGGCATCACCCCGCGAGGGGTCTGAACCTGTGGCATCACCCCGAGAGGGGTCCAAGCCTGTTTCATCACCCCGAGAGGGGCCTGAACCTGTTGCATCACCCCGAGAGGGGTCCAAGCCTGTTGCATCACCCCGAGAGGGGCCTGAACCTGTTGCATCACCCCGAGAGGGGCCCGAACCTGTTGCATCACCCCAAGAGGGGCCCAAGCCTGCTGCATCACCCCGAGAGGGGCCTGAACCTGTTGCATCATCCCGAGAGGGTTCCGAGCCCGCTGCATCGCCTCGAGTGGAGTCCGAGCCCGCTGCTTCACCCCCGGAGGGGCTCGAACCGGTCCTGCTGCTGGCCCCGGAAGGATCTGAACCGGTCCTACTGACAGACTGTGTCTCTCAGCCGTCTGAAACTGCCGAACCGGTCTTGCTGCCGCTCCCGGAGGGGCCCGAACCGGTCTTGCTGCCGCCCCTGGAGGGGTCTGAACTGGTCCTACTGACAGACTTTCTGACTCAGCCATCCGAGCCTGCTGAACCGGTCCTGCTGCCGTCCCCGGAGGGGTCCAAACCGGTCCTGCTGCAGTCCCCGGAGGGGTCCAAACCGGTCCTGCTGCAGTCCCCGGAGGGGTCCGAACCGGCCCTGCTGCAGTCCCCGGAGGGGTCCGAACCGGGCCTGCCAACAGACTTTGTTACTCAACCATCTGAGCCTGCTGTACCGATCCAGCTGCCGACTCGGGAGGGGCCCGTACTGGTCCTACGGTCGCCGACCCTGGAGGAGTCTGTGCCGGCCCTGATGCCGATCCTGGAAGGGTCCGGACCAGTCCTGCTGTCGTCTCAGGAGGGATTACGGACTATTTCTCTGCCCCAGGTGGGGTTTATGTTCCCCTTGTCATCCCAAGAGGGGTTATGGAAATCTGCACCACCTCTGCTACCCCAGGAGGGGTCTAACTCTGCCGCCTTGTCTCAGGAGGGGTTATGGACTATGTTGCTGCCCCAGGTTGGGGTTGCGTCTGCCTTATTACTCCAGGAAGGGTTATGGACTGCCTTGCTGCCTCGGGAGGGAGTTGAACCTGCCGCATCGCCCCCGGAGTGGTCTCACGTTATTATTGAGTACCTCCTGCAAAACTGGAATCCAGGAGGAGGGGAAGGCCTTGAGGGGGGGGTACTGTTACGGCTATGGCTGCTGTGCAACCGCCTCACCACCAGGGGTCCCTCTAGAGCTGGCTCTCCTGACAGGCCCAGTCTATCTCCCTTCTCCTCTCTATGTTCTGGGCTTTCCCTTATAACCCTGCCTGACAGTTCCCTCAGTGCTTCGGCATCGAGCTCGCCTGGGCTCCCTGCTCTAGCCTTCCTTGCTTGCTGTGCGTGTGGTCCTTTGACCTTGCTTTGCCTAGCCTTGCCTTGCCTTCGGGCCTTCTACCTTGTCTTGCCTTGCCTTGCCTTGCGTGGCCTTCGGGCCTTCTGTCTTGCCTTGCCTTGCCTTGCGTGGCCTTCGGGCCTTCTGTCTTGCCTTGCCTTGCGTGGCCTTCGGGCCTTCTACCTTGTCTTGCCTTGCCCTGCCTTGTGTGGCCTTCGGGCCTTCTGTCTTGCCTTGCCTTGCCTTGCGCGGCCTTCGGGCCTTCTACCTTGTCTTGCCTTGCCCTGCCTTGCGTGGCCTTCGGGCCTTCTGTCTTGCCTTGCCTTGCCTTGCGCGGCCTTCAGGCCTTCTACCTTGTCTTGCCTTGCCTTGCCTTGCGTGGCCTTCGGGCCTTCTGTCTTGCCTTGCCTTGCGTGGCCTTCGGGCCTTCTGTCTTGCCTTGCCTTGCCTTGCGTGGCCTTCGGGCCTTCTGTCTTGCCTTGCCTTGCGTGGCCTTCGGGCCTTCTGTCTTGCCTTGCCTTGCCTTGCGCGGCCTTCGGGCCTTCTACCTTGTCTTGTCTTGCCTTGCCTTGCGTGGCCTTCGGGCCTTCTGTCTTGCCTTGCCTTGCCTTGCGCGGCCTTCAGGCCTTCTACCTTGTCTTGTCTTGCCTTGCGCGGCCTTCGGGCCTTCTACCTTGTGCTGTGTATGGTCTTCGGACCTTCTGCCCTGCCTTGCTTACTGTGCGTGCGGTCCTACGGGCCCTCTGCTCTACTGTCTGTGTGTGTTTGGCCTACGGGCTCTCTGCCCTGCTTACTGTGTGTGGCCTACGGGCCTTCTGTGTGGGTGTGGCCTACGGGCCTTCTGACCTGCCTTGCCCCGCTTGCGGTGTGTGGCCTACGGGCCTTCTGTGTGTGTGTGGCCTACGGGCCTTCTGACCTGCCTTGCCCCGCTTACGGTGTGTGGCCTACGGGCCTTCTGACCTGCCTTGCCCCGCTTACGGTGTCTGGCCTACGGGCCTTCTGTGTGTGTGTGGCCTACGGGCCTTCTGACCTGCCTTGCTCTGCCTCCTGCCCTGACCCAGCCTGAACCTAGACACTGCTATCTGCCGCCTGCCCTGACCCAGCCTGAACCTAGACACTGCTATCTGCCTCCTGCCCTGACCCAGCCTGGACCCAGACCCTGCTAACTGCCGCCTGCCCTGACCCAGCCTAGACCCAGACACTGCTACTTGCTGTCTGCCCTGACCCAGCCGGGACCCAGACACGGTTTCCAGCCATCCCTGTCTCTCTCCACCTGGAGCCACCCTTTTGGGTGGTGTTCACTACCCCTGAACTCAGCCCAAGCGTAACAGGCCACCCTCCAGTCTTCAGGTACAATGGATGATTTTAATGATAGGTCACAAATTTTATCTAATAGATCAGAAATTTCATTTTTTAGTTCCTTCAGAACTATAGTAAGTTGGAGGTCTCGTCCCTGAGCATAAGGGCTGCAATTTGCAGATGTTTTATGCAGAATGTCTGTAATTGGGTCCAGCAATTACAGGAGAGACAGGCTACATTGCGAGTGGCAACGGAGAAAGCTGAGTGTTTAGAAGCAGCTGTGGTGAATGGGGCAGATGCCTTATATAATTTGATTAGGACATCTTCCAGGATCGTGATATCTGCAGTGTTGGCCAGAACATTACTATGGTTACAAAACTGGTCGGCGGATATGTGGTTCAAATCTTAACCGTGAGCTCTTCCATTTAAGGGCAAGCTCTTGTTTGGGGAGGACTTGGAGGAGATAATGAAGCATCTGGGAAAGTCCAAAGTGCATAACTCACCAGAAGACAAGCCAAAGGGCAGAAGATCTTTTCCTGCTTGGGCATGGTTTGAAGACAAGAGATTTCGCCAAACTAAAAGTACTTTGGGGCTTCAGAGGCAAACCGCAGCCAGAGCTCAGTCCTAGGGTCAGTCCTTTTGGGGTTATAAACCATCCCTAGACAACCCTGGTACAGGTGCAGGAGGTGTGAAGCTCTCGCAATGAGGCGAGGATGGTCCACTCTTCAGTTCTGGCTATCAGAGGGTGCTTGGCGCTTTTTTATGAGGAGTGAACCAAAATTATCATGGACTAGTGGGTCCTCAGTGTAATAAAATTTGGCTATGCATTAGAATTTACTCATCTGATACGACATGCTTACATTGTTTCCCCTTTCACTCCTTACATCAAGTGGGTAGTTGTTCCAAGGGGCAGTGGATTGGTTGCAACGTCTGGGGGCTATTGTGTCAGTTCCTCGAGAGGAATATGGAACAGGAAGGTACTCCATTTATTTCATGGTGCTGAAAAAAGAGGGAATGTTTCACCTAATTTTGGATTTGAAGAAGGTGAATGCAGCCCTCAGGGTTCCTCGCTTCTGTATGGAGACCCTGAGGTCTGTCATAACTAGTATGCAAGAAGGAGTTTTTAGCGTCTCTGGATTTGACAGGCTTATTTGCATATAGCCATCAGCCAGAGCACCAGCGGTTTCTGAGCTTCATGACCCTAGGGGAACATTTTCAATTTTGGGCCCTTCCATTTGGTCTGGTAATGGCTCCACATATTTTCTGGTGTATCCGTATTTGATTGACTTGCTCATTTGAGTGAAGTCAGAGGACCTCTGCTGCAGTCGGTACAGAAGGTGCTAATACAGTTGAAGTCTCTGGGCTGGGTGGTGAATCTAGAGAAGAGCCATCTCATTCCCTCTCAGACCCTGGAATATCTGGGGATTCAATTCAACACGTGGGAGGAAGAGAGGATGCTGGAGTTGATACTTGTTGAAGGTTTCAATGCTCAAGGTCTGGGACTGTTTGCAAGTCCTGGGCTCTATGGCATCGACATTGGAGCTAGTGCCTTGGGCATTCACGCATATGCAATCTCTTCAGAGGGCTCTTCTCTCCCAGTGGAATCCAGTATCGGAGGAGTTTCATCTTCCCCTTCTTCTCAAGGGGGAAGGCAGGGACAGTCTTTTGTGATGGCTTATTTGTGCCAGTCTGGAGAGTGGTGTGAAATTAGAAGTTCCAGATTGGGTGATACTCACTACCGATGCCAGCCTTTTGGGCTGGGAAGCAGTGTGTCAGGATCAATCGGTGCAGGGCCAGTGGTTGAAGAAAGAGGCTTCATGGTCTATCAATTGATTAGAGACTAGAGCAGTGCATTATGCTTTGCTTGCCTTTCTGCCATGGTTACACGACTGTCTGGTGCATTTCCTATCAGTCAAAGCAACAATGGTGACCTACATCAACCAACAGGGAGGAACCAAGAGGCAGGCATTGCCTCAGGAGGCCCAGGAGTTGATTTTCTGGACAGAATAGCACCTGAATAGTGGCATCTCACATCGTCAGGGTGGACAATGTTCAGGCAGATTTTCTCAGTATTAGGAAGCTGGACCCCAGGGAGTGGGAACTGTGGGAGATGACTATGCATCTCATTCACCAGAGATGGGGATATACTCATATGTACTTAATGGCGACCAGACAGAATACCAAGGAATCTCAATTATATAGCCATTGGAGAGAATACGGGACAGATGGCATCAATGCTCTGGTTCTACCAAGGCCTCAAGGAATTCTTCTTTATGTCTTGCCAAATTGATATGGCATATAGAGAAGCATCCAGGCAATGTGATTCTAGTGGCTATGACGTCATCGTCAACATGGCTATAGTCGGACTGCTGAGGTTTGGCCATCTGTGAAATCTTCTCTGTCAAGGCCCAATATTTTAGTATCAGTAAGCTCACTTCTGTCTTGCGACCTGTCTTTTGAAAGGAGTTGACTGAGACTGAGAGGATATTCCAAGCAGTTATTGCAGGCCAGGTGACCTTCCACATCCTTGGCATATGTGAGGATTTGGAGGGTCTTTGAGTCTTGGTGTATCGTTAACAGGGTGCAGCCTATTCAAGCTACTGTATCGCATATTTTGACTTTTCTAAAGAAGGGTTTGGTCAAGGGTCTGGTCTTTAATTCTCTGAGAGGACAGGTAGAGGCTTTGGGCTGTCTCCAGGGTAAGGTGCAGCGATATCCTCTGTCCGTGCATCCGGATGTCATATGTTTTCTTCGGGGGCGAAGAATTTGCTTCCTTTGGTGAGCAAGGTCTGTCTATCTTGGAATCTTACGCTAGTGCTTAGAAGAATGTGTGAGGCTCCGTTTGAACCACTTGGCTTGGGTACAGGTCAATACTGAGGGACTGTAGTAGCACATTAGGTTTTGTAGCAGAGTCAGTAAAACTTTCTCTGGCTTCATTTGCTGGCAGGATGCAAGTCACAGGAGTCTGAACTGATCTGTGGTATTCCAGGAACAAATATTAGCAGGTAAGAACCAGTTTTCCTATATTGTGTACTAAGCATTGGTGACTCTGGGAAACCTAATGCAGTATTCTTTCCCCAGGAACAGGCTTTCCCACCACCATTCCTACTATTATATCCCACATTGATCAAGGGGAAGAGCCGTATATCAGGGATGGGCCAGGATCAGAGGAAAGAGAAACTGGGAAAAGCAGCTGCTCAGGTGAGTCCAGGAATAATCTTCATTGCACTACTTAAGAGATGTTGTTGATCATTTTGGTCAATTTTCAGAATTCAAGTTGAACATCTCAAAGCATGAGGTCTTGGCTTAACTGAAGACAATACGGACCTGGTGGGAGTATGATTTTCTTTTCCAGTGGACTTCTGATGCTTGAAAATATTTTGAGTATTTACTTGCCAGAAGAGTTGAACCTCCTATATAAAATTAATGTCTCTCTTTTGTTGAAATATTCAAAGTTTAAACTTCAACAATGACAGAATTTGCCTCTTTCCTTGGTTGAGTGTATACATTTATATAAAATGGTAATTTTTCCTCAATGGTTATACATTCTTCAAACCTCCCAATCCAATTACTGCAAAAAAGATATCAGGAAATTGGACACATTACTTTTACAATTTTTATGGAAAGGAACTATATGCCCAGAATTCCATTAGAATTGCTGAAGCAAGAGGGAAGAAGTGACATCACCTGGGAAAATGGCAACTTGAGTCCAGAGCTCCTACCCTGATCCAGCAATCTTTAGCCATCAGAGTGCTCTGATCTCGCTGTGACTTCAAACATTTTGAGAGAGGTCTGTGGGAAAGCCTTGGGATGTCCCAAAAGAGAAAACAACCGGACCTGAAGCACTTCTCCTTGACTAATAGAGAGTTAATGCGGGCGGCGAGTTTTGAGGAGTAGGTAGAGGAAGGCCGCGAGGGCGACGCAGCAGGCCGCGTTCCCGACCCTGATGCTGCCGGAGTGAACAGGGTCAAAAGCTGTATCCCGACCAGAGCAGAATTTAAAAAATGGTTTGTGGAGGTTAGAAGGGATATGACCAAGATGAAGGAAGACGTTGGTGCGGTGGTGTCAGAGCTGAGAGATGACATCGCTGATCTGGGTCAGAGAGTGGAGGAAGCAGAGGCTCGTCTGGAAGAGCAGGCTGCGGATATGGTCAGTTACCATAAGGAAATGGCAGGCTTCACAAAAGTGGCAGAGGAGATGGAAGAAAAATTAGAAAACCTGGAAAACAGGTCAAGGAGGGCGAACCTTCGATTTCGGGGGGGGGGGGGGGGGTGCTGTAAGCAGCATATGCACAATGATTCTCAAAGCAGATGAGGCAATGGAAAAAGTGCCTATAATAAAACTGGAGAGAACGCACAGGGCACTTGGTGCACAGCATGGAACTTACCACGAGACATTGTAGCCCACTTTCATAACTTTACAGTTAAAGAAAAGGTGGCACAGCTGGCCAGAAAAATGGACCCAATCCCTTGGAGAGACCAGAAGGTGGAGGTTTTTCAGGATATTTCACATATTATAATAAGAAAGTGTTGAGAATTTAAAATTAGAATAACTGTGTTGAAAAGAGAGGACATAAAATATCGCTGGCTTTTCCCTTTTGGTTTGTCCTTTGCGATTGAAGGCAAAACAGCCAGAGTGAAGATGGTGGTGGCAGTTGCGCTTTTTCTGTGAGAAGCGGGAGTGAGTGTTTTCTTTGGGAGAGGCTCAGAACAACAACCCACCTGTGCAGAGATGGGAGGGAAGAACAACCAAAATGGCAACGAGTACCAGGGGCTGGGAGAAGACTGCGCAGGCATCCAAGGAGTCACTCATCACTGGGAACGGTGAGCGGCTGATAAGGAGGAAGGGACTCTGGGTCTCTGATATTCAAACTGAGTTATGAGCGTAATTGCTTGCTTATATGGGATTTGAGAGGCCCTGCTGAAGGGGAGATATGACTCTGATGGGTGTTTAAAGAGCTGAGGGCTTTGGGGCAACCATAGATTTCAGAGATGTATATAAATATTAATATGGGATGGGATTGTGAGGATATTAACAGTGATTTAGGTCACTGTTCAACTGGGAATCATTCCTCATAATGGGGGAAGTTCACCATAAGAGATGGTGGAGTGAAGACATGAGGGTAGAGGGAGGTGGGCAATTAGAGGACATGACACCGTAGGGATTTGGTGGAGGGTATGGTTCCAGTGGAGTGAATGTGGATGTGCAAATGAATATGGAGTGTGTACTACATTGTATATATCGATTGGCTTAAAGGGAGGAGTTGAGAGTGTGCTAGAACAATGATATTATTAAAGATAAGGCGAGAGAGCGAGGGGACACAGGCCAGCGAAGGAAGTTGGTGAGAGGGCGAGGGGACATAGGCCAGTGAGGGGAGGGGGCGAGGGGACACAGACCAGCAAGGATGTAAAGGACATACATTAATCCACAGATACACTCCGCTAAACAAACACAATTAGTTTATTCACTAAAAAGTAATCAAAAAACTAAAGATAACAAAAGATATTTTGGAATCAATCCTGGTACATCCTTCAGTGCCTCCTTTGGACTCTAATTACAACTCCTAAATAGAAAACACAAAAGAATGGATTTAGATTTGTGCACAATTAAGTAGCTTATTCCCAACATGATCAATATCTTCGAAAGAGGAGAAGTGTTATTTGTAACTCTGATAAGAACTTACACGAGAAATACTCAGCAATGACCCTTCGGCGAACCTCTGAGCCTCGCACTATGTTGTCCCCTTCTGCAGTTGGCTGTAGAGGTGGATCTGGGGGCAAATTTTCAGGGACCTCCACTTCCAGCCCGAAGCGCAATGCTATGTTATATAGCATGCAGCAGGCCATAACAATATATGCAACCTTTTCGGGACTGTACTGGAGGGCACCACCTGGCCAGTCCAAGCATCTGAATCATCCTTTCAGCACACCAAATGTCCGCTCGATGACAGACCTAATGCTGGTATATGCCTCGTTGTACCGTCTTTCGGCTGCAGTGCTCAGGGCCAGGAGCGGCGTCAACAGCCATGGCTTTTAAGCCATAGCCGCCATCACCTATAAAAGGAGTAAGGAATATTGCATCAAAAAACACTGGCAAAACACCATGAAACACATATATACACTACTTCATATGGCATGTATACACTACTTCGTACGGCATATACATAACTGGCTAATTTTATACCCCGCCCACCTTACCAATACGGTTGTACCAAATTACTTTCTGGATATAACAATTTACTTGTATAGGGTCCTGCATTCCTCCTTGCCACCTGGTTGTCTATAATGCCTTCCGATAGCTATTATTATTTACCGAGCAACCAGCCATTGCCATATTTTCCTTCTGGGTAATTGGTTCCAAGTGACAGACGGGCAAGGATGTAGGAATTGTGGCAACTCCCTTAAAACCTAGATACTACATTCAGGATTCGTTGATGCACATCATATACCACCTGCACATTCATTGAATGGAATGACTTCCGATTGTGGAGTGCACTCTCCTGTTCCGAGCTGGGGGTCAGTGCAATATGAGTGCAGTCTTTTGCACCTAATGCATTGGGCATCACAGCCGTTTCAAAGAATCCATGCCAGATCTCCTGCAGTTGCCCTGGGTCCACTGGGAAATAGATATACTGTCGCATATGTTTCATCATAGCCCTTAAGTTGTCCAAAGTGCCGTGAGACTGAGGACTGATTCATCCCGCAAACCAGTCCTACTGTATTCTGGAGACTTCCTGTGACGAAAAAATGCAAGGCATACAGAAGTTACGCCAGGCCAGGGTCCGCATGGTTGCAAGAAGAGATTGGATCACTATCATTGCGCAGGTCCTCATACAGGGTCTCAATTGCCCGAGAGCTGAGACGATATCTTCGCACAACAAGGAGAGTTGTGCGTGGCCGAATAAGATGCTGCCTGCAGGGTCTATAGATGGCTCTGGGTTGCACCTGAAAACATAGGAACATAAGACATGCCATACTGGGTTTGACTAAGGGTCCATCACATTATTTTTAAACCCTGTTAGACCAACTGCCCCATACACATCCTCAGCCTATCACATCTGTGGGGCGGGTAGGATCCAAAAGCACACGTTTTTAAACAGACCGAAGACTTCAAGGTTCATAAAAGGCCTTTGTTAATTAAGGATGCCCAAGACCTGAGCCTTTCACAGACGACCTGGACTTGGGCGTCCATTTATTGTTCTAGTAATGGCCATTCAACTTTAAGGTATCCTTTTGACAGTGTTATGGACGATGAAAACCAGGACGTCTTGTAATGGCCCAGGAATTGGACATCCAAGTAACAGATTTAAGGATTTAAGCCATTTGCTAATCTGTACCTTTTGCCGCCACATTGTCCTCTGATCTTCTATCATTGGCAGAATTATTTGCAGTTGCCCTCCCTCGTCTGGCTGCCCTAATTCTTGCTCGCAGATGCAAGAAAAAAGTCAGCATGACAAGGAAGTGAAGAGTTTTCATGATTGAAAAGCAGGAAACCACGAACCGCCAGCTACCACTAGCTCCAGCATAGTAATGCCAGGGTAAGGAAGGCGCAAAATTTCAAATGTAAAAAAACTCGTTCTGGACGCACGAAGGCCACCGCTGCGTTCCTCCTGGCTCTTTGCACTCCATGGGGCGGCTGGGACTCTGCCAACCAGTGTTCCAATCCTGGACCTCTCTAGGCGTGCACGTGCGCCAACTGTCCTCTCTTTAAAGGGCCAATGGCGGGAACTCCAGGCTCGTCCCCGGCTGATGACTGTTACAGTTTTGGCTGCAGTGCAACCGCCTCACCACCAGGGGTCCCTCTAGTGCTGGCTTTCCTGACAGGCCCAGTCCATCTCCTCTGTCCACTCTATGCTCTGGGTGTGCCTTTATAACCCTGCCTGACAGTTGCCTCGGTGCTTCGGCATCGAGCTCACCTGGGCTCCCTGCTCTAGCCTGCTTTACCTTGCGCGGCCTTCGGGCCTTTCCTTGTCTTGCCCTGCGCGGCCTTCGGGCCTTTCCTTGCCTTGCCTTGCGCGGCCTTCGGGCCTTCTGTGTGTGTGTGGCCTACGGGCCTTCTGACCTGCCTTGCCCCGCTTACGGTGTGTGGCCTACGGGCCTTCTGTGTATGTGTGGCCTACGGGCCTTCTGACCTGCCTTGCTCTGCTTACGGTGTGTGGCCTACGGCCTTCTGTGTATGTGTGGCCTACGGGCCTTCTGACCTGCCTTGCTCTGCTTACGGTGTGTGGCCTACGGGCCTTCTGACCTGCCTTTCGGTGTGTGGCCTTCGGGCCTTCTGTGTGTGTGTGGCCTACGGGCCTTCTGACCTGCCTTGCTCTGCTTACGGTGTGTGGCCTACGGGCCTTCTGACCTGCCTTACGGTGTGTGGCCTACGGGCCTTCTGTGTGTGTGTGGCCTACGGGCCTTCTGACCTGCCTTGCCCCGATTACGGTGTGTGGCCTACGGGCCTTCTGACCTGCCTTGCCCCGACTACGGTGTGTGGCCTACGGGCCTTCTGTGTGGTGTGTGGCCTACGGGCCTTCTGACCTGCCTTGCCCTGCTTACTGTGCCCTGACCCAGCCTGAACCTAGACACTGCTTTCTGCCGCCTGCCCTGACCCAGCCTGAACCTAGACACTGCTATCTGCCGCCTGCCCTGACCCAGCCTGAACCTAGACACTGCTTTCTGCCGCCTGCCCTGATTCAGCCTGAACCTAGACATTGCTATCTGCCGCCTGCCCTGACCCAGCCTGGACCCAGACTCTGTTTTAGCCATTCCTGTCTCTCTCAACCTGGAGCCACCCTTCTGGGTGGTGTTCACGACTCCTGACCGGAGCCCAGTCGTAACAATGACATCACCGACCCGGGATATTTAAGCCTCTCCTCTAGCCACCACTAACCGACTTGGTAACGAGTTCCTTGGTTCCTTTTGGTGCCTACCTTTTCCACGGACTAGTTGTTCCTGCCTTCGGATCGCTGCTCTTCTCCTTCCGGGTTTCTGTCTCGGCGCTTCCCGCTCCGCGGGCACTGGCTCAGTGCTACTCCACCTGGACTGTCTCCCAGTGCTTCCCGCTCCTCGGGGCCAGGCTCAGCACAACTTCACCCAGACTCTCTCCCAGCGCTTCCCGCTCCGCGGGCCCTGGCTCAGCACTACTTCACCTGGACTTTCTCTCAAGCACTTCCCGCTCCTCAAGGCCAGGCTCAGCGCAACTTCACCTGGACTCTCTCTCAGCGCTTCCCGCCTCCACGAGCACTGGCTCAGCGACACTTCACCTGGACTCTCTCTCAGCGCTTCCCGCCTCCATGAGCACTGGCTCAGCGCCACTTCACTTGGACTCTCTTTGGCGCTTCCTGCTCCTCAGGGCCAGGCTCAGTGCTTCTTTACTTGTGAGTCCCTACCGCAGTACCCGCTGCTCTTTGGGACCCCCACGGCACTACTTCTTGAGGTCTTTGCTACAGAGCCTTTCCTCATCAAGATTTGGCTCAGCGCAGTACTCCACCAGACTGTGCCTCAGCGCCCCGCGCCTCAGAGCACCCCTCAGCGCTGCTGCTGTAGGAGGGCTTGGCACCGCCTTGCCGTGTCTCAAGCAGTACCTCTGCGCTGCTGCTCTCCCGGCACCTGCTACAGCGGTTTTTCCCGCTCTAGCCCTTATCCAGCATACTCCAGTTCGCGTCTCTGCACCTGCGCCTCCTCACCTCGAGGCCACTCCCTCGTGGTCCTGCTCTACTCCCTTCAGAGCTGCAGTGGCCTTGCACTCCTTGAGACTCTTTCTCCTCCTCCCTCCGAGAGTGCTCCTGTCTCGAACTGTGCCTAACCTCTCTGACACTCTCTGCACCCACTCGCCTACCCTCTCCGGGACCAGCCACACAGCGGTGCTCCTAAGCCCTGCCAGCTCTGGCATCCAAGGGCTCAACCTGCGGGGAACGAGGGTCGGCACAGGTGAAGTTCCAGCTCGCCTCTGTTCCCGGCCAGCCTCGCCTCCCGACGGTGGGGGACCTGTGGGGCCCAACCCTTCAAGTAGCAACAACCCCGCCTCGGGCCAAGGGTCCACAATTCCTAACAGTACCGGCCCACCTCCTTAATAAATCTGGATCTAAAAATGTTGGTAAAGGTATTAGTTCTGCGTTTAGGTAACGTGGCCCATTTATTAATTCATGGGGATCAGTCGGGCTTTGTTCCAGGCAGGCTAGCTGCAGATGATGTGCAGAGGGTTTTCAGTTTAACGTGGTGGGTAAAACATCAGGATATTCCATATGTTGTGCTAGCAATAGTCACTGTAAAAGCATTTAATAGGGTCTATTGGCCCTTCTTATTTAAAGTGTTGAAGAAAATGGGCTTGGGGAAATATTTTATAAACTGGATTCAAGCATTGTATAACTAACCAAAGGCTAGTATCAGGGTAAATGGAGGGTATTCTGAGCTGATCCCAGTACAAAGGGGTACGAGGCAGGGCTGTGTTAGCTGTCTATATTGATTTATGTGGACTCTAGTTAAATTTATGATTTTAGAATTTATATGGATCTTTAACAGACAGTCTTTTAAACACTGACCTTGAATTGAAGCAAAACTTGTATCCAGAAGAAGTTTAAAAAATTCTTTAATAACACACTTGTTTTCAAAGCAGATAAACGAAGTAACTCCAACACTCAGTATAAACAAAACTCAGCTGAAGCAAGTTGATAATTAGATTCTAAGAAAGTTCATTAAAAACAAGTCCAGTTTCATTACCAGAGACTTATAATGAATTTTTCAAAGCTACAGATACTTTTCTTTTTAAAATAAGTACAGAGACAGGCTGAGATGCTGCGTTTGCGGTTGCTGTCAAGTTGCCAAGACAACCCCAACGCTTCCTCTCAGCCTAGTTATAAACAATAATAAGTGACGTACCTTTTAAAACATTCTTAAAACTTAACTTCACGAGAACCCTGAGCACAATCCAATCTTCCAACGAGCCTCCTAACTCGCGCCCCTACTCCCTGAGAAACTCACCCCCACGTGCACATATACAACTTAACGTCAGGCAGTTGCACGTCAGGCATGCGAACGCGCGCGTGCCCGAGACGTCCCGTGCACAAACACTCAACTTAATGAACCTCCCCAAAGCGCCGTGCAGGCCAGCAAAGCCGGCGAAAACGGCGTCCCCACCTTAAATCCACAAAAGGTAATTTTATTACAGTACCCCCTCTCTTAATCCCCCTTTCTGGAGGTTTCGGCTTATCTGGGTTATCTTGATGAAACTGTAGTAACAAAGATTTATCTAAAATGTTTGAAGCTGGTTCCCAAGTATTTTCCTCAGCACCAAACCCCTCCCAAGATATCAAATATTCCCAACGTCTATGAAGAATCCGTACGTCAAGAATATCTTGCACTTCATAAATAACGTCCTCATCAGCTGCTGTATTAAAAGATTCTGATGGAACTTTTCGGAATCTAGATGTAATTAAAGGTTTAAGTAATGACACATGAAATACATTATGAATTTTTAGTCTCGTAGGCAATTTAAGTCTATAGGAAACTTGTCCAATACGCTCTAAAATTACAAATGGACCAATGTACTTGGGAGCCAAACGCATAGAGGGTAATTTTAAATGGATATTTCCTGTGCTTAGCCAAACTTTATCCCCAGGTTGAAAAATAGGTGCAATTCTTCGATGACTATCCGTAGTCTTTTTGGCTGCCGAACTAGCTTTTATTAGATTGTTTCGTGTAGTTTCCCAAAGCGATTGTATTTGTAAAGACATATTATGTGCTGCTGGTGAAGATACATCCAACGGAAGAGGCAGAGGAGGCTTTAATTGCTTCTCATAAACTACCTGAAATGGTGAAAATCCTGTGGCAGATTGCATGTGATGATTATAAGAAAATTCTGCCCACGATAAAAGTGATACCCAGTCATTTTGTCTTTCATTCACAAATGAACGCAAATAAGATTTAAGAATTCTATTTACCCTTTCTACTTGTCCATTAGTTTGTGGATGAAATGCTGAACTGTAATCCAACTGAATATTGAATTTTTTACAAATAGCTCTCCAAAACTTAGCAGTAAATTGAGAACCTCTATCTGAATTAATATGCTGGGGTAAACCATGTAAACGGAAAACATGATTAAAGAATAATTGTGCTAGTTCCAAAGCTGTTGGAATCTTCTTTAGAGCAACAAAATGTGCCATCTTTGAAAATCTATCTACTATTACCCAAATTACTTGTTTCCCATCAGACATGGGTAAATCTACAATAAAATCCATAGAAAGATGTGTCCAAGGTTCTACTGGAATAGGGAGTGGTTGTAACAATCCCCATGGACGGCCAGGTAAAGGTTTTTGCTTAGCACAAGTTGGACAAGAATCTACGTATACCTTGATATCCTGATTCACTCGTGGCCACCAATAGTAGCGGGATAACAATTCCTGAGTACGAACTCTCCCAGGATGACCAGCCGTAAACGAATTGTGAGCCCACGACAAGACTTTTTTGCGTAATCGAAAGGGCACTACCATCCTCCCTGCTGGTGCTACTTCAGTGAGAGTGAGATTTATCCTTGCAGGATCAATATATTGAGGATTAGCTGGTACATCTTCAGCTTCAGAAATTCGAGAAAGTGCATCAGCTCTTATATTTTTTGAAGCTGGTCTATAATGTAAAAGAAAATTAAAACGACTAAAAAATAATGACCAGCGAGCCTGTCGAGGATTCAATCGTTGTGCATGACACAAATATTCTAGATTTTTATGATCTGTATATACAGTAATCGGATGTTGGGCTCCTTCTAACCACTGACGCCACTCCTCAAATGCCATCTTGATAGCTAGAAGTTCTTTGTCTCCAATTCCATAATTCCTTTCAGCAGGAGTAAACTTCTTTGAGTAATAGGAACAGGGAAGAAGTGTTCCTTTTCCTGATAATTGACAAAGGACTGCCCCAACCGCTATATCAGATGCATCTACTTCCACTATAAAAGGTCGTGTCGGATCCGGATGATGTAAACAAGTATCTTTTAGAAACGCTTGTTTTAAATTCTCAAATGCTTGTACAGCCTCCATAGACCATTCTTTAGTATTAGCTCCTCTTTTAGTCAAAGTGGTCAATGGTGCTACTTTTTGAGAGTAATGTGGAATAAAATGTCTATAAAAATTAGCAAATCCCAAAAAGCGCTGGAGAGCCTTTATTCCTACAGGTTGAGGCCATTCTTTTATCGCTAATACTTTATCTGGATCCATATGGAATCCAGAAGTGGAGACTATATATCCTAAAAATGGTACAGAAGTTTGTTCAAATAAACATTTTTCCAATTTGGCAAATAGACAATTTTCTCGAAGTCGTTGTAATACTAAACGTACATGCCGTCGATGAGAAAATATATCTTTGGAAAAAATTAGAACATCGTCAAGATATACAACTACTGTTGTTTGAAGCATGTCTCTAAAAATTTCATTCATTAAATTTTGAAAAATTGCCGGTGCATTGCATAGTCCAAAAGGCATAACTAGATATTCATAATGCCCATCTCGCGTATTAAAGGCTGTCTTCCATTCGTCACCAGGTCTAATACGAATCAAATTATATGCTCCACGAAGATCCAATTTTGTAAATATCCTAGCTCCCTGCAAACGATCTAACAATTCTGGAATGAGAGGTAAAGGATATCGATCTCTTCGAGTGATGGAATTAAGTCCTCTATAATCTATGCAGGGTCTGAGAGTTCCATCCTTCTTTGCCACGAAGAAAAATCCAGCTCCTGCTGGAGAAGTAGATGGCCTAATAAATCCTTTTTCAAGATTTTCCTGAATATATAGTGACATAGCTTGAGTCTCCGGTAATGATAAAGGATAAACCCTTCCTCGTGGTGGAATAGTTCCAGGTAATAAATCAATAGCACAGTCAAATCTTTGATGTTCAGGTAACAGTTCTGCCTTTTCTTTAGAAAATACATCAGCATACTCCTTGTACTGGGCTGGTAATGACATAAGAGTAACAGCCAAAGATATTCTAGGACGTGGTAATTTGCTTAAACAATTAGAAAAACAATTTGTACTCCAAGAAGTGATTTGTAACGATCTCCAATCTATGCTTGGTGAGTGTTTTTGAAGCCACGGCATTCCCAATACTATTGGGTGAATAGATTTATGTAAAATATAAAAAGAAATCTCCTCCTTATGAAGAATTCCTGTATATAATGTCAATGGAGCTGTAATGGAAGAAATACTTCCTGGTAAAGGAGTCCCATGAATGGAAGAAACTCGAAGTGGTGGACTATGAGGAAACTCTGACAATCGTAACTGTTGTACTATATCCGCAAGAATAAAATTTCCTCCTGCTCCAGAATCAATAAAAGCTTGTGTAGAGAAAGTTCCTCCAGGATATTCTAAAGTAACCGGAACAGTACATTCTCGGGGAGCAGAACTCGCATAACCTAGGATTAGCCCCCCTGTAATACCTAGGCTTGACAGTTTTCCGGACGATCCTTGCATTGTGCCAACATATGGCCCTTGCCTCCACAATATAAACACAGACCTAAAGTGCGCCTACGCTTCCTCTCTTCTGGAGTAAGAGGAGCACGACCCAATTGCATGGGTTCTGTACTTTGAGATGACTGATGCTCCGAAGATACTGTCAATGGTTGAGAGAAAGAAGGGGCAAGGGTAACAGGCCTTCGAACTGATTTAAGTTCTCGAACACGTTGTTGAAGTCTGCGATCAACTCTTCCAGCCAAATTTATAAGCTCCTCAAGATCATCTGGTAGATCTCTTGCTGCTAACTCATCCTTAATTCGAGGTGATAGTCCTTCTAAAAATATACTACGAAGACTATCCTCACGCCATCCAAGCTCCGATGCCAATGTACGAAATTCCACCGCATATTCAACCAAGGGTCGTGAACCCTGACGAAGGTGTAACAATTCTGAAGCTGCAGTTGATTGTCGAGCAGGTTCATCAAATACTAACTTAAAATTATGTAAAAATTGCTGAAGATCTCCCAAAATTGGATCTCCTCTCTCCCATAATGGAGAAGCCCATGCCAAGGCTCTTCCATCCAATAAGGACAATATAAACGCTGTCTTTACTTGATCAGATGCGAACTGTGTAGGTTGGAGAGTAAACCTTATGAGGCAGTGATTAATAAATCCCCGACACTGTTTAGCATCCCCAGCATAACGAGGAGGCGCAGGTAATTGTGAAATTGCTACAGGACCTACTACTGGAGGAACTGATGGTGGCATAACCACAGAAGGTGCTGCTTCAAGACGATTAACTAATCTATTTACAGTAGCAGTTAGAACATCTAGGCAATGCTGCTGCTGTTGCAATCTTTGAGCCAATCCTGGAATGGCTTGTAGACCAGAAAGATCCACGGAGTCCATGGTCTTGGCAAACTGTTAGCTGTCTATATTGATTTATGTGGACTCTAGTTAAATTTATGATTTTAGAATTTATATGGATCTTTAACAGACAGTCTTTTAAACACTGACCTTGAATTGAAGCAAAACTTGTATCCAGAAGAAGTTTAAAAAATTCTTTAATAACACACTTGTTTTCAAAGCAGATAAACGAAGTAACTCCAACACTCAGTATAAACAAAACTCAGCTGAAGCAAGTTGATAATTAGATTCTAAGAAAGTTCATTAAAAACAAGTCCAGTTTCATTACCAGAGACTTATAATGAATTTTTCAAAGCTACAGATACTTTTCTTTTTAAAATAAGTACAGAGACAGGCTGAGATGCTGCGTTTGCGGTTGCTGTCAAGTTGCCAAGACAACCCCAACGCTTCCTCTCAGCCTAGTTATAAACAATAATAAGTGACGTACCTTTTAAAACATTCTTAAAACTTAACTTCACGAGAACCCTGAGCACAATCCAATCTTCCAACGAGCCTCCTAACTCGCGCCCCTACTCCCTGAGAAACTCACCCCCACGTGCACATATACAACTTAACGTCAGGCAGTTGCACGTCAGGCACGCGAACGCGCGTGCCCGAGACGTCCCGTGCACAAACACTCAACTTAATGAACCTCCCCAAAGCGCCGTGCAGGCCAGCAAAGCCGGCGAAAACGGCGTCCCCACCTTAAATCCACAAAAGGTAATTTTATTACAGGCTGTCCACTCTCACCGCTATTGTTTGCACTCTGGACCCTCTTGTGGCAAAAATTAGGTTAAATCCGATTATAAGAGGAGTATCAGTAGGGGAGAATTGTTATAAAATGAATTTGTTTGCTGATGATCTGTTATTCATGCTGACAAAAGAAATGTTGCTGAGAACAGTGTTAGACGAATTGTGGGCTTACGGGGCTGTATCGGGATTTAAGGTAAATGAAGATAAATCGGAGGTCTTGAATATTAATATGCACACGGAGGGGGCTAAATGACTGCAAAATCAGTTGCCTTTTCGTTGGGCCAAAGGGAACGTGAAATACCTCAGAGTAAGACTCAGTCTGAATGTCAATAACCTTTAGCATGAGAGAGATTTAGGGATCTAGTGAGGTGGGAGAAGTTGCAATTATTATGGTTAGAAAGGATTCACACTATCAAAATGAATGTATAGCCTAGATTTTATGTCTTTCAGAATCTTCCAATACAAGTCCCAGATGCGATTTTAAGAAGTTGGGAGAAATAAATCTTGGGATTTATTTGGAGAAAAAGGCAACTTACGGTGTCTAGAAACATCTTTTTTCAATCAACAGGTCGGGGGGGTTTAAGAGTTCCTAGGTTGGGTTACTATTATGCAGCCACATAGTGTGGGCAGTGTTGGAGTGGCATTGCATGAAAAAAGAAAAGAAAATATGGATAGATATAGAGTGGGAAATAGCGGGGTTTCCGTCTTTGGATAGCCTAGTATGGATGCCGGGGAGTTCAAAGGAGATTATTGGAGGGATGGCCCCCATGTACCAAAGTGACGATAGCAGTGTGGATCAAATTGAGGAAAATGTTAGTAGGGGATAAACAGTATTGGACTAAAACTTCCTTTCTCTTTCACAAAGATTTTCCACTGGGTAACTATCAAGGGACAATGATTAGATGGAGCAAATTGGGACTGGTTAGAATAGGACAAATTTGAGATGGGAAAGGAATACTGCCATTTGAAATGCTGAGTTTAGAGATTTGCACTAAGGGGAAGTGATATATTTACTTATATACAAGTGGTATCATTTATTCGATCAAGAGCAGTACTATTGACACAATACCCTTACTAAATAAACATACACATGCTTACTGTGACTCCTACATCGCTCTAAGCTTCAACAGCAAGAGGTAATGGAAAAAAGGATTTGCACTCATAAAGAGGGGAGTAGCTGGCTTGTTACGGCGGTTACTACCCCAAACCAAATATGCCTGATACTTCACTTTCAATGCATATACAGCATAGCTCTCTGCTTCAATGACAGGGGAGAAGAATAACTGATACTTCACACATCCAGCAGAGCTCTCTGCTACAACGGCAAAGGAGAAGAAAAAGGGTTCGCACTCAAAACGCGGGGAGTAGCTGGCTTGTTACGGCAGTTACTACCCCAAACCAAATGTGCCTGATACTTCACTTTCCATGCATATCCAGCATGGTTCTCTCCTGCATCGGCATGGGAGAAAGACTGATACATCACGCATTTCCAGCATAGCTCTCTGCTTCAAGGGCAGGGGGAAAAAAAACCAAAAAAAAAAACCTGATGCTTCACGCATATCCTGCATAGCTTCAACGACAGGGGTGAAGAAAAAAAAAAAAAGGATTCGCAATCACAAAGCGAGGAGTAGCTGGCTTGTTACGGCGGTTACTACCCCAACCAAATGTGCCTGATACTTCACTTTCAATGCATATCCAGCATGGCTCTCTGCTTCTACAGCAGGGGAGAAGAAAAAAAAAAAAAAAACCAACAAGAGCTGTACAACATAGTCTAGGTAAAACAAATAAGCATGGGTGTAGCTTGCTTATCGCGGCGGTTACTGCCCCTACTACCCCTAACTAATCAAGCTAGATATTTCACTTGCATGCAGCTCCATCACTGCTCTCTACATTAATGGTGGGGGTGGAAGGGGAATAGAACAAGGAGCTAAGAGTAACAGATAAGAATGAGAGAAAAAATGTGTGAGGCTTGCTGGGCAGACTGGATGGGCCATTCGGTCTTCTTCTGCCGTCATTTCTATGTTTCTATGTTACTATGGGATTCACAACAGAATAAAACACTATTTGAGGCATACTCCGATAGGGCTGACGGGATCACTAAAACAATATTGAAAATTTACACTTTGTTGCTAGGAGTTTTGGAGAACAACGTGGGTGAAACTTTGGAAGAGGATGCTTGACATTTATGTTATCAATTGAAGGGGAGAAGCTCAGTCTCTTCGAACTTTCTGGAGAATGTGTTCAATGTTTTTTATAGATGGTATATAACTCCAGCTAAGCTGAACAAGATGTATCCTTCAGTTTTGGACCTCTGCTAGCGAAGTCGTGGAGAGGGGAGATTTCTTCCATATTTGATGGAAGTGTCCTAAGGTGGAACTTTATTGGGTTATGACCAGCACCTTGATAGGTGAGATTACTGGTTGTGAGGTAAAAAAGGATCCAAAATTATTTTTGAGAACCGTGAAAGTGGGGGATCTGGAGGCGTGTGATAATAGGCGCAGGGCCCTCGCGCGCCAGCGCGCCTATTTTGCATAGGCTGCCGGCGCGCGCAGAGCCCCGAGACGCGCGCAAGTCCCGGGGCTTCGTAAAAGGGGCGTGTTGGGGGCGTTGCGGAACGATGCGGCATTGCGGGGGCAGGCCCGGGGGCGTGGCGCCAGCCCGGGGGCGTGGTCGAGGCCTCTGGACCAGCCCCCGGGTCGGGTGATGGTGCACCAGCAGCCCGCTGGCGCGCGCAGATTTACATCTGCTTTTAGCAGGCGTAAATCGTGCAACAAAGGTAAGGGTGGGGGTTTAGATAGGGCCGGGGGGGTGGGTTAGGTAGGGAAAGGGAGGGGAAGGTGGGGGGAGGGTGATGGAACGTTCCCTCCGAGGCCGCTCCGAAATCGGAGCGGCCTCACAGGGGTGCACATTTGTGCAACCTGCGCGCGCTGGGCTCGGCGTGCGCAGGTTGCACAAATGTGCACCCCTGTGCGCCCCGATCCCGGATTTTATAAGATACGCGCGTATCTTATAAAATCCAGCGTACTTTTGTTCGCGCCTGGAGTGCGAACAAAAGTACGCGATTGCGCAAATTTATAAAATCTACCCCTATATGTATACGATTGGCCAGAGTATTCTCGATGAGGAAACTTACCACTATGTTGCATGATACATTACCAAAATTTGAGAAAACATGGGCACTTTATCTAGTTTGGAAAAAAAACCAGGAAAGTTGCATGAGGCTTTGAAGACACTAGTGGGTTTAAGGAGCACACTAATATCATTAACTTCTCATGATGGGAGGGTCATAGGGGGTTGTGATAGGGGGCAGGAGGGAGGTAAGAGGAATGGGGGGGGGGGAAGAGCCCAGCGGGTATATTCATTCAAACAACACTAAGTTGTGCACATATGAAGGAAACAGACACAGGTACACAGGTGGTTTATATTTTAGTGTTTACAGCTTTCTCTTGTTATCATTTGATGATTTGATTATTTGTATGACTATAATATGGTATTCTTGTTTTATGATGTTGGCTGTGTTTATCGTTGGCTGGTCAATAAACATTAAATAAAAAAAAATAGCTGAAGCAAGAATGGGATAGGGGGAGGATTGGCTCTTCCAAATTTGAAGTTATATCATGAAGCAGGTTTGGCTGGGATCCTGAAGGATTGGCTGTTTTCTACCTCTTGTTATGCCAATACTAGGATGGACTCAGCCCTAACTTATCCTCTTTCTTCATGCTATTCATTGCACGCTGATGGATGCAAACTGGTCAAAGACATTAAAACAGGTGTTCTCCTAGCCTCAGCTCATAATTTGTGGAAAAATATGGTTAAGAAATTTGGAGAAAATCCAGAAGTCTCACCCTTCTTTTTTTTATTTTTTATTTATGAATTTACACAATACATGTCAAGAAAATACTTGAATTTGCAAGCAGAGAAAGGTAACTTATAATAGTAGGAAATAACAACATTGAAAGAAACACCTCTGCATATCTAGTCCTCAAATGGTCGATCCAAACACAACCACAGGCAGAACATATACAATGAAATATAGGATCTGATACAGGAGCCACTGTTAAATGATAGATTAAGGTTACGGATAAATAGCGCTTAAAAGTCAGCTATAGGAGAAGAAATTACAGGCATCTCTTTACCCTTCATAAAGGTAATAAGTTGAGAGGGCACATAAAAAAACATAAGACAAATTCTGATATTTTACCACACATTTGCTTGGGTATTTTAGTAGAAATATATTCAGGGTCTCTCACCCCGTGTTAGAATCTGGGTATTAAATGTTCAGCTTCTATAGTTTATTAAGTGTTAATTCATTAGAGGTTGATGTACCTGTTAATATAAATGTGGAGGTAGGTTGGGTTGTAGGGAAGGAATGGCGCACAGTGTCATTATAGTAATGGAGGCATAAGGAACAAATGCCATCTATGACTATTTGATTATCGATTTGGTTATCGTGAGAGGGATTGCAAGCTGATATTGCTGATAGAGGGTAAGGAAGGATAGGGGAGGGAAAGAAGGGAAGAAACACAAAAGAAAAAAGGAATTTCATATGTGACTGACTGACTGACTACAATTGTTTTTTGTAATCTGTTATAGTTTAATAAAGATGTTGAAAGAAAAACATAGCCCAGTGTGGGAAACAGTTTTCTTTTTGTTGTGACTTTAAGTCCCTCACCACAGATCCTGTACATCTGTTGTTTACCTCTCCCTTTCCCATACTTGTTTTACAGTTACATGATGTAGGAGCAGTGGTAGGACACTGAAAACATACTTAGCCAAACTTGTCAGACTTACGATAAGCAAACCTATAATATTTTCCATCATCAGTCTCCACCAGTGCTCAGCCCCCAGAACACCATCAGCTCTGCTGCATTTCCTCAGGTCCTGAAAAAAAGGTAGCAGAACACTGTTCTAGATCATTCCTTTTGAAATTAAGCCTTGAGTAATAGAAACAAAAAAACACATTGAATTATCACAAGTTTGAAACTTATGAGCGGTAGCCTAATAGCTAAGGTTAAAGCCTTGACAATTAGCACTGCTGCTCCCAAGATTCAAACAGAATGTTAGGAATTATTAGGAAGGAACTGGTGAATAAAACGAAGAAAATCATAGTGCCTCTATATCACTCCATGGTGAGATTGCATCTTGAGTACTGTGTGCAAGTCTAGTTGCTGCATCTCAAAAAAAATATAGTTGCACTGGAGAAGGTACAGAGAAGGACGACCAAAATGATAAAGGGGATGGAACAGCTCCCCTATGAGGAAAGACTAAAGAGGTTAGGGCTGTTCAGCTTGGAGAAGAGTCAGCTGAGGGGGGGATATGATAGAGGTCTAGAAAATCATGAGAGGACTTGAACGGACACCTCTCTTTTGCCTGTCTCCGCCTCCATGGGGAAGTTGGTTGCCTCCGGTGCTGAGTGCCGAGACCCACGGTATCTCCTGCACAGCTTGGGCGTCCCCGTCCGTCATGCTTCTTCCTGTGGCCTCCCTAGGTACCCGCTCCTCGGGGACCTCTCACTTCCATCTACCCATTGGGGCACCACTCTCTAACTTAGACAACCTGCTCTTCGGGGGTCTTATCTTCTCTCTCAACAGGATTCCTCAGCGCTATTAGGTACTCGCTCCTCAAGGGCCTTGCCAGCTCAGAGTATCCTGTACCACGGATCTCGGGTCCCTTCCTCCATCCTGCTACCAAGGAAGACCTCTGCACTGCTTCCTCTGTGAGTACCTCTACGCTCCATTTCTCCACTACCACCCTGCAGGTTCGGCTTATCCCACTCAGCAGAACACTACCAACCTTGCTACACCTGGGTGAGATCTTCTATATCTGAGACTCTCTGAGTATATTGGATATCGCAGGACTGCAGTGCTGCATTATTCCTGAGCAAGTACCATCTACCTGCAGCAGTATAATAAAAGGCTTTCCACCTTTAGTGTCTGCTTTCTGAGTCTAGCCTATCGCTGTGGTTCACCAAGGGGCCCCTCCCTGTGGGAGGAGTCATCATCACTCCGACCAGGAGTCCACATTATGCCACAAACACAACACTTTGCTCTGTTTGGTTGTGCATGTCTTCCCGCACGGTCTAACACCCTCTCTTCCCCGCAGTTTTTCTTCTGCGCTGCAGGGCAGTTCTTTTCCTCACTCCCCTCAGAGTTTTTTTCAATCTTTCTTGTGAGAAAAGGAAAAAGAGGTCGAATTCGACAGCACTTCTCAGTGCCGACATGGGATCGCGACCGCCTGGCTTCAAATTCTGCCAATGTGGTAAGGTGATGTCAGTCACTGACAGCCACAACTACTGTTATGTCTGTCTGGGCCCAGATCACGACCAGTTGGCATGCCACAACTGCGGTCGCATGTCTCCCCGGGCCCAGTGACAGCGAGTGCAAAAAAAGCAAGGCTTCAAGAGGGTAGTGATGGCTCCTATGCTCCTCCATTGGAGAGACTCTCAGCCCATTCCTTACCAAGGCCAAACGTGGATTGCCCTGAGAAGAGGAAAAAGGCCTCCTCGCTAGGACCTCAGGGTAAGGGCACAAAAACCAAAAAAGTGCCTAGCACCTTGCTGCTTCCTCTGCTCCCAGACTTGCCCTGGAGTCTGGGCAGGGACTCTGCGTCAAGGAGTCGTGAAAGATGTAGTGCCAAAGGCAATATGGGTAATCAAGGGCGCCGTTTCATCAAAGAAGTCAATGCCGGTGTCAAATTCTGACCGTAAGATGCATGCGTCGGGAGACCGAAGCACCACACAATGCATTGGCATACTGACACATTGATGCAAGACGCAGTGCTTTGGGTCATGAAAAGTCCAACAGGTCCCCAACGAAGCCAAGCGCGTCACTGCTGGGTGATGTACCAACGCAACCAGGAACTAAGTCTTTGATGCAAGTGGACGCAGCGACCCCACACCAGCACAAGAAAGCAAAATCTGGGCATAAACACCAACCCCACAAGGGGCATGATGCGAAGGATAAACCACAGGATCCTCAGAGAGTCTTCATATCGGAGGAGATGTGTGACATGGGTTTTTCGAATGTCACTTCATTGTCCGATTACCCAGATTCAGAGTTTTCTTCCACCTCCTCAAATAGAGTGTACTTTGACATCTCCTTGGTCTCCCGGAGAAAGAGAATGTGTCCCCGCTGTTGCAGGAACCACCCACAAAGCGTGCCAAGATTCCACATGAGACGGCCCCTCACAAGCACATGGCCCGGGGACCGGACTCCTACATATTGCTCACCACTATCCCCAGTAAGTCATCGGTTTGTGCGCGCACCCCTGAGAAAGGGGACCACCAGGTGAAGTCTTTGACTCAGTTCCAATGGGGAAAGGCCTGGCCGAACAAGCAATGTCTCAAATTTCTGCAGTCCTCATCATACTCTTCGCCTCCCTTGAACCGAAGGAACAGGAATGACAGCCAGCTAGCCCATCATCCGAAAAAGGCCTTCCAGGGGAGGAACCCCTAACGACTTGGGAGGTGGGGAGAGAGATCGCTGCAACGGCAGTTCTATCCTCAGCCAAGCTCACCCTTGGCAGCTTCTCCACCCAGCTCCCCTGGTTTTTCCATGGGACTGCCATCAGACCCATCCGAGTTGCCACCAGAGCCCTCCTCTCCACTGGAAGATCTTTCCTACTCGAATTTTATTGAGAAGATGGGAGCAAAGCTTAACATTGAAACCAGGAAGGTACTGGACCCAAGAGTAGAGGTCCTGGGCATTCTGAAAATCTTTGAGGTGCCAGCCTAGCCAACGGCATTGCCTTCCCACAGTGTACTGGATGTGCTCTTGGAAAAGAATTGGGAGTCCCCTTTCTCATCAGGATTAGAAGATTGCCCTATTACACTGCTCTCAACTTCCACACACATCCATCAAGGTGGAATCCTCCATGAATAAAGCCAAAAAGACGAGACTGCACTTGAATATGCCTTCAGGTAAAGATAATCATTACCTGGACGAGTTTGGGAAGCGGTCTTTCCAATCCGCTATGCTAGGAACAAAGATACTGCATTATATAGAATTGGTATTGTATCTTTATGAATGCCTTCAATTACTCAAACCGCTCTTCGGGGAGACTTCATCAGGCTCAGGGTTACCCCAACTGGTACTCGACATGGAGGCGGGACTACAATACCACCTCCATACCATCTATGAATCTTCGAGACATCATCCCGAGCCTCTGCGTCTACAATAGTGGCTCGTCGGCTAGCTTGGTTGAGGGCAAGCATGATCAGGGAGGATGTCCATGAGAAATTGGCGGACCTGCCCTGCAAAGGGGTTGACATTTTCATCGATAAACTATGAAAACAGTAGCGTAACTGAAAGAGAAGAATGTAGCGATTATGACTCTGGCCTCCCTGGCAGATCTGCCTTCAGGCATGAGAAGGCATTTTCTGTCCTACCGTAAGCCCAGGTCCCAGCAACACCCATACCGCTCCTACCCACCGTATCGGGCCATGGCGTTTCAGCAGCCTCGCCAACAACCACAGTAACAGCAGCAGAGGGGTAGATCTGCGGATCAACGGCAACAACGGCAACCGTCTCCAGAGCCCCCGCAAAGTTTTTAAGACCAGCTGGGCCACCCCTGTCAACACGGGGGGGGGGGGGGGGGGGCCAAACTAACTCAGTTCTTTAATTCCTAGTCTGCGATAACATCTGACCATTGGGTGCTGGAAATTATTTGCATGGGTTACCAACTCAAATTCAAGCAGCTTTTTGTGCTTCCACGTCTTACAGGCTCTCATCGGGTTCCACCACAGGTGCAATTACTGCGAATAGAGTTGGAGGCTCTGCTGGCTCAGCAAGCTATTCAAGTACTACCACCACACCAATAGAACTGGGGATTCTTTTCCTCATACTTCCTCATTCCCAAGAGATCGGGTGGTCTCCGGCCAATCTTGGACTTAAGGGAACTCAACAAATTTCTTCTCAAGGAGAAATTCAAGATGACATCCCTAAAGAATATCCTTCTTTTCCTATAACCCAATGACTGGATGTGCTCGCTGGACCTCAGATATGCCTACTCCCGCATTCCTATGCACCGCTCCTCGCAGCAATACCTGTGCTTCCGATTCAGTGAGCAGCACTATACCATCCAAAGTGCTCCCCTTTGGACTGTCCTCTGCTCCCAGAGTATTCACCAAGTGCCTAGCTGTGGCCCACCTCCAAAGAAAGGGGATCCAACTATTTCCTTACCTGGACAATTGGTTGCTAGTGGCATCAGACAAGCTGACTCTTAGGGACCAAATGAGAGACACTCTTGATTATTTACAAATGCTGGCCTTTGTGATCAACTACGAAAAGTCCTGCCTGCAACCGACTCAGATCCTTCAGTTCATTGGAGCGAGGATCAACACTGCGGAAGGGCAGAGACCCTATGTGAATTGGCCAGACAATTACAAGTCTCTACATGACCGTCTGTCTGCCAGGTCCTCATCATCCTAGGACAGAAGGCGGCAGCAATTTACGTTGTGCCTCAGACCAGGCTGCACATGGGTCATCTGCAGTGGGGCCTGCAGGCTCAGTGGACACAATTCCGTCAACCCCTGTCAGATGTGATATACCTTACCCAGGCCTTGCGAAAAGTTTTAACCTGGTGGCTGCTACTGCAAACACTTACAAAGGGTGCTCTCTTTTGGAAGCTGGCACATGAATTGATCCTCACCACGGATGCCTCACACAAAGGGTGGGGTACTTATCTGGACTGTCTTCAGATGCAAGGCTTATGATCGCTGGTTGAAAGTGCTTAACAGATAAAACTTCCTAGACCTGTGAGCGATTCGAAACGCCCTTCTCACTGTTATCGACCACGTTCAAGGCAAAAACGTCATGGTTCACACAGACAACCAGATGGCCATGTTCTACATAAACAAGGAAGGAGGATCCGGTTCATGGATGCTGTGCAGAGAAGCGATTCGCATTCTTGAGTAGGCGGACAAGCACTCCATCTTGTTGCAGGCCACTTACCTTCCCAGACCGACTCAGCAGGATATTCCATCCACACGAGTGGGCTCTCAACCAGACAGTAGCGGACGCCATTTTTGCCCATTGGGGTATCCCAAGCATGGATCTGTTTGCAACAATGGACAACAGGAAAGTACGCAGATTCTGCTCAGTGTTTTTGAGTCCACAGAGATCTGCCCAGGACACCTTCCTTATCTCATGGACAAAGGGCCTTCTCTATGTTTATCCTCCAATTCCTCTCCCATCTCGGACCATTCAGAAATGCATAGCAGATGTTGCCGACCTAATTCTGATAGCCCTAGCATGGCCATGTCAGCCATGGTACGCTTATCTGGTTCGTCTGTCGATAGCTCCTCCCATATCACTTGGGGGAAGAGCAGACCTTCTCTCGCAGGACAGGGGGTCGCTGCTGCACTCCATGCAATCCTCACTTCATCTTACAGCCTGCAGGTTGAAAGGACAATACTAAGTAAGCTTGGGGTGTTGTCTGAGGACCAAAATGTGTTGATATCTTCACATAAGTACTCCATCAGGAAGAATTATCAGCTCAAGTGGCAGTACTACTACTACTACTACTACTCCGCCTGGTGTCGACAGCGTGGTGTGGACCCATTCTCTTGTTCACCAGAGACCTTTCTGGAATACCTCCATACGCTCTACCAATCAGGGCTGGCTACGGCTTCAGTACGGGTCCAAGTCAGTGCTATAGTTGCTCCTTGTGACCTTGGGCAAGTCATTTTACCCTCCATTGCATCAGGTACAAACTCCAACCCGCGAAAGGCCATTATCGTGGCGGTAGCATTCAAATTAGGTGGAGGGGAGGAGTTAGGGAGGGGATTATGGAAATAGGCTAGCGGCACCACTGATGGCAATAATGTGGCAGTAGTGTGGGAAATAGCACCATCTTTTATGGTGGCGCTATGCCTGCGATAGAGTGCAGCACGGCCGCACCGCAGCAGGCAAAACTGCACTGCCGTGGTGTGGCTGGCTGCAGGCTATCGCCCGACCACCCCCTTCTTCGTCCCCCTGCCACTCTTTACCGCCGCGTTCATCATTTCACAAGGAATGATGAATCCTAGCCTTAGATTGTAAGCCCTCTGGGGTTAGGGAAATACCTACAGTACCTGAATGTAATCTGCTTTGAAGTGCTGGGAAAAAAAAGTGTGAAAAGCAGAATATAAAAATCTAAATAAAAATATTATCAACCACATGACGGCCTCCCAGTTTCAAAGCACCCACTCATCTCCCGCTTCATGAAGGGCCTCATACACTTCAGAGCTCCAGTTGCCAAGCATCCAGAGGCCTGGTGTCAGAGCAACTCATGCTGCCCCCATTTGAACCACTGTACAGTTCTCACGTGAAATATTTAACCTGGAAGGTGGTATTTTTGGTAGCACAACTTCTACCAGGAGAGAGAATGAACTGTGCAGGCATTAGTGCATTATCCCCCTTATCTGCAGTTCTACCATGACAAGGTGACCCTTCGCACTCACCCTTCCTTTTTGCCCAAGGTGGTTTTGGTGTTCCACCTCAACCAGACTATTACTCTACCGGCGGTTTTCCCAAAACCGCACAAGAATAGCAGGAAGCGCCTGTTGCATATCCTGAACTGCAAAAGAGCATTAGCATACTACAAAAGAAGAACACATGCTGATCATAGGATGTCCCAGCTTTTTGTCTTGTTTGATCCCAATTTGCCTGGATGTCCCATTGCAAACAGAACTATAGCAAGTTGGCTTTCTAAATGCATCCAGTTTTGTTATGCTAAACGCTCCATATCGCCTCCTGGCAAGGTGAAGGCACATCAGATCCGAACAGCAGCCACTTCAATTGCTCACCTCTATGAGGAGCCATTAATAGACGTCTCACTACTGCCTGGACCAGCAGACATCTTCAGACACAGCATTGGGGTCGATAGTGCTGTAACATGCCACGCAATGTTGATTCTCCAGGGTTGTCCACGATAAGACAGGTTGAGCTTGCAGAGGTCGGGGCAAAAGCACGAGCACAGCAGACTGTCCGTGTGCGAGGCACAACCCGAGGGCTGGGGACTCCCAGGCATCCCAGGTTAATTCAGCCCTGCTATTGCTTACCGTAAGCAGTGTTTCTGAAGCTAGTGTAACATACCTCTAGGAACTAGGGCAGAGAAATGTTGAATCATCATTGTGACATGAAAAGACTGACAATAGAGTGCTGTCTCTTTAAGAGCTGGGGGGGGGGAAAGGAGATTCAAAATTGGATTGTCTGAGCATGTGCAAACAGATCACTGCTCAGCTTGAACAGAGTTCCTGCCCTGCTCTGAATTAATAAATATTATCTGTACTGATTAAGGTGAGCAGCCCTCTATAATTGTATTCATGTGTAATGTATTTATGTTAGTTAGCATTGTTTTGAGATGTATTGAAGTTGTTTTTACTTTATCTAAAGAGATTTATAAAAATTGGATTGTCTGAGCATGTGCAAACAGATCACTGCTCAGCTTGAACAGAGTTCCTGCCCTGCTCTGAATTAATAAATATTATCTGTACTGATTAAGGTTCTCTTTTCTGGAACCCTGCTGTGGACGACTTGGGAGTAATTGAACTGTGCCCTGTCAGGATTTGAAGCTCTTCTTTCGGATAGAGGCTGCTGTATTGTGGATTTGGCAGTTGAAGCAAAGAGCAGTACTGACGCCCTCTTCAGCTCTAAATTCAAATGGACACACAGTAGGATACAATCTGGGACTTTGCTTGTTCAGAGACTGCTTAAGGTCGGGTGCTATATCACATGCTGATTCTGGTTGAAATACTTAACATGAGTTATGACAAAGTTGAGTTTTCTCTTGTACTATATACATGTGTTTATATGACAAATGCAGATGCTTAGGAAGTGAACAGATTTATTTCAGTCATTCATTCCAGTAAAGATAAAACTGTTACTCACTAAAGAGCGTGTGGATTCATTTCTGATACTGGGTTGGGAATCAAAGTGTAGGTTTCAGACACAAGGAGTCATAAAGAAAATTGAACTTCAAGGGTTACACTAGCAGGATGAATTAGCCGTGCAGACCGCCCGCCTCCCTGGACAGCCCTCTCCTGCACTAGGCCGTGCAGGAAGACGCACGCAGCCTCACAGAGCAAAGCTCTGTAAAGATCCGTCTAGTGGCTGCCAGAGGACGTCCCAGAAAGCATGGCTATTAAGCTCTGGAATTCTTTGCTAGAGAATGTAATTAAGGCAGTTAGTGTTACTGGGTGCAAAAAAGATTTGCCAAGTTCCAGAAGGAGAAGTCCATAAACTGCTAGTAATAAAGTTGACTTAGGGAATAGCCACTGTTATTACTGGCATTAATAGCATGGGATGTAGTTAATGTTTGGGTACTTGCAGGTACTTGTAACCTGGATTGGCCACTGTTGGAAACAGGATGCTGGGCTTGATGGACCCTTGGTCTGACCCAGTATGGCAACTTCTTATAACATGTGTCTGTCCTTTATGCTGCAGTGTCTACTTTAGGATCACATCCTCCCCTCCTATTCCCTGCAGAACAGGAGGAGAAGGGCAGGATTATGGGGCTGGGTGGATGTTCTTTGTTCAGTCTGCTCTGGGCTCATCTCCCTCTTCCTTGCAGGCTACCTGGAAGGGAGGGGCTGGAGTAGGACACCCCTCCTGCTCTGCCTCTTAAGTCTGAAAAGAAGTGGTGGAGCTCCATTCCAGGCTGTTCCCCTACAAATTAAGCCCTGGGTGAATTAATTTTTAGTTTGTGTGTTTAATTTAAAAAGGAAAGTTAGGTCATATTTTGTGTGTGTGTGTCCAAATAGCAAGCACAGGTAGGTACATTTTTAGTGTCTTTCTTTCCCACACCAGCTCCCACCTATCCCTAAGCACATTTTTTATTTATAACTCTTATCCCATGTAAGAGGAGAAGAGACATTTTCACAGCAGAAATCAATCAGGCATTTATAAAAAAAAAGTACTCATTTCTTCCTAAAAAAAACTCCTGGTCTTGCGATTTCCCTAATAACTTATCTAATTCCTTGAAAATTCTTCATTGGAAGTTCTCGATCAGGGCACTTTATATTTCATTTCAGGATTTAAATAATGTTATGCAAAATTATTTTAGGAAACTTCCTGTGTTATTTTTTGCTCAACCTGTGATAATTTTCCCTGATCTTGTTTCTATTACTCAAGTTAAGCGAAAGGGTTTTTTATCTTTTCGTCAGGATGTTGTTTTCCTTGGATTTTCTTTTGTTCTTCGTTTTCCTTGTACATGTGTCATTAAAAAAGGGGATAAGTGTTTTTTTTTTTCTTACCTGAGCAATTAAAACTTTTTATAGAGTTCCGTGACCCGCTTACTTCTTTCCCTGTGCCTCAGTCTTCTTAGCTATAAGGGGTAGATTTTCAAAAAACGCGAATAGGCGTACTTTTGCTGGCGCATCAGGCGCAAGCAAAAGTACGCTGGATTTTAGTAGAAACGCGCGGAGCCGCGCGTATCCACTAAAATCCTGGATCGGCGCGCGCAAGGCTATGAATTCTGTATAGCCGGCGCGCGCCAAGCCGCGCAGCCTACCCCCGTTCCTTCCAAGGCCGCCCCGAAATCGGAGCGGCCTTGGAGAGAATCCTCTAACGCCCTCCCCTCACCTTCCCCTCCCTTCCTCTACCTAACCCACCCGCCCGGCCCTGTCTACACCCCCCCTTACCTTTCTCCGGGGATTTACGCCTCCTGGAGGGAGAAGTAAATCCCCGCGCGCCAGCGGGCCTCCTGCGCGCCGGGCCGCGACCTGGGGGCGGGTACGGAGGGCACGGCCACGCCCCCGGACCGCCCCGGGCCGTAGCCACGCCCCCGTACCCGCCCCCAAAAAGCTGCCGACACGCCCCCGAAACGCCGCGACGACCGGGCCCGCCCCCGACACACCCCCCTCGGAGAACCCCGGGACTTACGCGAGTCCCGGGGCTCTGCGCGCGCCGGTAGGCCTATGTAAAATAGGCTCACCGGCGCGCAGGGCCCTGCTCGCCTAAATCCGCCCGGTTTTGGGCGGATTTAGGCGAGCAGGGCTCTGAAAATCCGCCCCATTCTGTCACAAGCAATTTGTGTTGTTTGTAATTTTAAAAGTCAACAATAAAATTAATCATGTCAGTAATCCACATGTAAGTAATCCATCCCTTATCAATAGATTAATCATTGTCTCATTGCAGAAAATTGCCAAATTTTAACATTAAATATACCACATGTATTTTATGGACTTTAGTTTATGCATTCCTACTCCCTTAGCACCCTAAATTAACTAAGAAACACAACAATATAAAGATGAAGATAGATAAAGATGCCCCTAACTCCATAATGGGACACTGAGTCAGTACTGGGTCAGAGGGAAGAATGATCCTAACACCATGCTGGGACACCGGGTCAGTGCTGGCACAGAGGGAAGAGTGCCCTTAACACCATGCTGGGAGACTGGGTCAGTGCTGGATCAGAGGGAAGAGTGCTCCTAACACCATGCTGGGACACTGGGTCAGTGCTGGATCAGAGGGAAGAGTGCCCCTAACACCATGCTGGGACACTGGGTCAGTGCTGGATCAGAGGGAAGAGTGCCCCTAACACCATGCTGGGAGACTGGGTCAGTGCTGGATCAGAGGGAAGAGTGCTCCTAACACCATGCTGGGACTCTGAGTCAGTGCTGGATCAGAGGGAAGAGTGCCCCTAACACCATGCTGGGACACTGGGTCAGTGCTGGATCAGAGGGAAGAGTGTCAGTAACACCATGCTGGGACACTGGGTCAGTGCTGGATCAGAGGGAAGAGTGCTCCTAACACCATGCTGGGACACTGGGTCAGTGCTGGATAAGAGGGAAGAGTGCTCCTAACACCATGCTGGGATACTGGGTCACTGGGTCAGTGCTGGCTCAGAAGGAAGAGTGCCCCTAATACCATGCTGGGACACTGGGTCAGTGCTGGATCAGAGGGACGAGTTCCCCTAACACCATGCTAGGACACTGGGTCAGTGCTGGATCAGAGGGAAGAGTGGCCCTAACACCATGCTGGGACACTGGGTCAGTTCTGGATCAGAGGGAAGAGTGCCCCTAACACCATGCTGGGACACTGGGTCAGTGCTGGCACAGAAGGAAGGGTGCCCCTAACGCCATGCTGGGACACTGGGTCAGTGCTGGCTCAGAGGGAAGAATGATCCTAACACCATGCTGGGACACTGAGTGAGTGCTGGATCAGAGGGAAGAGTGTCCCTAACACCATGCTGAACACTGGGTCAGTACTGGATCAGAGGGAAGAGTGCCCCTAACATCATGCTGGGACACTGAGTCAGTGCTGAATGAAAGGGAGAAGTGTTCTTTAACACCATGCAAAATATTGGGTCATTACCAAAATGCTGCAGACAAAAGGGAATGCAACTGCTATTACCTGCAAATTCTTTAAAGTCTGGGATTGCTTAAGGACTATAAAAGGTTGATGTTCATGTTAAGAAAGCTATGCAAATTAGGTTTCTTCCTAGGGCATAGATATACAAATATTGGGGAGGTCCTGAGCACTGGATCTACTTATGGCCCTTGAGACATGTCCATGTTGGGAAAACGTTGACCATTGTCACTGTGATTCTTCCTCACATCAGGTAATGTCTGCCCTTTATTTTCTTATCTAGAGATTGATGAGTCTGAGAGAAGACACAAGGAGACACATCCTGAGGAAACTACTAAACATCTGGAAGTTACTAAAACTATACCAGAGAGAGATGGAGAGGTCAGCTGCCCATGTTGTACCTGGGAGAAAAACTGCTGGACTCAGTATAAACCAGAGGAAGAATTAAGAAACCTAGCAGGAGATTGCACTGAGAGTGTGGCTCCCTGTGAGCAAAGTACCAATGATACCCACAGTATGGAGCATTGGAGAAACAAAAAAATAGAACAACAATCTGTTTGTAACGAATGTGGAAATTTCTACATGGATCAGGGAACTCTAAAGCCACAAGATGGAGTTCATAGCGGAGAGAGACCACATACATGTACAGACTGTGGCAAGAACTTCAGGCAGAAGGACTCTGTCCTAGTAAATAAGAAAATGCACACTAACTACAATAGACCACTTCTCTGTAGTGAAGATGGGAAATGCATGCTTCGCAATACAGACATGGTAATGCCTAAGGGAAGCCACACAGAAGAGAGGCCATTGCCATGCCATGAATGTGGGAAGAGCTTTATTCAGAAAGGGAGACTTCTGATGCACCAAAGAATCCATTCAGGAAAGAAACCTTTCTGCAAGGAATGTAGGAAAGGTTTCAGAAAGAAAAGCAATCTTATTAAGCATCTACAAATAAACACTGGGGAAAGACTCTTTCTGTGCACTGAATGTGGGAAAAGCTTCAATCAGAAAAGCAATCTTACTCAGCACCTACAAACACATTCTGAGGAAAGACACTTTTCATGCAGTGAATGTGGGAAACGTTTCAGGTACAAAGGAGGGCTTACACAACACTTGAGAATTCACACCAGAGAGAGACCCTTTACATGCAATGAATGCGGAAAAAGCTTTATTTGGAAGCTAAGCCTTCGGCTGCACCAGAGAGTCCATACAGGAGAGAAACCTTTCTCTTGTACGGAATGTAGGAAAAGCTTCAGTCAGAAACGAGATCTTATTTGGCACCTAAGGATACATACTGGGGAAAGACCCTTTCCATGCAATGAATGTGGGAAAAATTTCATGGAGAAGGGAGGGCTTACAAGACACCTGAGGATTCATACTGGAGAGAGACCCTTTCCATGCAATGAATGTGGGAAAAGCTTCAGGGACAAGGGAGGGCTTACAAGACACCTGAGGATTCATACTGGAGAGAGACCCTTTACATGCACTGAATGTGGGATAAGCTTCAGGGAGAAGGGAGCACTTACACAACATCTGAGAATTCACACTGGAGAGAAACCTTTTACATGTACTGAATGTGAGAAAAGCTTCAGGAAGAAGGGAGCGCTTACACGACACCTGAGAATTCACACTGGAGAGAGACCCTTTACATGCACTGAATGTGGGAAATGCTTCAAGGAGAAGGGAGGGCTTATACGACACCTGAGAATTCATACTGGAGAGAGGCCATTTCCATGCACAGACTGAGAAAAGCGTTTTCAGGAGGCGAGAGCTTCTGATACACAAGAGAAGCCACACAGGGAACGACAACCTGATATTGTGGTGAAGAAGAAAAACAGAAGAAAGGCATTGCTGTTAGAAGTGTCAGTACTCAGTGATTATTCTGTGGATCGTATGGAGAAAGCAAAGATTCTTAAATAGCAAGAGATGCAATCAGAGATCAAGAAAATGTGGCAGAAAGATACTGAAATGGTCCCAATTATATTGGGTGTCACTGGTCTTTATAAGAAGAATTTTAAAGTGCATCTTGAAATGTTGCCTGTTAAGGTTATATGTTATGAACTTCAGAAGTGGGGCTCTCTTTGGTACAATGCAAGTTCTAAGAAGGGCATTAGCAGTAAATTTGAAAAATTGAGATCATCCCAAACATGCCATGGCTTACAAATGAGGCTCATTATTGTCAAGGTGACTTCACTGTATAACATCTTCATCAGATGACAGCAGGCTGACTGCGACTATTTAAATATGAAAAGAAGCCGAAAATACAAATCCATGCTGACCATACATCACCCAGAATAAAATGGAGCAAACGCTTACCCTTAGCACTAAGACTAATGCTGGTGTTAGCAATGGTGCAAAATCTTAAGGTGAAGACAACACTGCTGGGATAGTTATAGGCCCTAGTGAACCTGTTCATTGGCCCACCAAAAACAGAACTGAACATGGTTACATGGACCCCTAGAGATAAAAAAAAAGATATAATGTACTGCTATTTTTCTACAATATACCCTGAATTTAAATCTAGATGATATACAGAGAACACATAAAAAATGGGGAGAGTGATTTTTGTCTTTCCAAATCTGAGCTCAATGCAAATTACTAATTCAGGTGCAGTAGGCAGGCCCCTTCTCCAGAGTGCTTACAATCTAAAGGGGATTTACTAATCTGTGGTATTTTCTCTGGAGGGAATTCACTGAACTCTAATACTTGGTACCGCAGCTTAGAAAGTCTCACAGAAAAACAGACTGCAGCACAGGGGCCCGGCACAATGGCAGCCCCCACATCCTAGTGCTGACATCATTTAAGGGGCCAGACTGCCTTCCCTCTTCTTAGAGTCCAAACTCCTGTGGGTCAAGTGAGACTTCCTCTTCCAGCCCTTGAGATGGCCGGCCCTGTCCTCCACTGACAAACCCTGCCCCCTTGAAGTATAAAAGTTACCTTCCCCACCCCTCAGACCTCCTTCCCCTACCCCTGTCCCCAACCAGTATGTTAAAGTCCCTGGTGTCTGGTGGCTTCAGAGCACCCCCTAGGATACTGGCTCTGGTCACACCATACAAAAATGATCACATGATAGGGACAAAAGTGTTCTTGAGGCTTCCCCTCTCGATTTTGGACAGGGAGCGCCTGGACCTGGGAACCTAGAGGGCACTCTGGGCTCCACTAGACACCAAGGACTTTAAGGTACTGTTTCAATAGAGGCGGGGAGAAGGTGGCCCTGGGATTACTCTCAAGGTGGTGGGGTTTGACACTGAGGGTGAGGCAGGTCTGGCAACTTAAAACTTTTTTTATTTTATAACTTTGGACACTACTGAAGGGAGTGGGGGTGGGAGTCAGCAGGTGGGAAGGCCATTTAAAGAAGCAGACCAGGAGCATTGCATCCTGATAATCCGGAAGAAAGTTAGGTACATTCCTTGAGGTGTAGTTAACTTTTCATTAAATATCATAGCTTACCAGCTTCACCATAATCTGTGGCATTTGATTAGCATATTAATGAGCTAATTTCCTTGCCTTTGCATGCAAATCAGCTCATTTAAATACCCTTGTTGCCCTGGGTATTTTGAGGTTGTGAATAATATGCAGAATTTGCAATTCTGTGCATTCTTTGCGTTAATGCATTTACCAAGGCTTAGTAAATGAATGAATGTTTTAGGGGGTCATTTATCAAAATGCACTAAGGCTTTTTTGCATGTGTTAAGGGCTTAGTGCATGCGAAAAGCCCCATTAACGCATGCGATCGCACAGACTTAATGCTAATTTTAACAACAGCCTTTTGAATTGCATTAGGCTGTGCAATGAGAGAGAGAGAGAGAGAGAGAGACTGAGACTGAGACTGGCCATAATGTCATCTCCCTTGATAGGTATGTGTATCCCTGCCCAGCTAGTAACCCGAGGTGAGGTTTAGGTATCAGTGTAGGGGGTTAGGGGCCCCTTTGACATTCAATGTTAGATGTATGAACAGAAAAGTGGTCTCTTGTGAACATTTGATGACCCTCGGAGTGAGGAAACTCACTGCAAGATGAGATTTGTGCAATGTTCTCTCCACCTAGCTTGTGAACATTTGATGACCCTCGGAGTGAGGAAACTCACTCCAAGATGAGATTTGTGCAATGTTCTCTCCACCTAGCTTGATGGACTAACATCAAGCTAGGTGGAGAGAACATTGCACAAATCTCATCTTGGAGTGAGTTTCCACACTCAGAGGGTCATCAAATCTTCACAAGAGACCACTGTTCTTTTCGTACATCTAACATTGAATGTCAAAGGGGCCCCTAACCCCCTACACTGATACCTGAACCTCACCTCGAGTTACTAGGTGGGCCTACCAGAGGGATACAAATACCTATCAAGGGAGATGACATTATGGCCAGGCTTTTGCTATCGCATGTGATACTTACCGCATTTTGATAAATCCAGGCCTTAGTTTGTAATTATTCTCTGAGGACAAGCAAGATGGTAGTTCTCCACATGGGTGACATCATCAGATGGAGCCCAGCACGGAACTTTGATCTCAAAGAATCTAAAACTTTCAAATATGTCCTACTGAGCATGTCAAGCTATAGTCGTCACCCTTCTCCCTAGGCAGAGTCTCTCAGTCTCTTTTTTTCTGCAGAGCCATGTGTTCATGGGGCCGTGTGCTCTCAGTATTCAGCTTTGCTCTCTTCCTCTACAGTCTTTGTCAGTGATTTCTTCTAGAGCTGCATCTGTTTTCTTTCCTTTACCTTATGGTAGTTTTCTTTCTCTTTTACCTCTCTCCTCTGACTGCCAGCCACATGGTGAGCCTTAGTCACTGTGCAGTCGGGCAGACTCTGTTTCTTCTTTAAAAAAAAAATATATATATATATATTTATATATATATACTGCACCTGCAGTTTAGTGGTTATTGTATCTTTTTTCTGATGCTGACAGGACTGACTGAGTACAGCCCGTGGGTGATCCATGTAGGTTGCTGAGCCTGGGGACTCGCCTGTGTTCTACACGAGTAAGAGTTCCATGTCGTTTCATCAATCAGTTGGTATAGATGGAGGTCAGACAGTGAAGAGAACGAGGATTATACTGTTCCTGTGGGGGGAGAGCTCATCCCCCCCCCACACCCAAAGGAACTAGTCTCTACTGGCAGGAACTCTGGTTGACATAGCCTTCCCTCCTGCTTGCCGGTGATGGCAGTGCAGTCTCCCTATGAGAGAGAGTGAGCAGGAGCCTAGGCAAGCAGCCCAGCCATGCCCAGCAACCGTTGCCCATGCACTTCTGTGATCAGTGCACCATTAATCTGATGCATCGATGACAGGACCGAGTCGGGAACCAGGACTACCATTGAGCGCCATGGTCACCCTTGAGGCCATCGAGGTACTGGGGCGCCCTCGATGCTGTAAGGGCCTTCCGTGCCATAGGCATTTGTGGACTCAAGGCACCGGAGAGTCATCAAGCACCTGGGACTTCGAGATCGGTAGCATGGGTTCTTCTTAGTGTTTGGGTGGTTGCCAGGTTCTTGTGGCCTGGTTTTGGCCTCTGTTGGAAACAGGATGCTGGGCTTGATGGACCCTTGGTCTGACCCAGCATGGCAATTTCTTATGTTCTTATGGCGGACTCATCCACTCCATGGATGCCTCAGTCCATTCTAAGCCTTGGTGCCATTCCATGCCATGGATGCCTCAGTGCTATTCCATGCCCTCAGTCCCATCAAGGTGCTCAAGTGGCCACACCCAATGCCATTGAGATGCGCGAGTGGCCTCCACCAATGGACATGGCTGCCCTCGGGGCCATCGCGATGCACACCTGCCATCGAGGTGCGGAGCAGCCATGGAGACCATCGGGCCCTGGTCGTCCCCAAGGCCATTAACCACCAAGGCTCTTGGGAGCCCTCAAGTGCCACTGAAGCCCTCGAGCTGCAAGGACTTTGGCCTTGAATGGATCAAGCACCAGGGTCGCCCTTTACTCAAGGCACCCTGGTACGCTGAGGCATACCGGTGTATTGGTCTGGTGCCCTCGAGGTGTGTTGGCGGTGTCCTGATGGAGCACTGAGGTGCATTGTGCTGCCTTATGACTCACCTATGGCTATTGGGCACCGTGAATGCCGATGATCTTGGGGGCCCTGAGCCGCTGGGGTCGGGAGGCCCCGCCTGGATTCGTACACCATTGGTGTTGAGTGCTAGTGAGACTATCATCAGCCATAGTCGCTGGTGAGGGATGCCATCGAGCTTGCAGCATTGATGTCCTTGGACAGATAGGTGAGCCGAGAGGGATAGTCGATGGCAGCGGCAGTCATCTGTTCCTCTGGCCACTGATGAGGCTTTCAGAGCCAAGTTGGGGCTGCAGAGCCTCTGCCTGCAGGCACCCCTGGTTTCCTTGGTACTGCTGGTCCATCAGTGCCTTTAGGCACCAGGGTCTCTATTGGTGCTGCCAGGCTGTTGATGCAATTGAAGTGTCATCTAGTGCCCTGGATGTGATTCACCATTGGTAAGTGCAAAAGTGCTATGGGCCCTACAGGTACTGTCACCACTGTGGGTACCAGTGGACTCAGTCAGTTGCCACATGAATGACCTCAGAGCACCATGGGCATTGTCAGTCGCCATGGACTTCACTGGTGTCATTCCATGAGGGAAACGGCGGTGAGCCATTCCCGACACAGTTTCAAGGGCTGTGTCCACTCTTGGAGTGTTAGGTACTGGAGGGGGAGACACCATAGAATGCCACCCAATGCCATAGAACGCCACCCACCAGCATGCCATACCCAGAGCCCCAGTAGTACAGGGGATGCCATCATACTGTTCCTATGCGCTCCACTGGGAGTTACGATGACAGTGGAGCACAGCATTGTGTGGTCAGGTACAGCAAGGCATCTATTCCAAGTGCCTCGGAAGTTGGCAGGCATTATTCTTCCTGTCTGTGCAGTTCTCAGCCAAGCCAGGGTTCTGAAATCATCATGTCATGGTCTCAGCCTCCTTGTCAGTTCTGCACCACAGGGAAGGCGTCATCACACACTGTTATTTACCTTTTGCCAGCACGTTTCTACCTATTCCAGCAAGTGGATACCACTTTATGAGTACTGGTCAGCGTGTTTTTACAGCGGAGGGCTCATTTTTCCAGTTGCCCTCTGCTGTATGGGTGTATCTGTGTGTGTGTATTTCCTTTATGGCGAGCACAACAGGTTGTGCGCCACAGCCAAGGGACTGACATAGGACTGCATTCCTGATCAAACCCTAAGGGGAGTAGACACTGGGAAGGGTAGTGTCGGGTGTCTTCTCTTTCAATCCCTCCCGTCTCACAAACCATTTTTGTGGGGAAGCCTCTGAAGTTCCATCTCTGGCATGTTTATCTCTGAGCCTGCGCCTCTATTCTTTGAATCGGTGTACCTCCTGGGAGGCCAGGGCCAGGGAACAGCAGCGGCGGTCATTGAACCATTTTTGCTGGGGCTCCTCCGTTGATTACTGTGACCTACCTCACCTGAGGGTGGCTGCCTGTGGTGGATTGGTCACTTCTGAACCTCAGCGATCAAGGATTGTAACTTAACTCTCAACAGGAGATTTGAAAGGTTTTTGTGATTGGGAGGTCCCAATTCCCATTACTCCTCTCTCTCCCTCCAAGAAGGGGAGATTCGAATGGGTTCCCCTCTGGACACCCAGTTGTTCCTCCCCACAAAGGGTGCCTCTGTCTTTGTTCCTGGAGAAGAGATGCCACCGCTTCTGACTGACGGTTGCTGTAGGTTCCTTGTGAGCTCCAAGAGCCAGTCGAGCAGTAGTGCTCTTAAGGCCGGATTTTAAAACACCTACGTGCGCCAGGCCAATTTTCAAAGGCCCGGCCACGCGCGTAAACCCCTGGGACGTGTGTAAGTCCCACGGTTGCTGAAAGGGGCGGGCCGGGGGGGGCCGAGGGGCAGGGTGGGGCTAGAGGCGCCCGGCACAGCAGCCATTTGCTGCTGTGCCGGGGGATTGCTGTCGGCAGGTGCCGGCACACGCAACTTGCACCTGCTCAAAGCAGGTGCAAAAGGTAGGTTAAAGCTATTTGGGGGGGGGGGTTTAGGATAGGGGAAGGGGAAGGGTGAGGGAGGTCAGGCTAGGTGATTGGAAAGTTCCCTCCTAGTCGCTCCTTAATTGGAGCGGACTGGGAGGGAACTGGAGAAGGCCCCGATGCGTCGCCGCACGTAATAGCAAAATTTGTCTCCCCCCCCCCCCCCTTGAGCACGCATGTTATAAAAGCACATGTCCATGTGTACGTGCCAGGTAGCTCACACACATGGACTCGCGCGCTCATTCTTTTAAAATCTGCCCCTTAGATCATTCTAAGGCACGAGGGAGCCTTTCCAGAGTAGCTCCCAGGTGAACCTTAAAGGTTTCTCCCATGAAGGAGTCACCTTGATACCTACTGAGCTCAATGGGCCTTTCTGGCCAGCCATTCTCGCCTTTGGGACCCAACCTCAGTGAGGAGGGTTCTAGTCCATCTAACTGGCGAGGATGCCGTTCATCCTTTCCCCACATCCATGGCTGAGGGATTTGGGGGATCAGGGACCCTGCAACAAAGGTGCTGCTCTTGGTTGCTGTAACCCTGCCTGCGGAAGGGGGAGTCCTGGTTCATGCAACAATTGTTCCATTACTGGACCACATGCTTCCTTGGAAGTATTGCAGTCATGGCTGGGGTATTAATAACTAAGCCTGATGCTTGGCAATCTGTTCCAAGATCACCCTGGCCCTGCCCTAGTACCATTAGGTTTTCCAGGCCAGTGAAGAAATCCTGTTTGACAGGTGTTCACTTGTGGCATCCCAGCTTCCTGTCTCTTAGTGGAGTACTTCTGGATTTCTTCCCTGGGGAATTCGCTCTCAGTCTCAGCTGTTCCAAGCAGGCTGAGGGCTCTATCTCAGTGGGTAACTCTCTACTGGAATTGGCAGTGGGTTGTTTGCTTGGGGTTGGTATATACCACCTAGCAACTTTTGCTTCCCCTGGCAGTCCAGCAGTCTGCCTCCTTGTGTTCTCGCTCCCTCTGACTTCCAGTTGGGATGTCAGGGGGAGGGGAAGAACAGCTAAGGTATTCGTGGAAAATCATAGTATATAACTGCAGGGAAAGATACACCATGTTTTCCCTATATTTTTCACAACCTATTCCCCACAAAAACCACTGTATTCTAGTGTACCGTAGTGTGTGTCCACAAATACAAATAACTGGTACATCCAGTCAATCTAGAACTAATTTCAAACAATCTTTTGCCAGGTATATATACCTGGCAAAAGATTGTTCCCTATATTTTTTCCAGGCTCTGGCCAATATTGCCTTTAGCTTTTCTCTTTTCACTAGGTTCACCTGACTGATCCCGAGGACAGGATGGATAGCCCTGCCCTTGACAGAGTGAGGTCTGGGTGAGCTTCAGGCCTAACTTCTCTCCCTGCTCAGGAGATGGGCTAGTGATCTATTCAGGGGTTGCCATTCATCCCCTGAAACTTTTGATGCCGTCCTGCATGGCCAGCTATGCCTGGTGCTTTGGCTCATAGGTTCTGTCTCAGGCCCTGCCATTGTTGCTGATTATTTGCCAAGGGTTGCTTGGGCTTTTCTGCTCAATGTGCCTATCAGTCACACATGTGCACGATTCTGCAGAGACATTTTGTCCTTCGGATGTCAGTGGACCGCAGTTTCTTTCTGGGGAGTTCTCTGACCCCATTTGGGTTTTTGGTTGTCTTTTGTCTTTTTTTTTTTATTTTATTTTTATTAGAATTTCAAAAATATAATGGAACTAGATGTTCACAGAAAACAGATATATATACAAATTCACATATAAGATAGTAATACTTCTTTAACATAGTATTAATATACCTATCTGATAATTATAAGTAATAGTGGGTCCAAGATACTACAAGCAGAATTGGAAAGAAATATTATACATTAATTAAACATTAGCTGTGTAGAGTGTGATCTATGATTTAACCCTCTATTTACAGAATCCCTGAGGTTTATTTCAGGAGCGCGAATCTAAGTATTCACGTAATTGTACAGGTTCATAAAAGATGTATCTGGAGTCTTGATAGATTAGGATACATTTACAGGGAAAGCGTAAAATAAATTTTGCCCCCCCTAGATACAACTTCAGACCTCATCTGCAGAAATTTTCTCCTTTTTTCTTGAGTAACTTTAGTTACATCCGGCTAAATCCAGACTCTCTGTCCATGAAAACAACGATCTTGATTGTGCAGGAAGAATCTTAAAACTGCATCTATCTCTGTGATAAACACAAATGATACCAATAGAGTTTCCCTTGTATCAATAACTGTCTCTAAAGTCAAATCAAGTAAAGCAGAAATATTCAAAGATGAAACTTCTTGACCTCCTTGTTGTTGCTGTAAATGTTCTTCCTTTCTTCCTTTCCTAAGTATATAATATATTTTGGAGATAGCAGGTATCCCCTCTTCAGGAAAATTCAAAATATCCTTTAAGTAACTTTTAAACATATCTCTTGGGGATACTGCTTTCATCCTAGGGAAGTTTATTATTCTCAAGTTAGCTCTTCTGTGTTCATTTTCCATTTTCTCCATTATGTTTAAGCAGATTGTATCTGATTTAATTAGATTATACCGCACTTCTTGAGTTTTTTCTACTTTTGGTTGGATCTCTTTCACTGTATTTTCTAATACTAATATCTTGGAATCTAACTTCTTAGTATTTTGTAAATTGTCTTTCAACATGCCCGTCAGGGCATTTATTGAGCTGTCCATTGAGACTAATACTTTCCATATTATATCCAAAATTATTACTTGAGGTTTAACCAGCGGTAAATTACAAATAATGTGTACCTCAGGTTTGCTTCTCCCTGTAGCCTCAGGGTCCCCGTCTTCTCCACTCTGCTGTTGTTCCTCGGTCTCCATACCCTTTGGAGCCTTGAATAACCAGGCTCTCCAAAATAGACGATTTGCCCGTAGCACATGAGGCCGGCGCGTCATTTCTCTGGGTTACAGTTTTTATTGAGACCTCTTTCTCTTCCAATCATTCTGCCGTCGCTTCTCCAGACAAGCTGAAGATTCTTGACGGAGGCTCCGGGGTAGTCGGTGCACCGGGACTGAAGGATGTTTCCTCGGCCTGGGATCTCGGCGTCTGCTCCCCGTCGAGTACTCCCGCGGCTCCTCCCACCGACAAATGTCTCATGGGTCCCGCAAACAACGATTCGATTCGCAGTTGACTAGGATCAAGAATCGGCATCGAAGTAGAAGACATTCTCATTTTTGCCTTCCTCTTTGTGCGAGGCATGGCAAAAGAGGAAAAAGATTAAGGAAACTCAAGTAAATTAGGCAAACTTGCAAAAACTCTGCGTCCACCCTATGCGGCAGCCATCTTGGACCTTGTTTTTGGTTGTCTTCTAACACTGAAGGAAACTATGCGGTCTTTGTCCAAGAGTCCTTCTCTTGTTTACATCTCTAGGCTTTTTTTTGTACCCAGGAGGTTCTAAGTCTACTTCATTGTCAGAGTTACTGATCCAAAACCCTGCTTGTAATGTTTTCCGTGATGTGGAGTATGCTTCTGCTCATACTCGCATCACTCCTCTGCCTTAGGTGCCCCTGCTGCACATAAACGTTTTTTGTATTTCAGTCATTTCTATGGTTTTTCTTTGTAGAACCCAACTCTTCTCAAGTCTGGACCTCTTGTGGGTCGGCTGCCTTACAGACAAAAGGGAGACGGGTAGTGCTTCTGCACTGTGCGTTTTCACGCTTTGTCCTGCTCGGACAACCTATAGCTAGGGATTCACCCATGTGTGAGGATTATCATCTTGCTTCTCCTCGGAGAAAGCAGAGTTGCTTACCTGTAACAGGTGTTCTCCAAAGACAGCAGGATGTTAGTCCTCACGAAACCCACCCGCCTCCCCTGGGAGTTGGTTTCTCCTTATAAGAGCTATATCATGGACTAAGGGACTCTGCCTAGGGGGCAGGGTGATGACTACTGCTGCACATGCTCAGTAAGGCATGTTTGAAATTTCTAGATTCTTTGAAAACAAAGTTCCGTGCTGGGCTCCATTTGATGATGTCACCCATGTGTGAGGACTAACATCCTGCTGTCCTTGGAGAACACCTGTTACAGGTAAGCAACTCTGCTTTTTTCATTTTAACAGAAAGATCTAGACAGAATAGTCCAATAGTTATACACAAATTCAAAGTAGTATTACAAACACTTCTCCAATGCTAGTGCTAAATGAACTTTACAATACCCCCTCCCCTTCCACATCCCTCCACCTACCTCTTTCATTACTCTCACACATTATGTTCTGGTCACCACATCTCAAAAAAATATAGAGGATTAGAAAAGGTAAAGAGAAGTGTGACCAAGATGATAGAGGGGATGGAACAGCTGGGAATCTATCTACAAATTTGGATCCTGCCAGCTACTTATCTGTCTTGAACGCAATCTCATTCAGGTATACACCTCCTCATGTGCAAGTCTGCCATTTCTATGAATACAAGGAGGTGTATACACCCAAATGAGATTGTGGTCGAAACAGTTAAATTATTTAATTTTTTTCCCCCGACGAAGTGGATGTATGAAACACCGACTGGTGTTGGGGTTTGGTCATTGTACTTGATATTGGTATTGTGATCACATAATTTTAACCCATCAATTTGGGGACTGTCAGGTTTGCAGTGCGGCAGCACGTTTTCCACTAGCATTTTTCCAAAAACATTTGTGGTAAAAATTTCTTTCAATAGGGCTTGTGATTGTGAAGACCGGCATCGGCTTTTACAATTGGCCAGATGTATTTCCGGCTTGCTGAAACCCCTATGTACTACGTCTAGATAGTTTTTTAGTTTCAAGAATGTAAGAAATTGCCATGCTGGGTCAGACCAAGCATCCATCAAGCCCAGCATCCTGTGAAAAAGGCCAAACCAAGCCACGAGAACCTGGCAATCACCCAAACATTAAGAAGAACCCATGCTATTGATGCCAATAATAGCAGAGGCCATTCCCTAAGTCAAATTGATTAATAGCAATTAATGGACTTCTCCTTCAGGAACTTATCCAAATCATTTTTAAACCCAGGTACACTAGCCACATCCTCTGGCAACAAATTCCAGAGATTGTGCGTTGAGTAAAAAAGAATTTTCTCTGATTAATCTTAAATGTGCTACTTGCTAACTTCATCGAGTGCCCCCTAGTCCTTCTATTATCCAAAAGTGTAAATAACTGACCTCTCATTATTTTAAAGACCTCTATCATATTCCCCTTCAGCCGTCTCTTCTCCAAGCTGAACAGCCCTAACCTCTTCAGCCTTTCCTTATAGGGGAGCTGTTCCATCCCCTTTATCATTTTGGTCGCCCTTCTCTGTACCTTCTCCATTGCAACTATATCTTTTTTGAGATGTGGCGACCAGAATTGTACTCATTATTCAAGGTGCACTCTCACCATGGAGCGATACAGAGGCATTATGATATTTTTCGTTTTGTTAACCATTCCCTTCTTAATAATTCCTAACATTCTATTTGCTTTTTTGACTGCTGAAGCACACTGAGCCGACGATTTCAAAGTATTATCCACTATAATGCCTAGATCTTTTTCCTGGGTGGTAGCTTCTAATATGGAACTTAACATCGTGTAACTACAGCAAAGGTTATTTTTCCCTATATGCAACACCTTGCACTTGTCCACATTAAATTTCATCTGCCATTTGGATGCCCAATCTTCCAGTCTTGCAAGGTCCTCCTGTAATGTATCACAATCCGCTTGTGATTTAACCTCTCTAAATAATTTTGTATCATTGCAAATTTGATAACCTCACTCGTGGTAATCCTTTCCAGATCATTTATAAATATATTGAAAAGCACTGATCCAAGTACAGATCCCTGAAGCACTCCACTGTTTACCCTTTTCCACTGAGAAAACAGACCATTTAATTACACTCTCAGTTTCCTGTCTTTTAATCAGTTTATAATCCTCGGAAGGACATCACCTTCTATCCCATGACTTTTTAGTTTTCTTAGAAGCCTCTCATGAGGGACTTTGTCGAATGCCTTCTGAAAATCCAAATACACCACATCTACTGGTTCAACTTTATCCGCATGTTTATTCACCCCTTCAAAAAAAATGAAGCAGATTTGTGAGGCAAGACTTCCCTTGGGTAAATCCATGCTGACTGTGTTCCATTAAACCATGTTTTTCTATATGCGACTTCTTTAGTATTACAGACTTGTCTCTTTTTTTTTTTTTTTGTGGTGTGAGTATTGTGAGCAAGTTTAATTTCTGATTTCCCTTTGGATATATGCCATCCATGATAAAAAGGTTAAACATATATTGAAATGCAGTAAGTGATGGGAGATAAGGACCACCAACCATATCTATTCTGCTCATTTCTCAGCAGGAAGCCTGCCCAGTTTCAGGTTTTACTGTCACATTCTCACTTCTAGGGATCCTCCTTGCCTGTCCCAAAGGTTCTTGAATTTGGAAACCGTTTTAGCCTCTCACCACCTCCCCTGGAAGGCTGCTTCATGCATCCCCCATCGTTTCTGCAATGAAATGTTTCCTTATCTTGGTCATGAGTCTGCCAACTTATAAACCCCCTCTGACTATGAATTACAGAAAAACAACTGGAGAGACCACAAGTCCAGAGAGAAACACAAAGATCTATTGCAGCAGCCTTCTGGAGAACAAGGCCCAGCTCATGAATTCAGAGCCATAACCAGCCCAGGTCACATTCTGGGCAGAGACATGAAGATGTGCTCCCTCCCTCACTTCTCAGACAGAATACTTTCTAGCTGCATTTCCTGAAATACTGCAAGATGCTAAGGGCCTCATTTACTAAGCATTTTTCCCATAGACACAGAATGGGAGAAAAGCCTTAGTAAATCGGGCCCTTTGTGTGGCAAACTGAAAGGCTGGAGATTTATTTATTTACTTACTTATTTAAAATTATTTAGATTCCGCCTATAGCGACAAATTGTGCTGAGCGGATTACAATTGAAACTAGCACAATAAAATACAAACAAATAAAGCAAAATTAAAACAAGCTAAAATATTAAAACAATAATTATAAAACTCAAATTTCATCAAACATTTCTGCTGAACAACATTCAAAAGTCAAAATCTTGTGCAAACTGATATGCCTCGACCAGTTTTCTAAATAAACTAATATTAATATCACGTAAGGCCGAAGGTAGATAATTCCATAGTTCAGGTCCTAGTACTGAGAAGGAGCTTGACCATATCTCATTCAAACGTGCTGTCTTAACTGTGGGAATTGATAATAAATTCGTATTAGCAGACCTTCACAGGCAGCCCAGCAATCGATTAGATAAAACCTTTTTGCCACCTTTCTGGGACGGTTATATTTTCCTCTCCATCAGTTCTGCCTCCTCTTTATCCATCATAGCTTTCTTTTCATTCAATCTTTTTTTTTTTTTTCTTGAAACAATTTGTCTTTCTTCTCCTTTAACTATTAACTGTCAGCTCTCCCTCTCTAGCCTGTCTGCTGCCTGAAATCAACTTCTCTTCCTTACATTTTCTCTTTCCTTCTCTCATCCCCTTAGGGGGTCTGTGTAATAACCCGGGTTATAATTGTCAGGTTAACCCGCCTTGCCTCCTGGCTCTAATGTGATTAGTTCATCTGGATTTAGAGCCTGATGTGCTAGGAGGAGATGCACAATTTGGCAGCATCAGCACGGCCTTGTCAAATATATAGCACAGCCATGTTTACGCTGACTGTTGGGCATCTCAGTTTCCCCCTTGCCAACTGGCCCAAAGTGCAAGGGACAGTTAGTGTAAGGAACAAACCTCAGTGCCTTCCTCTGAAGTGAAAAAAACTGGGATGCTGAGCCCTCCCTGTCTCCCCCCCCCCCATTGCTGATTTTATTTCAGTTGCAGCCCAGGATGAGGCACCCCCCTGGATCTCCACCAATCAGTGAGCTTCTTTCAGTGCTGGGTTGGCGCTAATAGCAGGACTAATGCTGCCTTCATAATTTGGCACCATAGGCAGTTGCTTATGCGGAAGCCTCACTTGAAGGCCGATGTAATAAGCTGCGCTCAGCCTAGCACAGGTATTGACTCATGCTTTAGCGTGGGTTTCTTGGCCCTAACCTTACTCGGGTATGTAATACGGGTTTTAGTGCTGAAAACCCTGTGCATGCAAATCCCATGTAAAAGAAGGTATTTATTACCTATTCCCCAGCAATGCAGGGAAGTGCATTAAATGGCAGGCAGCTTAAGCTAAATTTTCTGAACGCTGGCCATTTAAGACCTAGGTCTGAACAGGAGTAAAACTTAACTCACATTTGTGATGGCCATGGCTGGGCCCAGTGTGGTAGTGTCTAAGCTGCTTCTGCCTTCCTGGGCACAGCGATAGACTAACGTTGGCCACCAGAAATGTGAGTTTTCTCCACATCGGACCCAGGAGTTTAGTTTCCAGTAATCACTCGTGGCAGGCACTTTCAGCTGAACAGTAAACTGGAGCAGTGCATCCAAACTTTGGTGTTACAGGTTAACTGCAGATGCCCAATCCACATTGTTCAGCCTCCTGTAAGTGCTCACTCCATGGAGCAAAGTTTTGTATCCAAGCCCCTTTTTGAAGAACGGCCAATTCAAAACATAAAAACGCTCCATGGGGGGCACCTACAAGTGAGCAGGATGCCACAGTTGGATGCACAGCACCAAAGTGCACACTATTTAGCTGAAGGTGCCTTCCCCAGAGAGCTTATGTTTGGTTCAGCTGTTGGAGCAAACCCCAGAGGGCTTACGCTGGAAATGTAACTCCTTTTTAGTATTAGATGGAGTAAACTCTCATTTCTGGTGGCCAAAGTTATTCTACTGCTGTGCCCAGTGTGGTAGAAATAACTGAACAGTACCACATGGGCAGAGCAATAGAATATCATGGCCACCAGAAATGTAACTTAACTTTTACTCCATCTCAGGTGGGGTGACCAACTGCCCGGTTTTGGACCGGCAGTCCGGTTTTGTTTTGTTTTTTTCTAACTCTTTATTTGTAATTTTTCAAAACGGAACAACACCTTTGAACATAAGAACAGTTGAGACATCAGGCACTTCAAATACGCATCCAAATACTCCTTAAAGGAAAACAAGCCACGATCGCCCCTGCCAGCTCTAATTTGGCCCCCATATGGCTTGGTATCTGTCTGACTGATTCTAGTTTCTCCATAAGAGCAAAATCCAGCATCTTAGATTCTCATCATGAAATAGTAAGGGAACTTTTTCCATTGACGAGTCATTGTCAAGCGCGCCGCTTGTAACAAGTAACCCACCAACTTTCTACAACCTCTCACGTCCCATCTGATAGACCATCTCCCCCACAAAAATAGAACAGGGTTAATCCGCAAGCTTTGCTCACATATATCGTGAATACAGTCAGCCACCCGAACCCAGAACACTTGAACGTCCGGGCACTCCCACCACGTGTGAAAAAAGTGTTGGGTTTGTGGACCTTTCAGCCGGCTTGAGAGCAGTTAGAACTACCAAGGGGAGGCCCTCGGAAGGAGCTTGTAGCCGGTAGGCGGTGCAGGACCAGGAGACCTGACTGAACCTTTACCTTTACCTGCCCTCGTTCCCCACAGGTTGAGTCCCTGGGTACTGGGGCCGGCAGGACCTGAGCGAAGGGCTTCTTGGTGGAGGGAGTCCACTAAACAGTCCGAGTCTGGGCTGGCGGAGATCCGGAAGAGCAGAGACGGTGCAAGAGTCGAGGCAGGCAGCGGTGTAGCTATTCGATAAACCAGGCCAGGAGTCGGGGCAGGACAAGCAGGAACTCGAAAACACACCAGAAGTCGGGATGAGCAGAGACGGGAGAAACAATATACCCAGCCGGATCACTACCACGGAGGCAATCTGAAGAACAAGGGCTGGAAGCAGAGCGAGGACCACAGGAACTGGAACAAACCGGAACTGGCACTGAAGCAGGATCAAGCGGGAGCTGAAACGGATACATGAACGGGCAGCTGGCGCTCACAGAAGCTGACCTGTGTCCAGGGCAACGCAGGGAAGCCTGAAGAGGCTTTAAATAAGCCTCTGCTGGTGACGTCAGATTCCAAGGGGCGGAGCCTCCAGCAGAGTTCAGCGGCGTCTCCCTCATGGAGAGAACGTCACGGCAAGGCCCCAGCGAGGCCTGATCCGGCGTGCTGAAGACAGCGGGGAGCGCCAGCGGGCAGAGGTAAGGGAAGGGAGGCCCGACCCCACGGCAAGGCCCCAGCGCGGCCTGATCCGGCTTGCTGAAGACAGTGGGGAGCGCCGGCGAGCAGGGGTAAGGGAAGGGAGGCCCGACCGCGGCTGCCCAAGGCCAGGTTTCACAACAGTAACCCCCCCTACCCGGGGGCCCTGGCTTGCCTGGATGATCGTGATGGAATTGATGGAGGAGAGATTCATCTAAAATATTGGAAGCAAGTTCCCAAGTATTCTCCTCTGAAGTGGCTTTAAATAAGCCTCTGCTGGTGACGTCAGATTCCAAGGGTCAGAGCCCCCAGCAGAGTTCAGCGGCATCTCCCTCATGGAGAGAACGCTGCTGCAAGGCCCCAGCGCGGCCTGAATCGGCGTGGTGAAGACAGTGGGGAGCGCCGGCGAGCAGCGGTAAGGGAAGGGAGGCCCGACCCCATGGCAAGGCCCCAGCGAGGCCTGATCCGGCGTGCTGAAGACAGCGGGGAGCGTGGCGAGCAGGGGTAAGGGAAGGGAAATCCGACTGCGGCTGCCTGCGGCCGGGTTTCACAACAAAAAGGTAGCGTTGTGCCCACACTTCCTCCAATAGGTTGGACTAGCACTACTGAACGTAGCATAAAAAACTAGAGTGCAGTACAACCTGTTTAGCAATTTATATTGCAACTCATAGAAACATATAGAAACATAGAAATGACGGCAGAAGAAGACCAAAAGGCCCATCCAGTCTACCCAGCAAGCTTTCACAGTTATTTGTCTCATACTTATCTGTTACTCTGACCGCTGAGGTCAGGGCCCTTATTGATAACTTTTTGGTTCTAATTTCCTTCCACCCCTGCCATTGATGTAGAGAGCAGTGCTGGAGCTGCATCAAAGTGAAGTATCAAGCGTAATTGGTTAGGGGTAGTAACCGCCGCAATAAGCAAGCTACACCCATGCTTATTTGTCTACCCAGTCTGTGCAATTATAGGATTCCCAGACACCACCCGCCTATATGAATTAGATGTTGGCGGCATATGCAACAGTGACACCAGACTGCATCCCCTCGCCCCTTACTCTTCCAGTGATAGCCAGGCCTGTGAAGCGTCTGTCCCGAGCCATACATGTAAACATGACAGCCGGCAGGCCCAGTAATACCATTGGACGTGAGGAAGCACCAGCCCCCCACCCCCCGGCCTCTCAAGGATTTACCAAAACTTTGTACTTCAATCTAGGCAGCTTCCCCTGCCATATAAAACTGGAGGTTTGGGTACTTGCCAGGTTCTTATGGCCTGGATTGGCCACTGTTGGAAACAGGATGCTGGGCTTGATGGACCCTTGGTCTGACCCAGCATGGCATTTTCTTATGTTCTTATGTTTCCCCTTTTAAAGTCTTTAGAGCTCGCGTGGGTACATCACGTGGGAGGTGCTTGAAGGGATAAATCATCCTAGGCAAAATAGCCATCGTAATCAGTTTGATCCTCCCCAGAAGGGATATATTTAAGGAAGAACATCTTTTCAGATCTGCCCCAATTTTCTTCAAAATCAGAACATAATTATCCCTAAATAGGTTGGTGTAGTCTCGTGAGACCTAAATACCTTAATATGTGAAACCCACCTCTGCTCTTTTAAAAAAGGTTTACTGCAGGAACAGTCCTCCTTTCGGGACCTAAAAACATCAGTTCATATTTATTAAAATTAATTAGATATCCAGAAAGTTCACCAAACTGTTCAATAAATGCCATCAAGGCTGGCAAACAGTGGGATAGGTTAATCATATAAACCAATGCATCATCTGCATACAATGAAATTTTATGAGACACACCATGACATGTTAACCCCCTCTATCCTCTGGGACCTTCTAATCACCCGAGCTAGTGGCTCCACTGCTAAATCATAGAGCAGTGGAGACAGGGGACACTCCTGTCTGGCTTCCCTTTCAATAGTGAAAGGATTGGGTATCACTCCATTAGTCATCACCCTCACCGTAGGATTCGTATACAAAGCATGAATCCAAGAAAGAAATTCCCGGGGTAGCCCAAAATTTTCCATAGCCACAAACATATAAGACCAGGTAACCTTGTCAAATGCTTTATCAGCATTCATGGAGATTACTGTTCCAGACCTCCGCTTCTGTCTGGCCCAGTGCATTATATTAAATAATCTCCTCATGTTATTTGTAGAGATTCTCCCCTTAATAAAACCTGTTTGGTCGGGATGAACTAGCATAGGTAAAACCTCTTCAAGGCGTGCCTGCAATATCTTAGCCAAGATCTTTATATCAGCATTGATGAGAGAGATCGGTCGATAAGAGGAACATTCTAGTGAATCTCTTGCAGCCTTATAAATCAACACTATAAGTGCTTCAGTGAGAGAACCCACTCTGGCTCCAGGGGACTAGAGATAGTTAAATATTCCTCCAATTTAAGGACTAATTCCTCTGCAAAAGTTTTGTAGAACTCCAAAGGATACCCATCAGGCCCTGGACCTTTTCCTCCCATCAATGCTTTTAGAGTCTTTGTCACTTCTAGTGTGGTAATATAATTTGACAACCACGCTTTATCCTCCACATCCACCTGAGGCAGGCCCAGAGGGGCCAGGAAAGCTAAAATATCCTGCCTCTCAGGCTCAGGCCGTACCTGATAGAAACCCTGAAAATGGGAGGAGAAAAACACATTGACATCTTTTGGCATTTGCTTAATATTCCCTTGTCTATCTCTGATCCCATAAATTAAAGAGCTTCTCTTGCTCGATTGTATGGCTTTGGCCAAAAAGAGCCTGCTTTGTTACCATTCCCGAAATATCTTTGCTTCGAGAATGTCATAGACTTTTCAATTGCATCTACCTGCAATTCTTTAAGCTTATCTCTAAGCTGACACAATTTTTTATATGTTGCATTAGAGCAGTCTACCTTATGTTTACAATTCCACCTGATCAGCCTCTTTTTATTGTAGTGGCTAGCATAGGATATTATATGCCCACACACCACCACTTTTAGGGACTCCCATCTAAGAGTTGGATTAAATTTGTCTGGAGGATTATGGGCTGCAAAATCCTTTATAACCCTCCTAATCCCTTCCCTAAAATCTGTTTTCTCTAGCAGAGCCAAATAAAATCTCCATCGTTTATGACTCCCATTGCCACAGTCTGGAAAAGACAGGGAGATAGCATGATGATCTGAGATAGTGTACCCCATGATGTCAGGTTTGAAATCCTATTTTACTATACCCCTGTTGCATAAGAAAAAATCTGTTTGACTAAAAGTGTGGAATTGTGGAGAGAAATACATTTAATTTCTATTGCTTGGATTATTTTCTCTCCAAAGATCTACGAAGTCAAAGGTCTGTATCAGGTCCCTAATCCCCTTACCACTATCATCTTGTTTCTAACTGGGCAGAGACTCGCGTTTCAATCTCCACCCATGCAATCCCGTTCTGTGTCATATTGATAGAACACCTCCAAGCCACCCCTTATCTCCAACTATACCATGGTTAACTAATCTCCAACATGGTTAACTAATCTCCAACTCGGTTAACTAATCTCCAAATACACCATGGTCATCCTTATCTTCTATCGTTTACCTGTGTGAATTTAATAACCTTTCCTTTCTCTTCCTTCTCAGCCAAGTTCTTATTACCCTGTTATATGTAACTGCCTTTTCAACACCATTGTTATAGTTATGTTTACTATGCACCCCTGTTTTATGTGAACCAGCACGATGTGACTTCTGTCTCGAATGCCGGTATATAAAAATCTGAAATAAATAAATAAATAAATAAATAAATATCTTACCATGGTCTTCTGCAATTTACTGTAAAAAGCAGCCTATCCTACATTTGGTCCATAGACATTAACACAGGTGATTGACTTCCCATATAAGCTCCAATGAAACAAACCGGAAGGTGGTCCCACGTAGCCAAAGCAAAAAAACAGAAGGGACTACCTTACACCGTGGAAAGACTTTTATTAGAATTGCCCGACTCAAAATACAAGCTGAGTTTCGCCAAAAGGCTGCATCAGGGGCTTTATGCTGTAACCGTATACTCACAGCTACATATATCAGTATATCAATCTGACCATTAGTTGTTGCAGTAAAGCTTTGTCAGTCAATGAAACATCTCGCAAAGACTTGCACTGCAATGGTCAGATTGATATACTGATATATGTAGCTGTGAGTATACGGTTACAGCATAAAGCCCCTGATGCAGCCTTTTGGCGAAACTCAGCTTGTATTTTGAGTCGGGCAATTCTAATAAAAGTCTTTCCACGGTGTAAGGTAGTCCCTTCTGTTTTTTTGCCTTCCCATATAAGCTACATTCTAAAATCACTTATCGACCTTCTAGGTCACAACAGGAGCTGTGAACCTGTAACGGAAGATTTTTATGGATTAATACGCAGATGCCCCTACATTTTGAGGAAAAGGAAGCTGCATAGACCTGTCCCACCCATGCCCTTTTTAATTTTGCATGTTCACTAGCCACTAAGTGGGTCTCGTAAAAAAGCAATATTCACTTCCTTCTGCTTCAAAAACTGCAGAATCCTAGTTCTTTCTACTGGGGACGAAATTCCCCGAACATTCAATGAAACAATTTTAATGTCAGCCATTATCAGAGAAGTTAACAGTAACTGTACCAGATCGTACCCAAAGGCTATGTCATTTCGCATGGACAGCAGAAACCAACCTCCTGAAAGTGGATGCAAGAACCTGAGTGTCACCTAATTTGAACTGCAAATCCTGCTTCATCAAAACCCCAACACAGAACCCTCTCCTCGCTACAATACCCACCCTTAGTTCCCACCCATCCCCCAGAAACCTACCCCAACATCCCTTCATAACCCAAACCCATCCACCCGCCTCATTCAATCCAACCCCCAACTTCCTCCCAGCCCCCTACCCCTACCCTACATCGATCAATGCTTATCAACCAGAAAAAGAGTCTTTGGTGCAATAATCCAGTCCTTGCAGTATAGAAGCTCCAAGCAACAGAACATCCAGTCCATAAACAGTCTGTAAACAGATACAAAAAAAGTACCCACCTAGCAAATCCCAAAAGCAAAAAAAAGGGCCCTGGGGATGATATTCTGCACCAAAGCCAATAAAAAAAGTAAAAGAACACAAAAAATGCAAAACAAAATCTTGACAGTATAAGAAAAAAAACAGACTTCCAAGATATGTTGCACATCATCTGCTTCTGGACCTAGAAACAGCTCGGCGTCTACATGACAATGACTCCAGAGCAGGGATAAGCCAAGGGCTCCACCCTGTCACAGCTGAAGAACCATCTTGCCAATGCACTTCAGTTTGTAAAGTTGCCAGGAGAGCCACGGCAGAAATAGGGGATCACGACCTTCAGCCATGGATCCCAGATGACTTGAGTCCATCCCACTGATAGTGAAACTCTCCACGTCAAGTCTGACCCCGAGCTAAGTATTAGCAGTCTGCATGCCTGTGTAACTGCCAGGCCCAGCATGATTAAAAAAAAAAAAAAAAAAAGCAAAAAAGTCCAACGCAACATCTCGTAGCATTGCAATATTGAGAGGATTAACATAAAAAAGTAAACGATCGTCAAGAAAAAAAGAAACAGTCCATCAGATGAGGGGTCCATGCCATACCGCAAAGCAGTACTTGCTCACACCTTCATTGCCCCTCCCCCGGCAGATTTTAGCATTCTCTCTCTCGCACTCGTACCTCAGCGCCTCTGCAAGCCGCCATATTCCAAAGTTCTCAGCCGACAAAAATTGCTTAGCCGCATCCACTGTGTCAAAGAATAGCGGTGGGCGTCCCGCCGGCATGACTTTGAGCCTTGCAGGATAAAGTAGAGCGTAGGAATATCCTTTGGCCCGCAATCCACGATTCACCTCCTGGAAGCTTGCCCGCTTCCTCTGCGCAGTCGATGGAAAAATGTTTAAAAAACATAACCATATGTGTGTTATCCATAATAGATGGTTGCATTCTGGCTTTCGCCATAATCCTAGCTTCACCAGCAGAGCTATGCATTTGAATAATTACTGCCCTTGGTCTGCCTCCGGGCGGTGTTGGGGCCGCCAGTGCCCCTTGAGCTCTTTCAATCTTCATTCGGCCTTTCCGAGTCTCAAGTCCCAGTACCTGTACTTTGAATATCCTTTTTCAGGTAAAATCTGTTATTATAAATGCATAATTTTAATTGTGTGTGGAGAGGGCTGTGGGGAGGGAGGGGGCACAGGTCCATAAGATTTACCCGAGGCACCTAATTACTCATGCACTGGCTTTGATTGGCGCACACAGTAGTTGTTTGCATGGGGCAGCTAAAAAGCTAGCGCTGGGCCTTCACCAGTGGGCTCTGACTGTCCCCATGGCAGCCAACAACAGGACACCCAACACTGAGGCACAACTGCAGAGCTATGCACCACAGCTTGCCCCATGTAGCTGTGCTAGTGAGAAGCCATGGGGAGCCGCTGAATGGCAGGGTCTCCCCTTTTATTGCCCTGAGATGCTGGAAGAGAAACTCCTGCCTGTGTGTAGCTTTTCAGCTCATTGCTCTTTAGTGCATAACAGATGCGCTCTGCGGGATCTAGAATTTATGTAAATGTATGCACACACACACACCCACCCCCTCCCAGCGGTCCTCAAGTGTCCAGTCCTGGTCTGTGGAAAGGTTGGCAACCCTAACCTCAAGAGTTAACAAGACACAGGAATAAGCAGGTAAGTGCTTCAAGATGGAAGGGATGTGACCAAAATGGCCTTGCATGTAAGACTGGCAGTGGGCATCCATCCTTGGGCACAATCTCGCATGCAAGGTCATTTGAGTTTTCTTGTAATTTACCTTTCTGATTTTTGCAACAGGAAAGAACAGGGAACTATTTGAAAGGAAAGTTTCCACAGCTCAAGCTCTGTGACCTGCTCAGGGTTTCATTGGCCTCTGGCTCACAGGTCTGCTGATCTCCTCCAGGGCCTGTGCAGAGCTGAGGGAAACCCTTTCCCTGTCCCTGACCTCCTGCTGGCTACGTGCTCCTCTATTCCAGCCTGGAATTTCCTGGGGCAGTTCCTTCAGTTACAGAGCATATGAATTGCCCTCAGGTATGGCTGCTGGAAAGCAACAGCATACAGCTGAGCATGCTCCGTGCCCTTCTCTCATAAATCTTAAAGGATAATTTAAAGTACACCTGCTTCCTTTGTGATGTCATCAGTCTGCGCCCAGCAGGAAGAGAACTGCCATGTGCTGGAGATGGACACAAAGAGATTTTTCTTCTTTTATTGACAGATTAACTGCTGGAAAGCAGAAATCTTTAGCCCCAAATCTCAGCTTCTTCCCTTCTCTGTCCCTCCTCCTTCCCCTGTAACAGCCCCTGAACTACACTGCATGATGCAATACTCAGCTCTTCCCCAGCTTAAGCAAGAGCCACCAAATCATTTCTAATCCTGAAAGCAGCAAAAGCAGAGAGGAAAATGCCGGCAGGAAATTCTGCTCAGGTAGGAGATTGCCCCCAATTTCCTGCCCTCTCTGTACAAACCCTGCTGCAACTTTCTAACCTGGGATACTGCAGAGTCAGCCCTGACTTAATTATGGTCTCCAGGGTGCAGAAGACACCTTAGAACCTTCATGAGTGTAAGGAGAGAAATCAGGATTCCCACAAAGTGAATCTTTGTATCCTGGGTCTGTGTGTAACTGGTTTCTATTTGATATTATTTTATTATCTTGCTATGGGACTGTGCTATGTGATTGTCAATTATTTACAGCCAGAAACCTCACCCCCAGCCCTACTGAACCCCAGCACTGGGAGGTCTCCTGATGGATGTGATGCAAAAGGAGGTGAGTGAGTTTCTGATTTGTGTTTCAGGTCTCAGTATCCTTTGAGGATTTCACTGTCTATTTCTCCCAGGAGGAGTGGGAGGATTTAAAAGAATGGGAAAAGGAACTTTACAAGGATGTGATGAAGGAGAATTATCAGATGCTCAGCTCACTAGGTAAGAAAGGACATTTTATCTTTTCTTTTCAGAAAAGTATTTTTGGGTGGGGGAAAAACAGAATATTATTTAATTATAAATTGAGTATCAGAGAAGGTTTTCATGGGTAATGATTCAGATGGACTGAACCAAATCACAGTAAACCTAGAAGATGTGGGAGGCCAGATTGACAAACTGAAGAGTAGTAAATCACCTGGACCGGATGGTATACACCCCAAGGTTCTGAAGGAACTAAAAAAATGAAATTTCAGGTCTATTAGTAAAAAATTGTAACCTATCATTAAAATCATCCATTGTACCTGAAGACTGGAGGGTGGCTTATGTAACCCCAATATTTAAAAAGGGCTCCAGGGGCGATCCGGGAAACTACAGACCAGTTAGCCTGACTTCAGTGCCAAGAAAAATAGTAGAAAGTGTTCTAAATATCAAAATCACAGAACATATAGAAAGACATGGTTTAATGGAACAAAGTCAGCATGGCTTTACCCAAGGCAAGTCTTGCCTCACAAATCTGCTTCACTTTTTTTGAAGGATTTAATAAACATGTAGATAAAAGTGAACCGGTAGATGTAGTATATTTGGATTTTCAGAAGGCGTTTGACAAAGTTCCTCATGAGAGGCTTCTAGGAAAAGTAAAAAGTCATGGGATAGGTGGCGATGTCGTTTCGTGGATTACAAACTGGTTAAAAGACAGGAAACAGAGAGTAGGATTAAATGGTCAATTTTCTCAGTGCAAGGGAGTGGGCAGTGGAGTGCCGCAGAGATCTGTATTGGGACCTGTACTTTTCAATATATTTTATAAATGATCTGGAAAGAAATACGACAAGTGAGGTAATCAGATTTGCAGATGATACAAAATTGTTCAGAGTAGTTAAATCACAAGCAGATTGTGATAAATTGCAGGAAGACCCTGTGAGACTGGAAAATTGGGCATCCAAATGCAGATGAAATTTAATGTGGATAAGTGCAAGGTGATGCATATAGGGAAAAATAACCCATGCTATAATTACACAATGTTGGGTTCCATATTAGGTGCTACCACCCAAGAAAGAGATCTAAGCATCATAGTGGATAACACATTGAAATTGTTGGTTCAGTGTGCTGCAGCAGTCAAAAAAGCATACAGAATGTGGGAATTATGAGGAAGGGAATGTTTAATAAAACGCAAAATGTCATAATGCCTCTGTATTGCTCCATGGTGAGACCGCACCTTGAATACTCTGTACAATTCTGGTCGCCGCATCTCAAAAAAGATATAATTACAATGGAGAAGGTACAGAGAAGGGCGACCAAAATGATAAGGGGAATGGAACAGCTCCCCTATGAGGAAAGACTAAAGAGGTTAGGACTTTTCAGCTTGGAGAAGAGACGGTTGAGGGGGGATATGATAGAGGTGGTTAAAATCATGAGAGGTCTAGAACGGGTAGAAAGACTAGGGGGCACTCCATGAAGTTAGCATGTGGAACATTTAAAACTAATCAGAGAAAGTTCTTTTTCACTCAACGCACAATTAAACTCTGGAATTTGTTGCCAGAGGATGTGGTTAGTGCAGTTAGTATAGCTGTGTTTAAAAAAGGATTGGAGAAGTTCTTGGAGAAGTCCATTACCTGCTATTAATTAAGTTGACTTAGAAATACCATTGCTATTACTAGCAATGGTAACATGGAATAGACTTAGTTTTTGGATACTTGCCAGGTTCTTCTGGCCTGGATTGACCACTGTTGGCAAGCAGGATGCTGGGCTTGATGGACCCTTGGTCTGACCCAGTATAGCATGTTCTTATGTGCTTAGATGATTTATCTGACTCCCAATGATTATTTATGAAAAAGGCTTTTGTTCTGGCTAAGCAGGCCATTCTGGCGCATTGGCTGAATTCCAACGCTCCATCTCTAACTTACTGGAAGATACAACTGCATCGCACGATGGTTTTTGAATATTTGTCGGCACATAGAACGTCCTCCAAACAGTACACCACATTCATGGATATATGGAGGACTTACATCACAGCCCTCCCCTCCACAGCACGGAATTATCTTTTTATGCTTAAGTAAGGAGGCTTTTTACTGGAGGGAATCTTCAACACATCATGGGAGTTCAGAAAAATGTGAATCGTGGAGGGCTGGCCAAACATGTAGCCTGCTGAAAGTATGCCCTCTTTTGGAGGTTTTCAGAGGTTCCTGGTCGACAGAGCGATTGTGGCACCACCGGATGGACGGTGATCATAGGACTTTGGGAACTACTAACTCATTAGTAGACTCCATCTACTGTGCACGCTTTCCTTTTTTTAATATGGGACTATATACCTCACTTGACATAACCTGTGGATTGGGGAGGGGAGAAGGGGGGGAGGAGAGGGAAGGGTAGTGGGATTGACTGTTCAACTGTTTCACTGAAATGCTCCTGAGTTGTTGCTGAGACTATATGTATCAATGCAAAGGCGGTGGGCCGGTTGTATTCAAGTCTCAAGAATGGAGATAATTATCTGTGTTTTCAATTGAGCTTACTGAATGGTTGAAATGCTCTGGAAAAAGTTAAATAAAGATGGAAAAAATAAAATAAAATGGATGAGGGAGAGGAAGAGAGCAGGCTTGTCACACATACAGTCCTCGTGTCACAATCCTGCCTGAAGATGGTTTCAGTGTGGCCCACCAGCTGCACTGCTGTCACTTCTTGCTCTCCCCATTTTCTCTCTCCTTGTTTGATTGTTCCTGGGGAAGGGGGAAGCTGCTGATTGTGACTGAGATGTTTAATAATGAAAATCTCAGCAGAAAGGAAAAGAAGCTTATTTATCTTTGCCCTGGATCTTTTAGGCAAATGCACAGATGATCAAGGGCTTGGGATCTTTCCAGTCACATTTTTAACAATATGCTGAACATTTGAACCCTTTTACCCTGATGAATTCTCAGAGTGAGTAGAAACATACTGTGGCTGTGAGCGCTAGAAAGCATATTACGTATGGAGTTAGAGTCTATGATGAACAGTTTATTGATTACTTCCCAAAAGCCACTTGGCTTTAATGATCACAACATGATCAAATCTGCCTTAATAACTGGAGGGAGGTCACTAAAGAAATCTACTACGACAGCATTTAACTTTCAAAAGGGTGACTATGATGGGGGAAGTGACATCATCCTTGCAGGATGGATGCCTGAGGTGCGACCTCCCACAAGCTCATTTATAAATATAACCTTTTATGAGCGGATCCGAAGAGATAAAGTGTCCCAGATCATAAAACAGGAACCGGTGCTATTTGCTGACATGATGGGATGGAATAAGCCTATGGATTTAAAACAGTTTTCTTACAATGCAAGTGGATCCCACTATGGGGACTTGAGCGGCAAGGATGAGCCGTTAGAAGGTATTTCTGGTATGGAGAGCCCGGAGGACCGAGGAGGTTATTCCTGTATCACAAAAGGATGAAACACTTACCAAGGAGGACTTTCGCCTCTGGTTTGCAGATAGACAGGCTGATATTAAATCTATCAAAGATGAAATGCGGGAGACTATCAGTTTCGCACTGACTTACTTGATTTTGGGCGGAACGTGGAAAAGGTATAAACCAATATGGAAGAACAATCCCCTGGAATGACACAGCTTCAGAAAGAGATGTCTTATCTGCGAACGTCTAATGTGGAGATAATAAATTAGAAGATTTAGAGCATAGATCTCGCAGATCCAATATAAGACTGCGGGGCTTGCCAGAGACGGACGAGTTTGTGGATGCTCCCCGTGTGGTGCAAAAGGTTTGTTAGGCACTTTTAAAAGCTGGCGAGGTGGATGGGGCTTGGGTGAACAGTAAGATATTGTGATTAATCGCTGCCCCATAATGCTCCCAGAGATATCATCGCTTGTTTATATAGTTATATCATAAAAGAAAATGTTTTATTCTACAAGCAAGGAAAATGGGGAATATGTTATGGTTGGGCCGTTCCATCAGTATTTTCAATGATTTGTCCCCATTCAGGATTTGAAAACGGAAGGATCTACAATCGGTCACTACGATGTTGCACAAAGAAAATATTTATTTATTTATTTTATTTTAAGGTTTTCTATACCGGCATTCACAATAGATATCGCATCATGTCGGTTTACAATTAACAAGTGGATAGGTAACAAAAAAGGTAAAAACTAATATTTATCTTAATAATAATAATAATAATAATAATAATCATAGTAATAATAATAATAAAACATTAAACAAGAGAAGGCTAAGGTATGCAGTTACAATAAAACAAGGGAGTAATACAACTTGGAGCATAGAAAAGAAGCAGGGGATTAAATCAAAAGAACGTAAATGCCAGTCAATGTGCTTAAGGCATTAGTGAATTGTGTTTATGATGTAGGAATATTAATTATAAGGTAGGGATATTAGTTGCCGTGAATAAGGCAAAGTCTGAGTGCTTAGTTAATGATGGAGTAGGTTCAGTTTAGTTCAGGAAAGGCTTTCATGAATAGCCACGTTTTGAGTCTTTTCCTGAATGTGGGCAGGCAGGGTTCCTGTCTCAAATCTGGTGGGATGGAGTTCCACAGTGTTGGTCCTGCAGTGGAGAAAGCCCTGTCTCTGGTGGTTATGTGCCGCATGGATTTGGAGTGTGGTACTTGTAGGGTTTCTCTATAGGACTCTCTGATTGGTCTGTTGGATGTAAATTTTTTGAGAGGAATTTGAAGGTTGAGCTGAGAGTGTTGGTGTATAGCTTTGAAAATAGTGGTTATGGACTTATATATGATTCTGTAGTGAATTGGTAGCCAGTGCAGGTCTTTGAGGATTGGTGTTATGTGGTCTCTTCTCCGTGTGTTAGTTAATATTCTCGCAGCCGTGTTTTGAACCATCTGAAGGGGTTTCGTGTGAGATGAGGGGAGACCTAATAGCAAAGAGTTGCAGTAATCTAGTTTAGAAAATACTATTGATTGCAGAATAGTTCTGTAGTCATGAAAGTGGAAGAGAGGTCTTGTTCTTGTTCTGCGCAATAGTTCTGAGGAACCCAGCTCATAGGATTCTGGCTCGACATGAAGTTTAAAATGTGACTCCACATGCACAGCTGCAGTTCTAGCCCATGGATCTGCAAGCGTTGATGTGTTTGGTCAATCGGCAGGAATGTGGTTGCTGATGTGCCAAAGGGCACTTACTAGTGGTTTAAGAGAATTAACTGAGTTTTTGTTAAACATTACAGGTTAATGATTCATTACATGGTTATGTTATGGGGGAAGATATTCCTATTTACACGTGTGATATTCATCATGAACTAACTTGGTTAATGCTTGAATGGATGGGGTGGGAGAGAGGGGGGGGGTGATCCAGACCTCCAATGGGGCCGTTTTGAGTTACACAAAATGGGAAGTTTATTTGGGGTTTTCTTTTATGGCTTTTATGTTCTGTTGGGGGTTAGCAGGAGGGAGGGGAGGGGTCAGGAGGGGGAGAATCCTGTGCTAATGATATTTCTTTCTCGGATATATATTGCCAGAGGTATAAATGTGGGATTGAGTATTTTTTATCACTTTACAATTTTCACTCATGGTTGGTGCAGGAAAGCATTTTTTATATGATGATTTTCAGAGAAAATATGCTTTCGAGAGAGAAAGAAATCTTGATTTCTGGTTACATTGTGAATGTGTGGTGGGGTATTTGGAAGAGGGGGAGGTGGGGTCGGTTTAAGGGGGGGGTTATCGGGGTGGGAGGGGGGATAGACATTACAGCCAAGTAGTAAATAGAGATTTGGTTGTTTCTGGGTCCAGACAACGGTCCCACCTGTGAACATCTGAATCATATATGTTAAGGGTAAGGGTGTCAGGGTGGGGTTATCCTGGTGACTGAATTCTACATCTGTTTGTATTTAGTATTTTCTGCAACCAAAGGGGTATAAATATAAGGGAAGGAGGCGGGTTATTTTCGATGAGGGATGGCGTATCGGATATATGGAAAAACAGAAGGGTACACACTGATGAGTTGTTCTTTGGTATGAACACACAGGTTGGGCAAAACCTACTGAGTTTAATTGAAGTATTACTAGCACATAACAGCTTCTTGTATAAATTTATATGGGACCCAATTCAGATAGTATCCCTGAATATTAGGTCTATATCCAACCCTATCAAGAGGAAAAGATTGCTCCAGTTTCTTAAGAAAATAAAAGCATAGGTTGTGTACCTTCAGGAGACACATCTTTCCAGAATACAACATGAGAAACTTAAAAGAAATTGGTTAGGCTAGGTATGGGCGGCACCGTATAATAATCAAGAGTTGAGGGGTAGGCATATTGATTCATAAAAATCTTCTGGTACAGGTGTTGAAACATAGGACAGAAGGGGGGGGGGGAAGATATTTGACCAAATACAGTCTCACACATGTTTTACGCTGATATGGTGGATAAACGGGATGAATTTTTGGGTCTGTCTTGGTGGCAGGAGGTGACTGGAATGCATGCCTGGATTGCTCAGCTGCCAGTTTGCATAACAAGACACCAGTCTATTTGGGGTTTTTTTTTTGGGAGGGTGTTGTAATTTAATGTTTATTAACACAACCATAGATAATAATGTTTTACAGGCAATGAAACAAGTTGAAACCGCATACAGTGTAATCATGACCTACCAAATGAACCTCACTTACAGAGGATAACTGCAGCAAAGCGGTATCTCGAATGCTCATAACTAGTATGTCTAGACAATATACCATGAACCCTTACAATGGTATAGCATGAGACTTTGTATATTACAATAACATGAAAGAAAATAAAAGGAGTGAATAGAATAACAACAACAGCGTCGTAGTTTGTCTTAGTTCTCTATTTGTCAGTCCTGGTTTCCATGTTCCATTTGATGAATGTCTGGAGAAATGTATATAACCCTCCTCTCGTAATTAAAGTTGCTATTCGGCTAGGCCTCAGTCATATAGTTGGATTGACTATTTTTTACATTCTGAAGGGCTTTTGCCTAAGATATTGAATTGTGATATAAGAAGTTACGTCTCCGACCATCATACAGTTTTTATCACTCTAACATTGACAGACCAGATGGGGGGAGTAGGGAGGTGAAGACTTAACTTATCTCTGTTGGGGAAAGAAGACTTTCAGGCTTTAGTGCATAGGGTTCTTGATGATTTTGACTATCACCATAATCCAGAAGTTTATGATCTTGCCATATGATGGAAAACATTGAAAGTGGTTCTAAGGGGAGCTATAATCACGCCTTGAAAAAGAGATAAAGAAGCTGGAAAAGGTGCCTAAGTGCACCTGTTCGGCTAGAGTATACAGTTACAGGGCTTGCGAGACACCCTTCATGCCCTTTCAAGTGGGAAAAATTGAGATGGCATTAAGATATATACAAATAAAAAATATTATGAACAAGAGAATAAGACAGGTGCACTACTGGCTAGGGCAGTGCGGAAGAGGCAATTGCGAACCCAGATATTTAAGCTCTGGTTAAATTCGGAGCACCTGGAGTCAGATTGGAAGAGGTGGAGAGGTTGTTTTCTACTAATTTATATTGGGAATCATCAACTTCCATCCAGGAGGGTATAAAAAATTTCTTAAATAATTTGAAACTCCTCTCGTTGACTGAAGAAATTATGGAAGGTCTCAAGGAACTTATTACTGAGCTAGAAGTCCAAAGAGCAATTAGTGGGTTAGCAGTAATTAGAAGTCCTGGTCCCCACAGTTATTTTATAGAATTCTATAAAAAATAAATGTTGCTTTTTTTGCCCAGATTGCGAGAACTTTTTCATTTTCTTAGGGATTCACCTTATTCCATAGAGGACCTAAATGATGCACATGAAGTTTTACTTTACAAACAAAAGGAAGATGAGTTGCATATGGAGTCTTTTAGACCTTTCTCTCTTCTCAATTCAGATGCTAAAATTCTGGTGAAGTTTTGCAACAGCAGTTAGAGGATATGATGCCACATATCATTGCTAAGGACCAGACGGGGTTCATTAAAGGAAAATGGTCAGAAGACTCTTTAATTTATTGCACATGGGGGTGTACATGTAAGATACCTGGAGCGATTTTGTCTTTGGATACTAACAAGGCGTTCGATCGAATTCAGTGCTGGGACACTAAGTCATAACTGGCACTGAGGGATGAGTGCTTCTGTCACCATGCTGGGCACTGGGTCAAGTACTGAATGAAAGGGGGAATGGTTCTTTAACACCTGAGCACCGGTCCTGTTTGCAGCCCTTGAGAATAGCTGCTCTGAGACATGTCCATGCTGAGAAAACCATTCTCACTGTGAGTCTCCCTCACATCAGGTAATGTCTGTCCTTTATTTTCTTATCCAGAGATCAATGAGTCTGAGAGAAGACACAAGGAGGCACATCCTGAGGAAGTGATTAAAACTGTACCAGAGAGAGATGGAGGGGATACCTGTCTATGTTGTGACTGGATAAAAAACTGCTGGACTCACTATAAACCAGAGGAGAGGCCAAGAAACCCACCAGGACACTCCACTGAGAATTTGACTCCCTGTGAGCAAAGTACAAAAGATACCCACAGTATGGGGCATCAGAGAAAACAGACGATAGAACAACAGTCTGTATGCAATGAATGTGGAAATTTCTACATGGATCAGGGAACTCTGAAGTCACAAGATGGATTTCATGGACGGTAGAGACCACATGTACAGGCTGTGGCAAGAACTTTAGTCAGAAGGACCCTATCCCAGTACACAAAAAACCCACACTAACCATGAGAAACCATTTTTATGTAATGAAGATGGGAAATGCTTCCTTCACAAACGAGACCTGGTGATGTCCAGGGGCGGATTGCCCTATCGGGGGTCGGGCCGATCTTTACCCGGAATCCGTCCCTGATAATGTCTAAGAGAAGCCACACTGGAGAGAGATCTTATTCATGCACTGAATGTGGGAAAACCTTCAGGAAGAAGGGAGGGCTTACACAACACCTGAGAATTCATGTTGGAGAGAGACTTTATTCATGCAATGAATGTGGAAAAAGCTTTATTTGGAAGCAAAGCTTTCTCATGCACCAGAGAATTCGACCAAGCCTTCTCAGAATTCAGATGACCCTTTCAGTTTTATGCTGTTCTCTAATAAACCATCGTTCAAGCGAGCCTTCGCTTTCTCAGACAATTTCTAACTAGATATCCACCCTGTACCTAGACCCAGTGTCATCTTTTTAAGCACCAGATCTCTTTACCTATGTTAGTTTCCGGACTCCGGAAAAGATCATTTATTTATCAGCTCTGTTAAACCCAGTTCCGTTGATCCAAGTTTGTTCTTCCTTTTCTTTCATTGCTTGTTTATCGTTCTAATGTAAACCGAAGTGATATGTAACTTGTTACATGAATATCGGTATATAAAAGCGCTAAATAAATAAAATACAGGAGAGAAATCCTTCTCATGTAAGGAATGTAGGAAAAGTTTCAGTCAGAAAAATGATCTTATTCAGCACCTACGAATACATACTGGGGAAAAACCCTTTCCATGCACTGAATGTTGGAAAAGCTTCAGAGACAAGGGAGCGCTTACACAACACCTGAGAATTCATGTTGGAGAGAGACCTTATTCATGCACTGAATGTGGGAAAAGCTTCAGTCAGAAGGCAACACTTACACGATATCTGAGAATTCACACTGGAGAGAGACCGTTTACTTGCAGTGACTGTGGGAAAAGCTTTGTTCAAAAACAAAGTCTTCTGATACATCAGAGAACTCATACAGGAGAGAGGCCATTTCCATGCACAGACTGAGAAAAGCTTTATCAGGAGGAGAGATCTTCTGATACATGAGAGAAGCAGCACAGGTGAAATGCCCTTAGTATGCGGTGAATGTTCAAAAAGCTTCAGTCAGAAGGGACTTCTTACAGAGCACCTGAAAATTCTCACTGGAGAGAGACCTTTTTCATGTAATGAATCTGGAAAAAAACTATATTCAGAAGAGAAAACTTATAGAGCACCTGAGAATCCACTCTGGAGAGAGACTCTTTTCATGCACTGATGTGGGAAAAGCTTCAGGGAGAAGGGATGGCTTACAAAACACCTGAGAATTCACACTGGAGAGAGACATTATTCATGTGCTGAATATCTGTTCATGCGCAGGGGAATCTTCTGATACACCAGAGAACCCATAAAGGGGAGAAGCCCTTTTCATGCATGGACTGTGAGAAATGCTTTGTCAATAAGTGAGATCTTCTGATCAGGGCTTAATTTGTGGGGGAATGGTGTGGAAGGCAGTTCTGTCACTTCATTTTAGACAAGAGATAGAGCAGCAGAGGTGTTCTGCTCCAGCCCATCTTATTCAGGCAGTCTGTACAAAGAGGTGAAAAAGAGGCTGAATCTGGAACAGATAGAGCGGGAAACAGCCACTCTGCTCCCTAATCCAGCCACTTACCTTCTGTTGTTCCCTTTCTACAGGAAACACAAGGATAAGGAGTAGTACTAAAGCAGATGCTGCAAAGCAAAACATAGATACAAAAAGAGGTTGAACTAGCACCCATTTGAAACTTATGAGGAATAGTGCCAATCATCAAGGCTTCATTCCTGGCCCTTCTTAAGCACCGGAGCTCACAAGTTTCAAACTTGTGATAATTCAACCTTTTTTTTTTTTTTTGTGTCTGTTAACCAGGACTTAATATTCTGGCAGAATAACCCAGAATGGCATTCTGCCAGCTTTTTACCAGGACCTAAGGAGACAGAGCAGAGCTAGTGGTGGAAATTAATTCTGGCTCCCCCCACCGTATAAACTTGTTTCAGTTCCCTGCAAAAAAGGAGCAGAGCCAGTGGTGGCAGGATCATTTCTGGTTCCCCCCTATCCCCCAGAGAAAGCAGAACAGACAGCAACTACATCCCAGTGATGGCTGAGAAGTGGAAGAGGCCTGCGAGGCCACCGGTGGACCCCATCCCACCAGTGGCCAAGAAGAGGAACATGCCCACTATGCCACCAGTCAAAGAAAAAAAAACCCTCACTGGAAGGCACCCGCTCTCCTTCTGCTTCACTTGTACCAGCCCTGCAGCATTCAAAACACGTGAGGCCAGTAAGTGCTCTGTGCTGATCTTGTGCATTGTGAGATCAGCATAGAGGATGTGCTAGCCCCACGTGTTTTGAGCACCGCGGGCAGGCCACGAGGGGTAGCAGCAGAAGAAGAGGCTCCCAATTGGGGAGCCTACCGGAGGGGGAGGTGAAAGAGAGTGCATGTGGGAGTAAGAACTTGTGTATGTGGGAGTGAGAGTCTGCATGTGAGAGAGAGCATGCGAGAGCCTGTGTGTTTGTTTGGGAATATGAAGCTGTGGGAGAGCCCGTGTGTATGTCTGTGAGGGGGCATGGGAGACAACATGTGAGAGCCTGTTTGCGTACGTATATATGGGTGTGGGAGGCTGCATGTATGAGATAGCATGTAAGAATGGGAGCCTATGTGTGTCTGTAGGGAGGAATGGGAGCCTGCATGTGAGAGACAGCTTGTGAGAGGGAGAGCCTGTGTATTGGGTTTGTGGGAATGAGATCGTGCGTGTAAGAGCATGTTAGAATGAGAGCCTGTACGTGTATGGGAGTGGGAGCCTGTGTGTACGTGAGAAAAAGCATGGGAGAGTGGGATCCTATGTGAGAGAAAGGGTGAGTGTGTGAGAGAACATGTGAGAGAGAGTCTGTGAATGTGTATGAAAGAGGAAAGAAAGGAAACAGAATAAAAGAGACCCTGAAAAAAGAATATGAAAAAGAAAAATAAGGGGAAGAAAGAGACTGGGACCAACCGATTAGAAAAATAACCTCAGGCAACAAAGGTAAAAAAAAAAAAAAAAAGGAGGTGAGGAGGAAAGAGTGACGCTGGAAAGGGGTTTGAAAGGCCGCCTAAATTGATTTCCTGCAAAATCATTAACTATCCTACCCGAGGTGAGGTGCTCCCGGCCTTGATGGGGATCCTGCTGGCCATGCCCCGAGTGTGACGTCATTCACTAGAGACACCCTGAGGCCCTTTAAAATCGGGCTAGAAGTGGCGCAGCGCCAAAGGCGCGCTCGGCTTTGTTAGAACTTTATTTGAGCTTGGATTGAATTTGGGTTGAAGCCTGTGTTTAATATTTCTGTCTCTCTATAATCCTTTTTTGCCTCCATATCAGGACCTAGTATAATACCTATAGAAGCGACGGTGGTGCACCCGATTGAGCTTTTTTCTTTAAGGTGATGCCGCAATTCCGTGAGAAAAAGAAGAGTAAGGGAAAAGGAATCCCTCCCAAATCTCGTATTAGGCCCGATGGATGCACAGATCGAGCGGAGGGAAAAAACACCAGGAGTAAGTTCGCTAGCAGATGTTAGGGAAGAAGTTTCACCCGACATCTCCTCTGAACTATTAACATCTCTGTCCCCGGTATTTCAGGTTCCACCAATTAATCCAGCTGAGGATAGGTTGTTGGAGCAATTGCGTACACAGGAGGGAGGTAGCTCACTAGAAAGTGGTGTGGAAGGTGTCGTAAGGAAAACAGATGCTCCTATTGAACAGATAAGAATTGGTGAAGATACCGAGAACGCTGTTTTGATATCAGTTGGTGAGAAAATGGGGAAGGTTAAATTAACAAAAATTGATTTGGTTCCGGCCCAGGGGCGTTCTGGGGACGTGGCCGCGGCCTCCGGACCAGCCCCCGGAACGGAACATGGCGCACCGCCAGCCAGCCGGCGCGCGCAAGTTACGCCTGCCTTTGTAAAATAAAGGTAGGAGGGGAATTAGTTAGGACTGGGGGGTGAGTTAGATAGGGGAAGGGAACGGAGGATGGCTGCGCGGCTCGGCTTGCGCAGGCTGCCGATTTTGCGCAGCCCCTTGCGCGCCGACCCTGTAACATGCGGCAGCGCACGCATGTTATAAAATCGGGAGTAGATTTGTTCGCGCCGGGTTGCGCGAACAAATCTACTCCCGCGCACCTTTTAAAATCTACCCCAATATGTTTAATCAGATGGTTCCATTACATGACTTTATTGGGAGACATGATACTAGAATAGATAAAATTGAAAAAGATGTAAAGCAATCTCAGAAATCTATCCAGAAGATAGAAATTGAAATAAAAGAAAAATCAGATATTTATACTTCCTTAATTAAGAAAAATCAATT